>NW_026623250.1:2247831-2329221 GCF_030028575.1 Malurus melanocephalus | reverse complement strand
TTTTTTTTTTGCAGATTCAAATAATCACTACTCTCTTCTATACAATCTAGACCAATAAGTAAATGTCATCCTATGTTGTAAGCTATTTGGATCTAAAGAATCTGAACTGTAAAAATGCTCTAAGATTATTGGTAAGATAGGATCTGAGTAATATAGTAGAGGGAGTAAGGGAGGCAGAAAATACTGGCAATGAGAAGTCATTACATGTGTTCTGTTCAGCTGAAAAGCTTTTGGAATACATCATGTCTTTTTCTCCCTAGAAAAAGAGATCTACTTGCTCAATGAAGAGTGGAGAGGAGACTGAGGATTTTATATTTGCCTTTAAAGAAACTTTTAATGTTCCTCATGAGACTGCTTCTATCTCTGATCTCTCTTTGCAAGGATTTTCTCATGATTGAAACAAAGAGATAAAATTAACAGTGTGCCACCTTGAGAATAGCAAGAGATCCACACTCACTTATTGTAAAAGTGTTAATCAGATATCTAATGATGCCTGGAGTCTAACAAAACCAAATAGGAAAGCCTATCTGTATCTCACAGCTTGGTACCTTGCAAGTGACCATGACAAAAATAAACCAACAATTCAGGAATTAATACATTGTTAAACGTTTCCTTATAACTGTAACTACAGACAGATCAAAGGCAGAAAACAAGAAACCAATACCAAGTTAATAAGTTGAAATTAAGCTATTATGCTGACAGAAACAGGCAAAACACACTAGAAAGATGATATAAATTTAAAAATATATTAATGTCTTACAAGACTAACATTGCAGTGCAGACCTACAAAATGTTGAGCAACTTGTGAACCAATTAAGATAACAGACAAAAGAAAACACCCAAACAACACAAAGCACTGTGACTGAAGAAGTGTAAAAAATAATCTTTCTAACATAGCATGTCAAAGACTCTTCATTCTRCTCTACCTGTTTAGTTAATAAATTTAAGTATAAAGCAACATAAGAAATACTAAGTTTGAATAACAAATGCCAAAATATTAAATATTGTTTTTATATTAAAAACAAAAACTGTATCTAAGTGTTAATATAAGACATGACCACTCATGTCCCACAGAAGAAAAAAGCTAATATGGGTGTCATGTATGGTTCAATAAGTTTTTAGCTGAACTTCTCAGCCTTACTAAATGCCAGCAAACAAGCAAAAATTTCTGAAGCATACTGCATTTACTTTAATTCAAAGAGAGAAATATTAAATTTATTAATATTAAATTTGTACACAATAGAAACCCTAACAAACATTAAAGGTTTTTTTATTAAAAGACCATTTAATGAAATGTATAAAAAATGTTCAACATTTATTCAGTTTCAGCCCTATGCACTTAATGGAAAGTCTTTGACTAAAAAAAATTTATGCACGTGAAATCTTCTAACAGAACCCCAGTATATTCCCCTTTCTCTATTTCTAATTTAAAATGGCTTGCATCAATAGAAAACTTAAAATTATTTTGATCAAACCCAATTAGCTGCATAATCCAAATGATTGCCTAGATTTGTCATTTGAATGACAGGATTCACTCTTAAAATATTAAAATTTTATTAAAATGTTGCTACATTGAAGACCCCATGACAATCTTAACAACTAATTTCRTTATTGATGACACTAAAATTCTACAAAAAACTTTCATTTTGCAATCAACCAAATTTCTTTTGCTTCAATGTTTGGACCTTTATTACTGTCCAGCTCTCAGTCCTMTCTAATCTGTTTGATTGAACTCCTTGAGTCTTTCATGTCAGGTCATTTTGCCCAAGTATTTTCTAATTTTTTATTATCCTTGAATTTGAGTCTCCATAACTCAAAACAGCACTCCACTAACTCACTTGCAAATTGAAAGATAAATTGAATAGGAAGATTGGCCTTGTTACAAATCCAATCTTAGAAAAATCTGATATGGTCTGCATCTAGATCATTCTTCAAGTACTTCCACACAAAGAAGCCATGTATTACATGAGGCATGGAAAGCAAGTATTTTTCATTTTGAAGTAGAGATAAATGCAAGGCACCTAACCTGAGAGCTTAGGTTTCCTTGCTTTTGTGAACCAGACCATGTGAGATTATATAACTCATTCAGTTTAAGGAAAAAAAAAAAAAAAAAAGCCCCTTATTATATTTAAGTCAGAACCCTAAATGATGAAGTACTTTTTATAAATATTTGTTTCAGATATTGGTCCAAACACAGAGTTTTATATCCGTGTTTTGTTTCAACACATCTAAGRTATTTTGAATGATGAAAAGTCAACGGGACCTCAGTTTTTGCCACCCAAAAGCAACATATTGATGTAGAAAAAGCTCCGTATTCTTTTGCAGGTTTGTGTTTGGACCAGATTGAAGACACTACTTAAAATGCAGATTCCCTACACGAGTCAGCAATTCCATAAAAATGCATAAAGTTCAGAAATCACGGACCTTTGGCTAASCAGAAAAATCTTAGTCTTCTATTCTCATCTCCTGTTTTGTCCCATTAGGTAGCTGTAGAGCAAGTTTGCATTATCTGATTGATATTGTAAGTAATAAAACATGCTTCTGCAGCAGACTAAGTATACAGTAATATTTCTCCTGCCAGCAGAAAAGCTTTACTGGGTTTGATGGTGAGATAACTCATTTGTACATGGAAAGAAAGATGTGGAAGCTCAAGAAGTGAAAAGAAACAGCACAGGCTTCATGGGTCAAGTTGGAATGAAGAGAAAGTGACAGAGACTTCCTCAGACCAGTCCTCCAGAACAGGTAGCCTTTGGCTGCATATTTTCCATCACAGACCAAGTAGAATAAAGCCTCAGGCTCTGTGGCCCAAATGCAGGAGCAATTGTTCTCCTTGATGCAAGTATGCTTCTTCTCCTTTCATTATTGTCATTTCCAGTAAAAACACACATAAACCAGGACTGCAAATCATCTATAGGAGGACCATAGCAGAAATGTATTTCAGAACTCTGTGGTTTAATTTAACTCTGACAGCTCAAACTGAAAGACTTAAACCATGCAAAAACATGACCTCACAAGGAAAAGCAAACAAACAAAACCAACCAAMCAAACAAACAARCAAAAAACTGACAGACTCATCACCAGAATGATAAGTTCCATTTATTAGAAGGTTTTGAGCAACAAGTCTTTATATCCTTCATGCATCCTTCTATTTTTTTTTTAAGGGCAACACTCAATTTCAGGACTACATCATTTTTGAGGTAAGAAGGTGCCCTTCTCAACTGTCCTTTACCACATTTTCTAATTTTTCTTCTATATGCTATCTCAATACACAGGGAAAAAATAGACAAGAAACTTTTTTTTTTTCAAGAAATAAAAGAGGTTTATTCTATTTGTGTGAAACTGAAGAAGTCTGACTCGAATGTAATTGTAAACCAGTTTAGAACAAATGGGCTATTTAAAAAATAACAATGAAGTCTATTATGTATCATTGCATGTTTCTGTCCATGTCTTTTATGCCCCAAAATGCAATACACTTGGTACATTATAAAGAGATAAGGGAAGAATCACAGTAACTACTGTGCCTCACCCCTCCTCATTTCCATTTTTTTGTGCAGGCCCACAATTAGTGGTTCACTGTGCTGCTTCTCACGGCCCTTTCTATCATTTTTATGACCACTTTCARCAGTAAAGAACAGGACAGACAAGTGCACATGTAGAAATAGATCACAAATTGTCCCACTTTATGAACCAACAAGACATATGTCAGGGTATCTCATGAACAGTCTCTCTGGGAATCTCAGAGACCAATGATAATGGTCACAAAGTGATTAGTCACAGGTTATTTTTAAAGCCTCACACCACTGCACAGGTTGCCATTGCATCCATCAAAGCAAGAAATGTTTGCATTCATTTTAGTTCCTCTGCCTCATGGAACATTCAATGCCAACTATAAGATTGTCTAAGAGGCAATTAAATTTTCAGGCAACAAAAATAAGAAATAGTATGGTGACAAAGCATCAAGTAAAGAACAGTTTAAAGTTAAACAGAATGTGAATTTTTAAGACATTGACAGATTCTTTAAGGTATTTTTGGAAATAAATATGTAATAGCAGCTGTGTAGGTGTTCATTCTCTGTCCTCCATTTAAATCTCTCTCTTGAAAGGCTGACAAATAAGGCCTGCAACATTTTACAGATTAATATTTTTTCTAACATTATAGGATTATCACTCACCACACAACACTAAAATAATGTAAGTGCAGCTAACCAGACATGGCCAAATCACTTAGATACTACCTAAAAGAGCTACAAAACTAATTAAGATAGGGGAGTTTTCCTTTATAGAAGCTATATCTCACAGTTATGAAATGTTCTGCCTATTTTCTGCTTTTCTTCAAAGAAATTAAAATGATAATTTAATTAAGAATGTTCACTCCACAGATAAAACACACTCCTGCGTCACTGAAATTAGCAATTCTTCCTGAAATCATTGATGATCCCCAAAAAAAAGATAAATCTCTAGGGAAACTATTAATAAAACCCCACTGTGCATTACCAAGAATTCTTGAGACCAGAAAAACACCACTTGTGTTACTGTCATTAAAGCCTGAGAAATAAATATTTGAGTGATTCTGCATTTAAAAAAAAAAAATAAAAAATCAGCAACAATAATATCAATCTATAACCTCAGTAGATTTAGTATACAAATAAGCTCACAGACAGAATGTGGTTTGCTTTAGCTGCTCTCCCTTCTACACAACTACCTATAGGTGGGAGGTATAAGCAGCTACAATTTTATTCACTTTTTACAAAATAATTTGAGGAAATCCTTTGGCTTTCCTAATGTCTGATTCCACCTCCTGTAATCTCAAATATGCTTCCAGGTCCTTACCCTTCATTGTAAGTTTTAGCATTGATATTGAGGTTAATCTGCATGTAATTCCTTCATAAAGAAGCCAATTGAGTCGCTTGATACCACAAAATTAATGGTCTTCTCAGCTCAGAGATGACTACTCAAAAGTGAAACAGGAATCCATGTACCATGTTGCATTTTAAAAACTGACCAAATGCTCCACAAAATGGCACAGTGAATCCATGCCTTTTCAGGCAACTTTTCAGGGAAACTCTGGGTGAAAAAAAAGAGCTGGAAAATGTGGGACATGAGAGAACATCTGTAAGCAAGAAAAATCTAGCAAGTTTCTGCCGTTTCACTTGTCTTCATTTACAGCAAGATCCATGGACAGCATGGCATCCCAAAAAAAAACGGATTAGTCAAATAGCCTACAAAGACATAAAGAGACATTCATAACTTTTTTATAGCAACTAGCTTTAGTCCTAAGGCTATTGCTACTTGAGTAAAATCTCTCCTGACAAAAAATACTAGTTTAAAAAATTGAGAAGAATACATAAAGCAGCAACAGGCAAAACAGGAAGGTGGATGTTAGAGAGCCTTCTAGTTAAGAATGCATCTAAGAGGCAATATTTGGGATTTAGAGCACTGATCCCAGGCCATGTTTTGCAACCATTCTAAAAGAAAAGGTGAAAGTAAAGTAACAAGCTTTTCTATTTGAATAATCTCAATCTACAATTACCCATACATTGCACACAGCTCAATTGCACAAGGGAAATGCTATATGAACTATTTAATATTTGTTTATGAATTGGGAATATCTGAATGCCTTGCTGTTTCTTTCTATTAAAGTGCATTTGTATCAGGCTGAAGCAAAYACCATAAAAGTATCACCAGCTCTAATAAAAGAAAAACAAAAATCAAAAAACATAAACCATACATGTGAAACAATAAAGGAAATGAAGCTCAGTCTCCATTTTTTAAATCAGTATGTGTCATTTAAAACTCGTCATCATTTTATAATGCATATTAAAAACAGCCTACAAGAATCATAGATTTGTTTGTGTTGGAAGAGACCTTTAAAGGTCATGTAGCTCAATCCCCCTGCCATGGGCAGGGGCATCCTCAATTAGATCAGGCTGCTTAGAGCCCAGTCCAACCTGAGCATGAAGGAGCCCCAGGGATGGGGCATTCACCACCTCTTTGGACAACCCGTTAGTGTTTCACCATCCTCACTACAAAAAATTTCTTCTGTTTTGCCTAGAGAAACCATTTTTACTGTTGCTGGGGTTTGCATTTTGGGTTGAGAGATGCAGAATACTAAAAGCCTTCTTTCTTTTTGGTGTGCTGCACAAGCTGGCAAATGCATCATGCTTTTGATGTAAACTGTATTCTAATTGATGATAGTGGAAATTCTTCAGAGTATGTAATGCAAAAGTCACCAGACATGTGGGAAGGTAAATGAGATCACTTAACCTAAACATCAGTTAATAATGCATATGTAAAAAACACTACAAGGTTTAGCACAATTTGTATCTTCTGTTCAAGAGAGCCTCCAAATACTGTAGATGGTACAGGGGCGTTTCACCACTGCTCTATGTGAAAGTTTGCATAGACCTGCCTAATCATCCATTTCCGAGAGCACTAGCTGAAAGCATCCACTATCTGTAGTATCAATTTCAATCCCAGAAAGGGTGAATAGAAGGTTTATTCAGGTCAGCTATGCATAAACCATATCATTTAACTGTACTCGCAATATTTCAATCTAAATTTGCAATCCTCTGCTATAGTATCTATTGGGGGACCTTCAAGTGGTACTTGAAGCAATCTTCTCATATTAGGGAGAAATGGAAAGAAGTGACTCCCTGAATCTAAATTGGTACTCATCAGCAAGTCACCACCCTTTTTTAGACAGAAAAATATGTTTAAATTTAAGCTGACCACTTGAGCGCAAAGCACTGATGTGATGAAGCATGCCTGAGCTGACTAATAATTTCTTCCTTTGTTCCTAACTTATATTTTAACCCTACTGCCATCTGCTCCTCTCACTTGTATAACATAAGGACATTGAATCCATTTTTAGAAATGTGTTGAGGAATCTAACCACGGGAAGTACCAAAAATAGGTAGGTTAAATCTATGAGTAATAAATATTTGTAAATAGGGATATTTACTAAGGGACATATTTTGTTAATCTTAGTTCAAGTTTTTATTTTGGGTTGGATGACTGAGTCCAGGGCAAGGCTTCCTGTGGACTCCTAGAGTTTGTATTTTGAGGTGGGATTATATGTCCTTAATGGTACCTTCTAGTCTTTAAAAGTATGCTGTTTACATACAATGCTATTGCAAATATATAATGTACATGCCTTTAGTTACAAGCTTTAGCCATTGTAGAGCTACAGCTGTATATCAATAAATGCAAGTAATCAATTCCAGACCAACAATCACAATAAATAACTTTATATTCTGTAGACTCATTAGTCCAATAAATGTGTTTTAAAAGGCAGTAAAGTTTGTTAGTTATCAATGATAATTTTGTAATCTACTTACTCAGTGCTCTGAGCAAACTTTAACTTTGTATTAGAAGACCCACAGGAATGAACTAAAATATTGCTCTGGAAAGCTGTACATTCTACCAAGGACAGCAACTTAACTTCATGTGTTCTTATGTGCAAAACAGTTGAATTAGATGTGCCAACTCTCACCCAACAGCTGAAGAGTTTCTCTTGCGGAGACAGAAGGCTATGGCTTACATCAGGTAAAATTCTAGGACAACAGAAGGCAGTACTGGAAGAAAAGATGTGACTTTAAGATCAGGTTAGAAAAACACCTCCAAGAATTCCATCTGGAATAGTCCAATCAAGCAGCTCACTAGGATATCAGCATTTTTACTTATGGCCTGAGGTTCACTTCCTTTACTAAAGTATATCTTGGCCTTTCTGTCCATTATCTAGATATTGATTAGGTCATGTAAACAAATAACATCTGTGCAGGCAAGTAAGCTGAGATAGGAAGGAATACAGTGAAAGGAAGTACTCCTCTTAATTGTACCTTTCTAATGCAATTATGCTGCTTTTGAAGATTAATGAGTGAGGAAGTTACAAAATGCTTCTCATGTTAGTGCTGATTTTTCTTATACGTCCAGCTAGAAGCAGCATCTCATTAAAACAACTGAGCTGAATCAGACCTTGCCCAGAAGTTTAGGATAGCTTAGCAACTATTACAACTGGAAAATTAGAAGGAAGATTGCTTTTTGCAGCTGGATTTTGGCAAAGTGATTTAGATCCCTGGCATTTCTCTGATTTAGAGGGAGTGCAACAGAAAGTCAGATTTTTCTCAGTACTTCAACCTATGAATGTGTAGCACAAGCACAAACTTGCTATCTTAATAAGTTTGAAAATGGTCTCAGTTAAACTATTTTGATGCAGTCTGCTTTAGTGTTCCTTTTCAGAGCTATTGTTGCTTCACTAAATTATAACAATACAGCATATTTTACAATAATTAGTTATATATATTTGTCTGCTAAATTACAGTAATAGAACTATTATTATCATGAGCTAATTTTCCAAAATTACATTAAAACTTAAGGCTTCTCATTTGTTTGGAATGACTAAGCTAGACAAGTTTCAGAAGTTGTAGTGAAAAGGTTACAATAAAACAAATGTAATTAAGCATACAGGAAATACATTTCTGGGGTTTACATAGACAAGGTGTTAAATAAATAAATAAATAAATAAATAAATAAATAAATAAATAAATAAATAAATAGATAGATAAATAAGTGCTCTATTTCCTATTTACCCTCTCCACCTCCTTATACTCTTTTATTTCATCTGTTGAATAGGTGGGCAAAAACTATAACTGATCTCAAAAGTTGCTTGAATCATTTCTGATTCAATGGCCTATGACCAAATTTTGTCTTCACATGTAAACTAAAGTACAGGTTATTGAAATGAAAACATTTTCAGAATGCTTCTAGAAGTTCTTCACCTACAAACATATTCAGTATTCATTCTGAGTCATGAATTCTAGGAAAATAAAATAGAATTTCTCTTCTAAATAATCTTTCTTTGTATTAATTACTGTTTACTGATGTATAAAGCAATTATTTACCAAAAGGGTTCAAATACAAACTGGTTATCTGCATAAACAAGATAATCACAGACTTTACCATGTTCTTTGAATAAAATAAAAATTTATAGAACTATAAATTGAATAACAAAACTTCAGCTTTCTGTTACCTACCAGAGTGCCATGAAGCATAGAGAGGAAAAAATTCTCTTTATGAAGCTCAAAGGTTGCTATTCTGTATCTATGGCAGTTAAGACACTAAAATGTCAGAAAGAATAATGTAAATGAAATTTTAATCTTAAAAAGAAATTTAACTACTTCAACTACCTTTCCATTTTCAATTCAGCTGACTATGAAATAAGTATGGCCTGTAGACGTACAGCTGGTACTATTGGTAAGATTTTTAATGCTGACAGGTATGGGAAATATCACTTTTATGATAGTGATAGTTCTTTTATGATATGATAGTTCCTGTGACTCCTCTAGTGTAATCTGTTTCACGTCAAATTATTATCAAATTTTAATTTCTATTCTATTGGCAACATATTTTTCCTTATGGCTGAGTCTTCCATATTAAATAAAAATTATAAAAAGTTCTTTTTTCTCCTTTACTGAAATGGCTGTATAATCTCTTGGTATATTATCATCTGTAAAGAAGGTTTAGAACTCAATCAAAATGTAAATTAAGTCTAGATAATTCAACTACAACTGCTATTCATGAACAAAAGACAAAGCCAAGTGCAGCCAGAAGTGAAAACATTTGAGTTGTAATTGAATTTGTAATTATTTTCATTGCCTTCACAAATAGCATAGTAAACCAGTAGTGAATAAAGCTAAAAGAGAATGCACCTGTTATCAGAACAAGTTCAAGGTCAAAGAAAAAAGGTGGGATCAGAAAAAAGCAGCACCATCTTCCCAATTCCTCTTATTCCCTATTACATTTCTAAAGTGAATAAAAGAAATGCCTTAATAAACAATTACAGGGGAAGACAGAAATCTGCATCTGTGCTAGCAAAAGAAGAGATTTCTACCACTGTTTGTTAAAATGGCACTTGAAAAGAACAACAGGACAATTATTATTGAAGGTTCATCTCCACTTTTGTGTAATTTTTTAACGAACCTCAACAATTTAACTTCATTCAAAGTTTTTAAGAAGATTGCTAATTAATGCCAAAACCATTTCTTTTTCCTTTTAAAAAATGGAGAAAATTTAAATATGAAGACAGGTGATAACATTAGTTTTTCGGAAAAATCAGTGCTATGACTACAGAAGGCTTCCATTTCATTTTTTATTCATTCTTTTCTCCAAGGACAAGAATCTGTGATCAGAATAGGTTTAGCATAATCATGCCTAAGATATGTTTTACTCCCAGGGTGACTTGAAAAACATGAACAGAGTTAGGCTGAGATAAGCATTGAAAATAGCTGATGAAAGAGAGAGAATGCTTTTCATTGACAAAATTATTCCCTTCCATTAGCAATATCTGACCAAATTTACTTTCTGTTGACAGTATTTTTAACCCCTCATTTTAGGTTTACAAAATATCTGACTTTTTCGAAACCTTTCTTTTTACCATATAGCAATCACACCGAAGTAAGTATGAAAATGAAAACTTTATGTTTAAAATGGAGAAAAGCAAAAGCACACATTATTTCCATCTAACGAATCACTTCATTTTTCAGGTRTTCTATAAAATTCCTCCCAATGACTAGGAGTACTGGACAGTAGGTTTCCCATGACTAATTCCTCATTTCCTATGGTAATATATATAGCTAATACTTATGATTTAAGAATAGCACAGTGGATACCCCACCATTATGTTTCACATGTCTGTCTGAGGGATATATCTGCCGTATAATGTGCAGATGAAGTCACTGAGCTCTTCCAGTGAGCCATACAAAGCGTGTGAGGGTGGAGGTGACRGACACTTAGGTTCTCATAGCAAAGGAGCTTTAAAGCTCTCCTGTCCCTGCCTCTCCAGCTGTGTGTCACTGGGGTTTTTCTCATCACAGCTGTACCAACACAACAGCCTGTCATCATGGCTACATTTGAAACAGGTCACTGAAATTTCTGAAGATACCCTTTCTCACCCCACAGACATTTTGCAGAGGGCTGCTTTATCCCAGGTCATTGCAGTGCAGCGTGGTCTCCTAATGACAGGACAGTAAATCTCTGCCTAGGAAAAAGCTGTCTGAGGTGGGATCTAGCCCTCAACTCACTTTATTGCTACTACCAGCATCAAGTAACTGTGGGTAAGATTACCATCTTAGCCTTTCCAACTGTGTAGAAAGACTGGATATCTAACTGGGCTTCAGAATCAGACATATTTAAAATGAGTTGTGCTTTTTGACTCCCAATTGGTTATGTTTACTGACAGAAAACTTGATTTATACTTGAAAACAATAGTAGTACTAGTAGTACTGGTCCCTTAAAACTGAGTGTAGTCAGACAGGGATTTGTTGGGTTTCCAAAATTGAATGCATTAAAATTTTGCTCTATACCCCACATATTCTCTGCCCCATAAAATGAGGACCAAATACTATTCCCTCCAGTCAGCGTGCAGTTTTCTGATATAAATAAAGCTGGAAAGTTTTATCTTCTGACAATTTTTAAATCCAGCAACATTCCAGATACTCACTGGTACAGAAATAAGAACTACATTTAATAACCTACCTCTATTTATATAAACAAAGTCTTTTTTCACACACCATTATTCAAGACGTTGTGCTCAAGAGGCTATGAATCATGACACCACACTTGGAAACGACTGCAGCGACCTTAAAGAACACAAACCTTTTAGGAAGTATTTTTAAACAGTTGTGTAATAAACATTTACAAAAGACAAAGAGATTCTCTGATGGCCTTTTTATACCACAATCTTAATACCATCCAGTTTATTACATCTCTTAAATAAATTTCCCTTTACAAAAAAAATTACCTTGAATTTTCAATCTATCTGTCTACTATTAACTAAAGACTTCATCAAACCATGATTCTTGTTAGAGCAGGTCAGGATAAAAGACTGAACTTTAACTTCAAAGATATTCAAAGAGTTGCTACTTGCAAAAATTCCCTAGTGAGAGTTTTGAAAACTTCAATGTATCTGTAATCCATTGATTCCATGGTTTTTGCAGGAATAAGTACATTTTAAAGTTCCAGGAATTGCCCAGCTCAGCCTGTAGATGTCTGTGGGACTGTATTGATAAAGCAACTTGCCTCCTGGGGAAGTAGTTACTTCTAAAAAATTGGCATAGGGTATTTTCAGAATTTTGAACTAAATGTTCAGATGAATGAGATTTAGACTTTAGTCTAACTCAGTATTTCATAGAATATCATAGATAATTTATTGAGCTATTTATTGCTTGAGCTTTTCTATGCATCAAACGCAAAACCAGATCTGGCAACTAAATTAGTGTTCAAAAATGCTGTTCCACTTCTCCCATTTGACAAACAGATTGAGAAGACATCTAAAAGGAACATTTTCTTTTACACGAAGATCTATACCTTTCTTAAAAAAAGAAAGTACACGACACCTTACTTGAACACATTATAAAAATCTCCAATGTTTTCAAAGTAGCATTGAGTAAAAATTTTGTAGACCATATTCTGGGAAGTGGAACTATTTGTACATTTTGGAGTTACTTTTCATGTCAGCTGTACTTTAAGAAAGATTAAATTTCTTGCATGCAATAACCACAGAAAAACAGAAAAAATAATAAAATGTAATATAAATTGCACATATATCTAGAGAACATGTTTACTTAAACTTTGCTTTCTGATTGACTGGAGTTAAACAAAAAAAAAATTAAGTATTAATATGATAATCTGTAGACATGATAGCACTGATTTAATGATCTAACATTTTATCTGCTGACAGACTAAACATGAAATGGTTTTCTATATTCTTGTTTACACAGTCTAGTAAAAGCAATATTTTCTCTTTATGAGTTACTTCAGTATTTAAAACATAATGAAATGCAGAGATATCACTGATGTGCTTTCTGCAGTCTTCATCTACAAAGAATTGGTATGAACAGCAGCAGAGACACACACCTTTAAGACAGGTATCAGTAACACTAGAAACAAAACTAAAAAACATACATCAAAAGTAATGCTTCCATGTGTTGTAACATGTGAAGCAAAAAATGCCAGCAACTCGGTAATGTTATTAAATTTTTATACTAATTTTATGCTGAGTACCTGATTCAAAGGCAAAAGTATCTACCTATTTATGCTTAAAATACCATGGGCATAAGGAGAAAGAAAAAAATAATACAATTGTAGAAAAGTATATTGGAGGRCATAAGCCTACTTTCATAGAAATTGTCATCAAACAAACAAACAAAAAACAAAGCAAAACAAAAACAACATACAAACAAAAAAGACCATAAAAAAGAGAGAAAACAGCAAAATGCAAAAATTATATAGGGACTTACTAGTGAAAACTGAGACAAGTTTTTCCCCCTATTGCTGGCATGTTAATTCCTTTTTCAGTCATTTACCTTACAATCTTGCAGATCAAAAACCTCAAAAAAGTTTTGGTTAATAATCCTATCAAGTTAATTACTAAATAAGTCAAAGACCTCAACAATTTTTTGGTAGTAAATCAAATCCTGAATATCTGGCATTGTCAAATTGCAAATTCATTCAACTCAATTTAAAATTAATGAATTAAAAATTAACCAGTATCTGAGGACTTTTCACAGTTCTTGAAGACAACCACGGGCAAAATGCCATCTTGCATAACTGTGCATAACTGTGGCTCTGAGTAAATTCAGTATACATAAATCCAAGTTAGTTTTCATAGGATCTAGTGAATTGATTCACGAACATTCTATTCCTTAAATATTTAACATAAATATAACATTTAAAATAAATAGAATACAAATAGTTGAAAATCAGCCATCAGTTTTGGCAAACTGAATTGAATCCACCCATTTCAGTGAGAAAGATGAAGCACTGATGTTAGGGCAACTTTAACAGCAAAGAGAGCAGTGCAGTGAAAACACCATGGCCTTCTTCTTTGGAGGGCTCCAAGAAAACCTCTTTCAAGCGGAAATAAAGGTACATATATCTGTGCTGTGGGACAGCAGCAGAGGCTTACAAATTCTCTTCCAACCCAGTGACTTGTGGTGAGATGTTCCCCTCTGCCACAGAAGAGATTATCTGCTCTGTCCATCAGCTGGTGCATAGTCCAGAGCATCTTCACTCTCACACGAATTGAGGAGATAACCCAGGCCAGACATCTGTCCAGTAGTGAGTTATCTCTGGCACCAGGGAGGAGAGATTTCCAGCTAGCAATAAACATTTCGTCTTAAAAACAAGATAAGCTGGAATTTCTGACTTAGAGGCAGTTCCTTTTACAAACTATAAAAGCTACACAAAATTTCACAGAGCAGAAGTCTTCTGCACACTCCCTGGAAAATGCATAGGGCTTTTCCCCAAAGTTTGGATGTCAATTTCGTAGTTGCTGGAAGTTGAGTGAAAGGACCCTGTGTGTGCTGAATTCAGTGGTAAGCTACATTGACTCCTAACCCATACTATTGCTTTGCCAGCTGTAATACAAACATGGTGCATGATAAAGTACCTGTATCTACTAGTAGATCTTTTGTTTATCCTGTGTAGTAAGTAGTCTGTTTATAAAGTCTTCTGTGTGTTAATCTTGTGTCTATTCAATAAATAATTCATTTTATAATAGACCTAATCATCCATTCTTAAGAACTTGCAAGCAAGAGCAATTTGGGGAGTTGGTCATCTCAAACAGAACTTCTGCCAAAAATCTGAGCCTAAGGCAAAATTCATCTAAAGCTCTCACTTCATTCATAACATGACTACAGCATAAGGCTGTGAGCTAGTGAGATCCTAGGCAGATAAGTGCTCAGTGCAATGGAAGTTCCCTACACATTAAGTACAGCCTAACAAGCTCAAACAGAGAAATGAACAGCATTCAGTCTTAACATATCGGAGTTTTATTTTCACTTTCCAGGCAATTGCAGAGCCTCTCAAGAAAATAGTGCAAGCATTCAGTTATAGCAAGCAAAGGTCTGCTTCCAAAAATACCAAAAGAAGCAAGAATAATACTTTGAAATTTATCCTTTCCCTGGTTCATGACATTACTGTAAGGAAATACAAAATGCAATCTGAATTAAATGTTTTTGGCATCTAAAGCTAATAGGATATCAGAGAGCCACAGTACCACAGAATATGCTGAGTTGGAATGCACCCATCAGGATCATCCTGGTCCCACCCCTGACCCTGCTCTACACAGGACACCGCAAGAATCACACCTTGTGACAGAGCATTTTCCAAATGCTTTCTGAACTCTGTCAGGCTTGGTGCTGTGATCACTTCCCTGGGCAGCTGTTCCAAGGTGCAACCATCCTCTGGGTGAAGAATCTTTTCCTGATACCCAGCGCAAACCTCCCTCAAGACAATTTCAGGCCATTCTTTTGTCACTGATCACTAGAGTGAAGAGATCAGTACTTTCCCTTCTGAGGATGTTGAAGACACAATAAAGTCTCCCCTCCAGGCTGAACAGACCAAGGAAACTCACTTGTTCCTCACACGGCTTCCCCTCAAGGCCCTTCACCATCTTTGTTCCTCTCCTTTGGACTCTCTCTAGTAGTTTCATGTCTTTTTTATACTGTGGCACCCAAAACTGTCCCCAGCACTCGAGGTGAGGCCTCCCCAGCCCAGAGCAGAGCGGGACAATCCCCTCCCRTGCCCGGCTGCCGATGCTGTGCCTGGTGCCCCCAGGACAGGGTGGACCCTCCTGGCTGCCAGGGCACTGCTGYCCCATGTTCAGCCATGGACCAGGATCCCCAGCTGCCTTTCCACAGCTTTGCTCTCAAGCCTCTTCTTCCCCAAACTATACACACAACCAGTATTACCCCATCCCAATCCTTTAACCTATCTTTAAAGGAGGTGTACAACTCCCCCCAAAAAAGCCAACCACAACATACCACTGTGATAACTGCRTTCCCATTGCTGAGCTAAGCCCAGGCACCCTTGTTGCGCAGTCTTCAGAAGTAAGAAGTTTTCTTGCACCTGGTAGGGGTTATGTTCACAGTTCAGACTGGTTCTCTGCTCATACCTTGATTTTAGCAACAGTTTTTAACCCTTGCAATACTAATCATACATGTATTATATATGTTCTTTGAGACTCCACAAGAGCAGATAAATATTACAGTCTGTATTTTACATAAGCTCCAAATGATCCACCTTTTGGTGAAGAGGTAGCTAAATATGTTAGTTGAGGGAAGAAGGAATTGAGTTATTCTGAGATAATAATCTGGTACAATTCCATAATTTCTGAGCATTGCATATTCCAGTGCTTGTGTTTACTCACTTCCCACTCTGCTGCCTGCATCTGAAGACACTTTCTAGTTCATGTGCAACCAGCACTCAACCCTTCATTTCATGCAGCATTCCTTTTTTCTGTTTCAAACAGTTCCCTGCAGTACTCACAGCAAATGCCTGCCATGCAGGCTGCCAGCTGAGCAGAGCTGCACAGGAACAGGCTGGGTTTGCACGCTTAGTTAGAGTCTCCTTGTTATAGTCCAAGCATTATCCGTAACTCACAGACTGTTCAAACAGCCTTGCCTCTCATTCCAGCCCTCTGATGAGCAGGACATAGGAGTGAGTCAGCTGTCCTTTGGGAGGCTGAACGCCCCGTATATGCTGTTCTTTGGATGGTGATTCACATCATCTGACATTTAATCACTGAGACCAAGCTCTGACCCAGCTAGTTAGTGCGCCTCTTCCATTTCAGCACAAAATCCAAGAGTCTAATCTGTCTGGCCATGCAGCAGAAGAGAGCAGAGCAGCATAAAGCACAAGAGGGAGCAGTTATAACTCAAATACCTTGAACACCTTCTAGACTAAAGTCGTCTCAGAAAAGAGTGCAAGTGGAAATGAAGCAGAGCAGCAAGGAGCGTAAATAACCCCTACCACAATTTTGAAGGTGGCAGCCAAAACTCCCCGTTTACCTGCCACTGCACTAAAAGGTTTGACCTTTCATTTCACCATCATTTTCTCAGCAGGAACTTAGTGGTTTTATGCTTTGAAATAGTTACGACTGAAACAGCAACAGAATAGATAAATAAATTACATATAGATCAGAGTGTACAAAGCATTCCAGACATACTGTAGTGCTCTGGATGGATAGGATAAGGGGAATCTTGCATTCACAGTCCAAAAATCAGTTCAAGGCTAAATCTGGAGAATCACTTATAGTGTAGGTAAAAGCTGTTGCTCCAGTGATACAAGAGACATAGCTAAGTAAGAACAATCACCTTTAACCCATACTGCAACAAAAAAAATTGTAAGAAGCAGGGGAGGAGTTTCCCGGTTTGAATCCACAAAAATTACTATTCTAGGGGGTGCTGCATGTGGTGAAATTTGGTTTCTCTTTCATTTTAAGGATAAAAATGAAGTGCCTAGGTCAGTACAATCTGCCACTCTCCACACAGTCTTTGTGGCTCAGCTGCACCAATCAATTACAGTTCCTACCACTGAAGCTTTGTTCCTGGAAACCTGCATTATGTTTTCCTAGTGCTATATGTTTTGAAAAAGACGTATGGGGTATTTTGTGGGAATTTGTTGTTGTGTTGTTTTGTTTTGGTTTGTTGATTTGGTTTGGTAGTTTCATTGGTTGGGTTGTTTTTTTTATTATGTATGTGCTTGGCTGCTCTGATTTATCTGTAGTGTGACATTTGGGGAACAGCCGCAGTTCAGCTGTTAGCAGCTTTCTGCAACATTTACCACACTGTCCCCATTGATGATACATGCTGCTAAATTTGACTGAAAATAAACCTAGAATGCTTAAAGAGCCTGTTTAGAGATGGAAAGGCTCCATAGTTTAAAGAGGAGGGTGGATGGAGCTGCCAACAGCTCCATTCGTA
This sequence comes from Malurus melanocephalus, assembly GCF_030028575.1. Lineage (NCBI taxonomy): Eukaryota > Metazoa > Chordata > Aves > Passeriformes > Maluridae > Malurus > Malurus melanocephalus. Next base: position 2,311,460 of record NW_026623250.1, on the reverse strand, counting down.
TTTATTTCCCCTGAAGGAAAGCAGACCTCCTTTTTTCAGGCAGGTAAACTCCAGACTTGCTTGGCAAAAAACATATCCTGTACTTTTCCAGAGTATACAGGGCTGTATATTGTTATTGTTGTTTATTTATGTATTTTTATGATTCTTCGAGGTCTACCCAGAATTTCTTGTGCCGAAACCACAGAGCAAGATTAGCTTTCTTGTTCTCAGAATGCCATCTATATTTAAGAGGTGTTCATCCTGTCAAAGGTCCTGCTCAGAGTCCATGCAAAACATGCCATTAAAAATTCAGGCTGACAGCAGTATTGCCCTACATACAAAATCAGTGGAAAGGAAAGGTGTATTTTCACACACAGAGGATGAAAGAGCAACACTCCTTAGTTTTTTGTTAAATAGTTACACAAAACCCTAACACATTTGCTAGACTTGCTTTCAGTACCAAGAAAGCAAAATACCAAAGTACATGCAAAGCAAGAATGTAAAACTATCAACTCATATCAAAGGGGCCTGAAAGTAGGTTTAGGTTGGCAATTATATTTTGTAAGTATTGAATTGTGTCACACTAAAGTAACTGACACATTTTTATGCAATAGTATATTGCATCATCTTTTCCTGAGTGGTTGTACAGACAAGAAACTCCTCAGAAATTTTTGCAATCACTCTTTCTATTTCTATGCAACAGGGAAATATGTAGAAAATTAGGTACCCAGTTGTGGTGAACTGAAAGGACATATCTTTAAGGAGAGCAAAAAGGAACATAGAAGCTTCAGTTATGAAACACAGCCAGTAYATTTCTGATGCTTTGTCCTAGACTTTGAGGATTCGCATATGTACTTCTATCTTCTAGTACAGGCCTCTATAAGGACAGAGTTTTAATCACATATGCTCAAAATAATGCAGATCACATCAACTTTATTACATCTGTGGTAAAACAATTATCTGATAACAACTCTTCTCTCACATTTAAAAAACCACAATATGTTAATAYAATCTACATTTGCTTTCTGTACATTTTAGCTGCCCAGCACAAGGAAGATTCCCTGGATGAAGAGTCTGCAGTATTACAGAATATTCTATTCAGACATGTTTGTCTGGGGATTTGGTGGGGTTTTTCTTTGGTTGAAATCTATTTTAGCAAAATACATTGTTCATTACGGCATTTCCAGATGTTCCATTAGTCCTGGTCCTTTAAGAAAGTATTCCATATTCTTTTTGGATTAGGACAGTAGAGGATGTGTCTTCAGGGTCACTTCTGACATAACAAAGGCCACACAGCTGATTAGCACACTTGCTGCTCTACACCCACRCTCTGCCAGTATCTGTCTGCTACATAACAGCCTGGAGTGCCTTGGAGCAGCAGGGAGCTGCCAGAGAAAAATCACCAGAGAGGCCTCGTGGGTGGCCAAAAGAAAAAGATAACTTGAAAATAGACAACTGAGAAATACAGTGTAGTTCAAGATTGAACTAAATTCCGATTTGCACCTGGCAGAATGAAGGTTTATATGTAAAGGGACATACACCCTATGGAGATAATTTCTGGAGTGCGTTAAAGTTCTCAGTAAATGTAAACACTGAAATCTATAATCTTTTATTCTATTGCTACAGATTCAGTAGACTAAAACTGCAAATAGAGAAGACAACAAACAACACACTTTCGCTGCTGCTACATGAAGTTAAAGTCAGTATGTTGGAAATAATCCATAGTTTTACAAGCGCACTCTCAGTTCACATGACGTGAGGCATCTTTTCTGTCAAATGTGCATATTCTGAGCTGAATCATCACCCTAGTAAAGGTTTTATATCCCATTCTGACAATTTACAAGGTTGAATGACTCAAGGAAGAACAATTTGTTGAGGATTGCTCCACTACCAGTAAATGAGAAAAAAAAATGCACTGAATTTTAGAGTCTCTAGTAAAAAATCTAAAATTCATTCACAGAATGGATTGTTTTTTAATATTTTTATAGCAAAAATTCAGTGGGTTTTCAATAAAATAAGCAAAGAATTTTCACACAAAGTAGTTCAATAGCTCCGCTAAAGAACAAGTGTTTTAAAAATTCCTTGATAAGTCAAGGTACATAGACACAGCCTGAAAGTATTTTTAACAACATTTCCTTTCTATTCATCCAGTAAATACAACCTTGTCAGACATGAAAATTTCACACACACTTTACACAGATGTCCATAGAGGATGTGAAAGTCTGCCTTTTAAACTTGTCTCTACTTTTAACTCTTTCTTGAATCTACCAGTTGAGTAGTGAAGTGACATGTACAACATAACAAAACCAAACTCTAACGTATGGCACAGATGGAAAGTAGAAACTCTTATCAACTTGTAAGAGACCCCCAAAAATTTTGAAGATTTTCTTGAATTCTCAATGAAATGTCAGTGCAAAGTAGAAAGCACTTTCAACAGCTGTCAAATTTGAATGGTTTCAGATCCAGGCAGCACAGTAACAGCTAAAGAAAAAAAAAATCAAAGGCAAAAGAGAACTAGAAAGAGCAAACAAATCCATTTATAGCAAGACTGCCAATCTACAAGGCACTGACATTAAGATTCATGGCCCTCACCACGATGACAAAAAGAAATATTTCAGTAAGCAGGAAGTTTCTGTGAACAGCAAGAATTTCAGTAGGATCAATATTATCTGTGAATTCTTATCAAATTCAGTGATTCATGTTAAAGAAATGGGAGATATCCTTTCGTACTAGCAGAGACATGGATTATGGTGGTAAGATTCAAGAACATCAAGGCCCCACAACCCTTTTAATGGACTATAACCACCTGTTCAGAATTTTTTAAAAATTAATCACTAACTTTGCTTCAGCTCCTCAGTTAATGAGTTTTTCAGGGACTAGATAGGAATCATTATGTGTAATGCATTTCCTTGATGCTGAAGGCTCAGTGATATGCTTAGACAGAGGCACCCTGGTGTAAGCCATCTCACCTCTTCGTGACCACACAGAGGATGAAGCAAGTCTAATTGCCAGCTGCTTGTCTGCGCAGATATTAAACACTGCCTACTTACTGCAACTTCTTCAGTCACTTTCACCTTGGAATACACTCATTAAAACATGATTTCTGACAACCCGGCAAAATTAAACTTCATCATGATCTACCTACCCTGAGATGGCRTACAAGTAAATCAAAATTTTGGTCTGAGACATTCAAATAACTTCAGATAGTATCTATTCACCTTTTTCCTTTACTTTTTTTTCTATAGTCTAACTACCCTGTTAATTGTTGTTTTAAAAAATAGTGTTTACAAACTCAAAGTTAAGCGGCTTGCAAAAAATACTTTCAAAGTACCACCAAATGAGACCTTGAACGTATAAAAAGAGAAGGTTGCCACCTTAACTAAAAGTGTCATCTCTCCTTCTTGCTTCCCAGAGACATACAGAAGCAGAGCTAGTTTTCCTACCTGAACATAAAATACTGAGTTCATAACAGGAATTTTTTTCTCCTCATGACAAGATAACAGCTGCAGCACTATTATAATGCTTTGTCACTTCAGTCACCAACTTCAGATAGCAAGGCCTTTCCTTTCTACCCTGCAGAAAAGCTGTGTTTATTTCCACCCCCACTCTGCTCTAAAAGCAAAGAGAATGACAGCCAGAGCTTTCTAAACTCTTTTTTTAAAGGAGAGAAGGGTGGAGAAGAAAAGTGGTTCTCCCCTCCCCCCAAAATAAGCCCTTAACCGGCCTTTGATTTCATTTTTTTCAAGTTCTGATTGTGCCATTTAAAACAATTCAGAGGGAAAACTTTAAAAAAAAAAAAAAAGTTTCCACTCCTGTATGAAGTAAATGGCTCTTAGACAGAGCATCATAGAATGTTTCCAGAGGACTACCGAGTGCAACAGACAAGTTGGCACCTGACTTGAGGCCTGGGGAAAAGGAGTTCTCATTGTGCCTTCATTCACCTGTAGTCACATGGGGTTGCATAACCGCAGCTCCATCTGGTGTTAAGAGACTGACTCATGCTGGCAGTGATTGTCAGAAATGGGTCCCCTCGAGCACTATCTTTTTCTTACTTGTCACTTCAGAAAGGAGGAAATGTGGTTAACTAGTAATTTAGGCAGCATTAAGTGTTCATTGCTTGCGAATGTSTCTTGAAAACCTTGTAAAAATCGTTATGGTTGTTGGTATTATCAGACTGTCCCAGAAAGTCCTTACTGATAAAGTAGAGCATTAGCAAACAAAACATATATCCCAAATAGTCTGAAAAACACGATGCTGAGGAGTACATTTTACCTACTAAAAGTGGGTTTTTAAAAAATATTTCCCCTTCTCACCCTCTTATTCCACAAGTCTCCATCACATTTCTAAGGCAAAGATGAAAGAGTCACAGACAACTCTATATGAGTTGCTTGACTCAGTCTGAAAGGCACTGCTGAGCAGTAACAACCAACATTGCATCCCAGAATCCAGAGGGAATTGACAGATGCAGTTGCCAAACATTCTCCATGATAGTTGACTAATCGCAGCAGTCAGGTAAAGTCCCCAGTGGCTGGGGAAATGGAAATATTGCATCCATCTTTAGAAAGATGTACCCTGGTAACTACCGACCTGTCTGCCAGCCTCACCTCTGTGCCAGGGAAGATGATGGAACAGAGCCTTCTAGAAACTGTGCTAAGGAAGACAGGAAGGTGATGGGACAGCCAGTACAGCTTCATCAAGGGCAAACCCTGCCTGATCAACCCAGCGTCTGCATGAGTGGACAAGGGAAGGGCTGTGGATGTCATTTGTCTGGATTTCTGTGAAGYCTTGGACACAATCGCCGACATCATTCTACCCTCTAAATTGGGAGGAGATGGTTTCAGTGGATGGATTATTCAGTGGATGAGAAGCTGGCTGGATGGTTGCATCCAGGGGGCAATGGTAACCAGCTCCATGTCTGAGCAGACATCAGTGACAAGTGGTACCCTCTGGGGTCTGTATCAAGACCAGTGTCATTTAATTTCCCCATTAATGATGCAGAGGGGTTGAGTGCACCTTCTGCAAGTTTGCAGATGACCCCAAGCTGAGTGGTGTTGTTTGCACACCTGAAGGACACGATACCATCCAGAAGGACCTGGACAAACTCAAGAAGGAGGCCCATGTAAAYCTCAGGAGGTTTAATGAGGTCAGGTGCTGCACCTGAGTCAGAGCAACCAGTATCAGCACAGGCTGGGGGATGAATTGATCAAGAGCAGCCTTGCCAAAAAGTACTTGGGGTACTGGTGGATGAAAAATTGGACCTGACCCACCAGGGTGCATTCACAGGGGGCTGAAAAGAAAGATGGGGACAGAATTTATAATGGAGTCTGTTGTTATAGGATACGGGGTAATGGACTTAAACTAAAAGAGGGTAGATTCAGTCTTGATTTATGSAATTTTTGGCAATGTGGTAAAATTTAAGGACTACTTGCTACTTTTCCTCTTGTCCCARTTTTGGTGAGTATCTGTTATTTCTGTACTATTTAAAATGAACTTTGAAGTAGACAACAAGAGTGGCACCTGTTAGCATAAATCACACAGTGCAGCCCCGGATGTGAGCACAGCACATGGGTTGAAATATTATCAGTCTAAAGAATCGTTAAGTATTTCCTGATGAATCAATACCCAACTTAGAAAATATGTGTCTTAAGGTATTACCTGTCCCTGAGCTGATTTTCACCATCCAACACAACCCCTCAGTGGATTTGTCAGTAGAAGGGATGAGTTATCTGGCACTCACACAATTCAGGCCTAATAAGGTAGCTCAGACCACCTTCACAAGGTATTTAATCTTCCCTGACTTTGTCTGAAAGAATATAAACAGTTGTACAATTTGCTCCATTGAGCAGCAGACTTGTTGCTCAGTACAGGAAAGAAGATGATGAGCAATACAGCAGGAGTGTCTTCAGGTGGATCCAAAGGCCTTTATTTGGATTCCTGAAACCTTTCAGACTACAGACAAAATAACTCAGTCGAAGCCTAACTTTGACAGAACATGGGGTTGCATGGGGAAGTTTAATACTTTAATATTCTTAGAGGATTCTGCCACACTACATCAAAGAAAGTTACGGGTCTTTTCAGTATTTTCAAGGTTGGAAATAATCCAGGAAATTGGATTCTCTGTTTCGATGCTTTCTTCATCTCTCTCTTCTAGCCAATTTTCTTTATTTTTTTCTTCTTTCTTTTGTTTGGCATAGAAATAGGATAAATAAACAGGAGAAAATATATGCCAGAAGAGGGACAAGAAGAATCAAATCTTTCTAAGCAGGAAAGAGAGAGAGAGAGAGAGAGAGAGAGAGAGAGAGAGAGAGAGACAAACCACAACTAACTTGCTGTCTGGTTCAATAGGGATCATGACCGTTCTTGAAGGAATCATTTAGGAAAAAGGAAGCATTTATGTCACCAAAGAGAAATAAAAAAGATCCATGCTAATTATTTTCCTCACAAAATGCTAAATTGTTACCACTAAAAACAATSAAAAGATTACAAGTTTGTACTTTTTCAACTGTTGCTTATGGCTGCCATGGGATAGTTTCTAATCTTCAGTCATTCATGCCTGAATGTCTTTAACGTCATAAGGATAAGATGTTTATAAAACCATGACAMGAATTAAGACACAACAGCAGAATGCAATTGTGTAGGTCCTTCTCATTTTCAATTTTGCATTATTTAATRATTTTTTTTCATCTTGCTCAGGAGTCAAAGGCAATAAACCTTTTTTTTTTTTTCCTTCCAATTCCAAAACTTATTATTCTTTTGCAGGATGTTTTCTAACCCAGGTATTTTTTTCTGCAGCCACACAACGGAAAAAACTCACTCTACAACCAGCCAATCAGTGTGAAAATAGTTTGGAAATAGTATAAGGACAAGGTAACAAGAAAGAATGCACTTTAATAGTAACCTATATGACTGTAGCTGTATTTCTCTGATCAATAGCATTTCTTTTCAAAGTTGCAGCAGTTCCTGGTTTCAGAAAGCTTCATGCTTCCTCATTTTCTTAGCAAAGATTGGCTGAACTCTCACTGAGAGGAAATGAGTCTGAATTGGTGCCATTCTCTTCTTCACAGATGTTTTCAAAAATTGAGATACTTCACCTTGGCTTACTGAAAACCATTTCACAAGAAGGCTAAATGGAAAGAGATAATTTTCAGAAGTCTGTGTGCTATAATACACTTCTTGTCCCCCAAATTAATGTTTATTCTGCTGACTGTGCCACTTCTTCAAATGTTAGATGCCTAGAAACCAGCACTATTTTAGCTGCTGCTAAACATCCCCGAGTTCTCCTGCTTCCCCYGCATCACCCCCTTTTAAAACAGCCACCTTTTTCAGATGGAACAAGTAATTTCTAAATATATACTATGGTTAATGAAACATTAGTTTTGCTCTTCTTCTTGTCCTGCTATTTTTTTAACAAATACAAACTTTGCAATTTTTATATCCCTATTTATTAATGGTTCAAAGTTTATTCAAGCCAAAATGATGCTGTGTTGCAGTAAAGTTCTCAAAAAGTCCCATCTTTCTTTTTAAATTTGTAAATGCATCAACAATATGTTTTTCCACATACTTTGAAAATACACAACCCTGGTAAAGGTATCAACRCAGAATGTTTATTTTGAATGTAGTAAAATATACAAGTTAATCAAAAGCAAAAAGCCGAATAAAACAGCAAGTAACTGGTATATTTATCATGGTGAATATTCAGGAACAGTAGCATAGATTTTATAGAAGTCAAGAGTGTACTTGACACAGCTTATTTTCAATCAGTATTCATGGGAAATATTTAATACTYTTGATCTAATGGATACAGAAAGATTACAGTGCTTCAGGCCCACTGAGCAAGAAAATAAGGCCTGCAATCAACAGGCTAGCAAGCCCACRTGTGAAGCATGAAAAAATTAATGAAGAGACAGGGTAAAAAAGGATGCCAGAAAAGACAGAAGCATAGATTTTAACCAAGTGTTGAAAGTCATCTCAATGATACTAAACACATAAGCAGTGTTCCAGACAACTCCTGGATATGCTGAATCAACTCAGTTTGAGTGAATTATCTTATAATACAGCAGAAAAGTCACAATTTACATAAAATCGTTAGAAACATGTAAACTAAACTAGAGATACAGAAGAAATTTTAATGTAAGCTCTAACATCTCTCAGGAAAAAATGGGGTATTAACCTGCATCTGTTATTTAACATTAGCAAGGCTAACTTTACTTACTGCAGGGATCTCAATGAAATGATAAATGACGGCTCTTTCTTCCCTCCTTACCAGAATGACTGTTATTCCTTGCTGCATAAATATCATTATGTTAAATATATATCAATGCTATTTCCTACCAGCACTTTGCTACCTCATCTACAGTTGGTTTTACCCCTTTGCCTTATGGTCCACTGTGTAGAAGTACAACAGCTCTCTTTTTCAATCCTCCCTAACACCTAATTAATTGCTTGTATCTGTTACAGGTTGGCTGTTAAAAGAATGTGCAACAGGTTGCAGTAAGCTGATGTCAGGCTGAAGGCCCCATATTATGACCTTGGATTGTATTACTTAAGTAGTATTCCTCAGAGTTTTCAGAGTTGTCACAGAATAATTTAGGTTGGAAAAGACATCTATGATTGAGTCTTAAGTTCAACTGAATATCATGTCAACTAAACCATGGTACTAAGTGTCATGATCAGTCATTGCATGAACACTTCCAGCGATGGCAACTCTGCCACATCCATGGGCAGCCCAATCCAATACTTAACAAATCTGTCAGTGAAGAAATTCTTCCTGATGTCCAGCAGGAACCTCTCCTGGTACAGCTTTAGGCCATTTTCTCTCATCCTGTCACTACTTGCCTGGGAGAAGAGACCAACCCCCACCTGTCCACAGCCTCCTTCCAGGCAGCTGTAGAGGAGCCATGAGGTCACTCTGAGCCTCCTTTTCTCCAGGCTGAACACCCCCAGCTCCCTCAGCTGCTCCTCACACGATTTGTGCTCCAGACCCTTCCCCAGCTCCGTTGCCTTCTCTGGACTCGCTGCAGCCCCTCAGTTCCTTCCTGCAGGGAGGGGCYCAGAACTGGACACAGCCCTCGAGGTGTGGCCTCAGCAGTGCCCAGGACAGGGGGACAATCCCTGCCCTGCTCCTGCTGGCCACACCATTGCTGATCCAGGCCAGGATGCCATTGGCCTTCTTGGCCACCTGGGCACACCCTGGCTCATGTTCAGCTGCYGTSACAGCACCCCCAGGTCCTTTCCAGCCACTCTGCCCCAGCCTGGGGCTGTAACACAAGTGCAGGACCCAACATTTGGCCTATTGAACTTCATACCCTTAGTCTCATCCTCAGCCCACCAAACCAGTGATTCAGAAAATAAATTAATTACCAGAATTTCTTTCTTAGCCTTTGGTTAGAGAATTCAATCAATACTGAAAGTACAAGAGGAGAATCCAGCATAATCTTATGTTCTCCTCCTTTTGCTAAAACCATTTTGTCTTCTCTAGAGATAAAATAATAAGATGAATCCTCAGGCWCTAGAAACTGTTAGAGGGCTTCTTACACCTCTGCCACCAATTGTTATGGAAAAATAAAAGTATGGTTGACATCATTCAGGCAATTATTAAGAGCACAAAATCCCATGAATGTGGACTTAATGTGTGTGATAAGAAAGCAGCTTCACTTAAGTAGCTTGTCTACAGCAAGGCATACATACAGYGACAAAATAGAGTCAGGAGACAACAGTAATTATTGCCACTGCTTAAGGAGAAGAAGATTTGCTGCTACTTACCAAATATTTTTATAGTACAGACATACTACTTCTGAAGCACTTACTTTAGCTTAGGAATAGATGCTCAAAATTTATCTTCTGTTTTGAATGGTTCTCACACAAATAGGTTTGCTAGTCATTTGGGAGGTTTCCTCCTGGTTTCAGTAGCTACTGAGCCTGCTGGCACAGAAACCCTCACTCCAGCCAGGAACAAACTGGGACAGAGCCTGCATCTGCAGCAGAAAGTCATCATCACAAACCACAGCCACATGCAAGTTTCTTAGTTCTCATCCTGTCCCTGAGGAAACCTGTGCCCTAGAGCTGATTTTTTTGTTTGACATATGTCAGGTTAGATAAGAGAAAACATCAGTAGACTTAACCCTCCAGTGCTGAGGCAATCTTTAAAATTCAGGGGCRCTTTACCATCGCATTAGCTACCAGCTGCCTGAAGAAGGTTGTCATATTCATATGCAGGAGAAATTAAACAAGAGTCTCAGAAAAAAAATCCATGATTTTCATTTAGCTTAAYCCTTCTTCAGAAGTACAGTAGAAAATATTTCCTTTAAATAACAGTTTAGTAAAATTATGTACATGTCATAAATACTAAAACAGCTTAGACATAAAAGACGATAACAAGACAGCTAAAAACAAATCAATGTTAAATGCTACTATGTASAAATAAACTAGTAGTACTCCTACATCTTTCTTCTTTGAGCAATTATATTGTCATTCTGTTACAGGGAGGAGGGAGAGTTGTTAGGATGTTTGCAGAACTAGATGGATAAATGATTGGTCACATAATAATAAATTTTGCTATATGTCACTTGGCTTTAGGGTCTAATTCTGCATAGTTTTTCACATCTTTTACACTATCAAATAAAATCTTTCCTGTGGCCTCTGGGAAATGGGTAGAATACCTTAATCTAGTTCCTCATCCTCTGRTTTTACAGTTGACACAAATTAGCTATCAGGCACAGAGGCCAGCTCATTTTCGTTCAAGAGCACTGAAGGCAAAGGACTTTYAAATTTGTTCTGTGTCAAAGGCTGGGGGTGGGAGGGTGGTGCACTGGTGTATGTGYGGGGTGAGACTTAGAAGTGAAACAAAAAAATCTAGTCACTGAAGCTAAAGTGACTAGAAGGAAGTACACTTTCTTAAGAGTTTAGCCAATTGAATTCTTTGTTAAAGGTGATCATCGAAATCCCCAAAGCTCAGATATTCCATGCTATTTGTCCAGAAAAACCTGCAAGCTACAAAGATAAAGAAGGTTATATGAAAAATGAGAGCATACACAGGTTACTACATACATGGATTTTGAAACCAATTTTTAAGCTAGCTCCTAACAAATTCATAAGGAAAAAAAAAAAAAGACCTGTAGGTATTCATTACAAGGACTTCTGCCCTTAGCAAGCATTTTATTGATTTTCAAGTAAATATGCCCACAAATCTGGTATTATAAGAACTATTTTAGGACACATGGAAAACAATTACTCAGTTTCATTGACAAGATGCTGCAGGCATACTGCTATGGCAGCATATCTCAGCAATTACTGTTATCATACCTGTTTGGAACACAGATATTTTCATCCAACATTAAACCAAGTGTATGCTAGCTGTTTTCTGGAAAGTCTTAGGAATAAACATGTTTAATAAGTCTCAAAACTGTATATGTTTAATTGTATTCTAAATAYAAGTTCAGAAAAAAACCCAGCATTTTACATATTAGATAATAAGGAGCATCCAAGCTTATCTTTAATAACTACAGTATAACAAATCACTTTACTTTCATCCACCAGAAATAAAGACYTCATTGTTCATATGGAATTCAAAATTCTAGTCACATGAAGCAGSTGGGAAATTATCTTGCAACCCGTAAAGCACCAAAACAACTCACATTTCAGTCTTAAAAAATGCATATRATTGTTCATTTTATTGGAAAACCCTCTATTGCCCTGAAGATAACATCTTACTGAAACACATTATGAAGTGAAAGGATATTCACAACATTTTAAGGATGGTTTAATAGTGCCTGAAAGGCAACAGTCCTTTACTATCAAGAGGGGGAGACTGGTTTTACACCTAGAATTGGAAAAACCTACTCATTTATTATTTTCCTTGTTYGGGCTTTTCTGGAATGAACCAAAACCAAAGCAGATATTTGGAATGCAAATGCTTGGTTAAATTTGCAATGCATATCTTCGTATCAGAATCTGGGAGGCAATGTCAGAGAAAGCATTGTTCTATATTTGCCCTCTTGTACTCTTCTGTAAGTATCCAGTTCAGGCCACTGTCAAATGTAGGATACTGCTCTTGGCAGAATTTTAGGGTGACTGAGACTTTTACAGTTAACAGGTAGCACCACTAACACAGAAAAAGAGGGAAAGGACAAATGAGTAAAAGGTAATATAAAAATAAAACAGCAGGAAAAAAATTAATATTGATTGGTTTTGTGCCTGGAGATCTTAATAGATTCCACAAAATCGCCTTTCATAATCAGTTGAACTACACAAAACTGAATATACACTTGCACTACTAAAACTAASGAAGACTTTTCCTCATCCAGAAGCTGACAGTATCATTAACTAAATGAAACTTCATACAATACTTCCAAGTTTAAAGATTATTTTTTTTTGCTCTGTCACAAATAAAAGTGACACTAACTAAAAGGATAAACAGGGAATGTWTCGAAATATAACTTCACTATCCTTAACTTATATATCTTCCCTTATATCACATTCACTCAACAACATACAAAGTACCTTGTTTAGAACAACATTTGCTTTTTTGCTTACTTCTTTGTCATCCGTGAAATAGTGCTACCAAATGTCATAGCACAAGTATCAATTCTTCATTAAACAGAAGAATTATGAAAGAGAAGTTCAAACAGTGCATGCTCAAGTGCAGATATGTTTAGGAATAGTTGGATTTGCCAACTGTTTCTATCCATATGCACAAATTTCATGACTCTTACATTTAAATCTTTGATCCCTCACAACCATTCACACTTGAACAGAAGTATTTAATGTAATGCTTAATGACCAAGAAGCACCTAATTGAGAATTTTTGCATGTCCTAAGTATTTGTGTTTCTCTGACCTTTGACCTTCGGGATCATGCCAGGAATGGGAGGAATGGGAACCACAAAAACATTGAGACAAGGCAGACAAGTAGAAGAAAATCAAACACCAGTTCTGCAGCCATTCAGTATTGCACCATGCTCCTGTCAAGTCTGAAGTAATGAAAATACAAGAAGGTGRCCACCTCAGATGAGAGAGCCCTTGGCCTACATGGTTTGTAATTCAGCCTAAGGTATTGCAACTTGATTGTGCTGACTGTGGGATGATTAAAAACATTCTAGTTTGTTTTTCCTCTACTTCTTAAACAGAGTTCCCGGACCTGCTACCACTCTAAGCAAAACAAATTTTCTTAAAGCAAAACAATATTTCTTAAAGATTAAGAAACAGGAACAAACCATCCCTTGAAATCAAGATTACATGTAAGAAAACAGAGTAGTAAAAAACTACCTCCACAATTTCTTCAGTTGCACTGAATCATAAAAATACTAATAATTCAGCATCAGAAAAAAAAAATAAAAAAAAAAAACGCTTTCCACATTGATCTAGTAATCTTAAGAGTGATGATTCCAATCAAATTCACCAAGATATCAGCATGAAATATGTAGCAGAGTGCTGTGCTGACAGGTGCTATTTAGTAACTTCAGTGAAATATAGAGGTGACAGCTAGAAACCCAATACTAAGAGTAAGAGTTGTTCTATCAAGCAATTTTACTTCTTCATTAAACTTGTTACTTTAAKAGCTCAGATTTTGTGTCTGATTCTGTCAAGTTGAGCAGCTGAAGCTAACGTGTCTGGCACAGACTTGCCCCAGACTATCTTCCATATTCTCTCAAAATCCAATATACACCAAAACCTTAGAAACTCAAATATTTAATGAAGTCTGAGCTGAGACTTCAGGGAAATAAATAAGTTCATTCCTCTGGCAGTTTAATACCTTTTATCTTTTGTTATGGAAAAGACATATGCCTTCGCTACACACATGATGTAGTTAAGGCATCCCTTGTGCACCTACTTTTCAGAGTGAACTGATACAGATATCCATTGCTATGAAGAGTGTAATGGAAGTAGTACAGTTTAAAATCATCCATCCAACTAAAATATTTGTAATAAAATAACTGGAGATTAATAAATCTGTCTTTCCAACAAAAAAGTTCAGCAGTTTTTGCATTTAAAAGACAGCCCATTTTTWAAAAAGTATCTGAATAGTTTTACCTTGTAAATAAAATAAAATACAAAATAAATAAATAGATAATATAGTCTCCCAGAAATAGGCAATGGGACATACTTGGAATTGGAGTTTCTCTACTCTGATTCAGAATGGCTGACTTAAAGCCTTTGACACCTCTTAGGTGATAAAAGCTCTCAATGAAAGACAGCATCCTAAGATTACTTATGAAACACGTAAAAATCCACTAAGTAGTGATGTATTTCATGGTGTGATTTAGACATCATAGTGATTTGATCTGTAAACACATTTTGGTCTACTGAATGAAAACAAGTACCAGACATAAGGATAAAAATACAGTCCTTACAAAGCTGAATTGAAAAAGTAAATAAGATTCTGTACATTTTTTATAGCACATCTTCCAAGAAAAATGAGTACTGTATACTACATTTTCATTGTTCTAGGATTTCTTCTATACTTCTAAATCAAATTAAATTGRATACTAATTGACTTTTGTAATTTATCATTCTTAGTAAATGAAGTCTTCAATTTATAAATTAAATTCTTTAGGTTTCAAATCTCTAATGACGTTGCACTCTGAAGAGTGTGTCTGACTTCACATCACAGAGTTTTATCACAAGAGAATATTGCCTTGCAGAGAAATATCACTAACTTTTATCCTTCCCATTGAGCTGAATAGTAATTTCTCCAAAAGTTTGTATTGTCATACCAAACTGCTGGTATTTAATATTCAAGCAATCAGCACAGGGTTTTGATACACAACACAAATGGTACTTCAGTGGGCAAAGGTCTTAATGCTAAGCCAGCACAAGTTCCATGTCAACTTCAGTTCAAGCAGTTGTGTCTAGCACACAAGATTTATGAATAATCCAGGAAAAATGTGTGAGTGAGATCTTTGTTACTCCATATTCTTCCTGAGTTTTATAAATATTGRTTCCTCCTTGCTACAAAATCATCACAATGTTATGTTCAGACAGGAGGTGGGAAAAAAGTGGCCAGATACAGGTTATAAAATAACTTTTGACTCTAGAATTCCTTTTGATAAACCTTTTTTGCTGTATTATTGACTCTCTTCCATCAGTGACAATTCTGACAACAGTCCATTCTTTCACAAAGTTTATAAAAAAACCAAGCCAAGAGGTACTTTTACATGTTAAACATATGAAGACAATTGTCATAGATGACACTGCAATCAAAAGAAGAACCAGCTGAAAGTTAACTAATACAGCAATGGAGCTTATGCAAGGCAGCATGCCATGTGTTAAGTAGTGTCAATGCTTGATATTCACTGTTAAATGCAAATTAATAAATTTGAATAAGAGTCCCTAGAAAAGACATAAACAAGCAGAAACTCTGTTATATTACATTATGTGCTACAGTAAACAATAGCCTTGTGCATTCACTGCCTCTGTAGTCCTAAACTCAACTCCCAGCTTCCAGAGTCTCAGCTCACTGAGCCAGACAAAAGCACCAGAAAGCAGATCATGTACACAATTGAAATTGTAGGTAAAGGAATAGAGAAAAAAATGTCCTATCCCACGTTGTCATGGTAATCAAACAGGCAAAGAATAAAACTATGCCTAGAATGGTTGAGAAATGGGGCTATTCCCAATGTTTCTAATGTACCGAAGTAATTTTTATTCAAAATAAATAGAAGCTTTTTTTTTTCCTTCCATGAAAAATAAAAGCACAAAATAAAAGAAGAAAATTATAAGAAATATACAGCACTGTAAGAAGGCCTTATCATATAAGCACACAGTATAAGGGGGTGGGGAGATATTTTAATTAATATTAATTATACTCTYAACAGCAAGTCCAGCTTTTTCCTCTTCAACAGGCAAGTCTCATCACTAACCTTTGCTGCTGCCACTGTTGTATCAGTTTTGTGAAGGATGAGGGACAAGACAGATAGTTGTGCTATCCACAGGTAGGATACAGAGAGGTTAGAACAAAACCAAATTAAGGWAGCAGCACACGTATCCAAGAAAATGAGTGAGGAACTGAGGAGAAAAGTTTCTAACAGTTGAAGAAAAGAATTAAAAATTGCAACACACATTTGAGAAAGCTTTTCAAAGACATCTACAGTAAACAGCAAAAATTTTGTGTCCAGGGATCCTTTCTYAGAGCAATTCTAGTCCTGCATTATGGAAGATGTAATATTAAATAACTGTCAGCACAACCTCACACAGGGAAAATACTTAGAATCAGTAGTGAGGATGAGGCGAACATTTAAAAAAATTAAAGACTCATATGTTCTAAGCATGGATATGAAATCCAAAGTTTTTTACTTTTGATTTCTATACCACCCAGAGGATGATTGYGCAATTTATCATATAAAAGATTATTAATTCTGTTTGATTTCAGTAAGTTATTGAAATACTGAATACCAGTAGCAAGATATATACAATTTTGCTGTCTAGTACCAGAGACTGCAAATTTCTATAAGATAGAGACATGGGTTAATGTCTCTGTGTCTGGGATGGCCACAACTCAGAACTGCCAAAAAATCTGTAATCTATGAAAGCAGGTTAATTCTGTCTTGCCTGTAAGGACAGAAAGAAACAGAARGAGGAGTGCAGTAGAATTTTCCTGAAGGGGTTGAAGCCTATTCAATTAAAAATAGAAAATGTAYGTACCCAGGAAAACAGAAGGGGGAAAATGAGGAAATTTCAGAGACTGAGGAGGTCAAAAAAAGAATGTCATGTTTTAAAAACGCTCCACTACCAAAGGAGACCTGAGAATCTGAAAGGATCCTGATTCAAAGGGCACACATAAATATGAACTAAATAGCTGTAAGAAATGGCAGACATAYAAGGTATTGATTTATCCAATCTAAAATAAATATTTTTAATTCATCACTGTTCTTCAGTGCAAAGGTTTGAATTCATTTAACAGTCCTAAGAAACAGAACAGAAGAACCTCAGTGGGACCACCTACCCTCAGAGAGGCATCTTTGAGGAAAAGCACAATGCTCACTCTCACTGGTCCCACTTCAGATAGGGATGTGACACATTCTCATAGAAGCTAAGGGGTCAGTGGCCACTATGGATTTCACAGCTATGGGGTTGYTCCAAAAACAAAGGGAGTTTAAAACTCTAGGCATGTAGGTTGCAGACCTAACAGCAGCATGTCAAAATACTGTTGGGAGATTTTGAGCAGAACAGCAAGAGAGTACCAACACTATTTTAATTTGAGTGTGGCCTAACTGACTGTGYATGGGCCAATCCACTTTGTTTTGAAAATATCATACAACTCAGGCTTTTCTCTCATCAGTAAGGATACGTGTTACCACCAGCCAAATAACCTCTCCAAACCTTCTCAGACCCCAAATGGCCTCGTTCAAAGTAGAGGAAGGAGAAAGTTAAAGATTCTCCATATCACTGTGGCAGGCTATATGTGGAAACTGGAGCWCAGAAAACCAGTGACTCCATTGCTGTCACCTGTTAATCCTGCATGACACTGGAAGATGAAATTAATCCTTGTGAAATACTTTGGAAATGGGAACTTTTTTCCTTTGCTTTAATTGGGAAACCATGCCAGCATTGCCAAGTCTCACTTTAAAAAAAAAAATCATTAAGTGAAAAATGAGAACTGATGAAATGCAAGAGAATCATTCACTGACAAATTAGATATCTGATGGCAAGAACTTGACAAAATCACTATTACTTATCAAACTGACATCAGGCTTACACTGGAAACCGCAGTATTTCTCTCACAGAAAGAAAACTCGGAGGAGAACTGTTTTAATGCTTCCTGAGCTCAAAACAGACTTTTTTACTGCCGAAAGCCCTTGTAATGCCTAGGAAATAGACTCTATTTGTCATATAGCCTGAGAACAAGCATATGGTAGTGAATAAATTGTACTAACATTCCCTTTCTGCCCAAAATGTAATAGAAAATGACCTTGAGTCATAAAAAATAGCAATGAAAATCACACATGTAAACCTATCTGGTTGAATTACCTGGACCTTTGCTAATGCTGTTGCATCTTACCAAGGTCTTATCATGTGCAAAACAGGTTTTGTATTAAATATGGAACTTTCTGCAAGAAAGCTTGCATATAGGATGGAACAGACAAATAGGCATCCGAATGCTTCCTAACTGTGGTGGTGTTATTATCCACCCACCAATTTAAATTACTGACAAAAGAAATGAAAATATATAATACTTAGCAACATCCTAGACAGTTTCCATAATTTTACACATCACGGGATGAATCTGGCTTTGTGAATTACTGTTGTCATGGCAGCAGTGTCATGGTCCCAAAGGAAAATAAATCCTCCTAACAAGTTGTGACAAACCAGCATAACAAAGAACAAAATGACTTCAATCTTGTTAAAGGATTATTGATTTATTATTTGAAACTCAGAACTGGTTATTGAAAAATCACTATCTCTTCTTTGGAAGTGTTTTCAAGAGCAGGATAGCATATAACTAAGATATTTTTCTAAGGGGAGGTTTTATTTTCTATTTCCACCCAGCATAAAATTCAATGTTTAAAAAAAAAAAAAGGGCTAAAAATAGGAATTTAGTTTATTTAGTTGTGGTTGATTTAAACAAACACAGCACATTCTGGAAGAACTGGAAAGAAGCAAACCATTTCTTTTAAAACAGTCCAAAATTAAATTGAATTTGTCATTCATTGCCCGTGGAAGATGTGCTTGCAGAAGGGGATGGGTAAAACAAAGCTTAAAATAAGCATGTTTTTACATGAATAATTGACCTGTATGACTCTGATCCAAATAGAAACTATATACAATTCAGGAAATCTTACATTTATTTCAACACAGGGATATCTTGGAGTGTGCTGGAAGTTAGAAGAATATTGCGGGGAAGCATTGTTTGTGCTTGTTTTAGYTCTACATCCTTCTCAGACACTCTTCCACCAAAACTGAGGTGAGAAAATAAGATTCAGATTTCAGGAATTTTCCTTTTTCCAGCAATTAACTGTTAGTGGTCCTCTATATGCAGTGATGCAAACGCAAGACACAGTCCAAAGATGATCAAAAGAGAATTCAAGGGCCTGGGACAGTTTGTGAGGGAATCAGACCCTCAGGTTATTCTTATCTCTGTACTTCCAGGTGCAGGTAATAACATAGAAAGAAAACAGGTGGACCCAATCTGCTAATAAATGACCTTGTGGCTGGTGTTACCATCAAAATTTTGGTTTTTTTGATAATAGGATGGCCTTCATGGCACCAAACTTGCTGACTCAGATGGGATTCACCTCCCTCAAAAGGGAAAAATTGTCTTTAAGACTTGTTTCTAGGGGTTTAAATGAGAGACGATGGGAGAGGGGGATATCACCAGGTTCAACAATGATAGGGAGTGGGATGACATGCCCTCCTCTCGTACCAGTGAGTCACAGACAGTAAGAGGTGCCCAGACAGGTTATGCAGGTCCAGAGGAAAATACCTGAAGCACAACACCAAAGAATTTCAGGCACTCCAGACAGAAAGTCATAATGCACTCAGCTTGGGAAGTAAATAGGAGGAACTAGAGACTGGCACATGCCTGCAGGGGTCTGGTCTTATTGGCATCACAGAAACTCATGGACTGTCGGAATGGAAGGATACAAGCTCTTTAGGAGGGACAGGCAGAGGAGGTGAGAAGAAGGTAATGTCCTCTATGACAATGGAATGCATGAACTCCATCTGGGGGCATATGAAGTACYGACTGAGTGATCATGAGTCAGGATAAAAGGGAGGTCAGGGACAGGTGGTTTTATGGTAGGTCTCTGGGACTGTCTGAACAGAAAGATCAAGCTGGTGAGGCCTTCTACATATCCACTCCTATCCTCACACTCACATATCCTGGTCCTTATGGGAAAGTTCAACCACCCCAATATCTGCTGGAGGGACAACACAGTCAGGCCTAGGCAATTCA
This sequence comes from Malurus melanocephalus, assembly GCF_030028575.1. Lineage (NCBI taxonomy): Eukaryota > Metazoa > Chordata > Aves > Passeriformes > Maluridae > Malurus > Malurus melanocephalus. Next base: position 2,291,594 of record NW_026623250.1, on the reverse strand, counting down.
GGAAGCTCTTGGAACATGTTGATAATAACTTTCTTTTCCAAGTGACAGAGGAACCAATGAGGAGAGGTGTTGTGCTGGACCATGCTGTCACCAGCCAGGRCAGGCTTGTGGTGAATGCGAGGGTCAAGCACAGCCTGGACTGTGGTGACCATGAAATGGTGGAGTTTGAGATCCTTAGAGCAGTGAGAAAGGCACACAGCAATATCATAACCACTGACCCCAGAAGATCAGATTTTGTTCTGTTCAAGGGTCTCCTTGAAGACCAAGGAATGCCATGAGACAGAGTCCTAGAAGAAAGAAGAGCCCAAGTGCACTGGATGATATTCATTGTCTCTTCCAGGTTCACAAACAATGCATCCCTACAAAGARGAAATTAGGGAAGTCCAGAAAGCTTGCTTAGGTGAACAAGGAGTTCTCACACAAGGAGTTACCTTACAGAGGGAGGAAGAAGTATCCTGGGTATCGTGGGAGGAACAAAAAAAAAACTGCCCAAATGTCAGGAAGATTGTTAGGAAAGCTAAAGCACTGGCACAAGCAAACCTGGACACGCATATCAAAAGTAACAAAAAGRGCTTATTTAGGTGTATCAGTGATGAAACAAAGACATGGGGACATGTAGTCCTCTCAGGAAGGGTACAGGAAACCTAAGTAACCAGGACATAGAGAATGTCAAGTGAGTCCATGACTTTTGTGCCCCAGTGTTTTACCAGCAAGTGTTCCAGCCATGGTGCTCAAGTTGCAGAAGCTGAAAGTAGGGATTGGGAGAATGAAGAACATCCAAGGAGCCTGAAAGTGAGCAAGTACAAGAAGGATTTACATCTGTGAGTCATGAGGAAACTGGCCAAAGGTGCGGCTAAGCCRCTCTCTAATATACTTGAGAAGGCATGGCAGCTTGGTGAAGTTCCCATTGACTAGAAAAGGGGAAACATAGCCCCCATTTTTAAAAGCGGAAATAAGGAAGACCCAGGGAACWATAGGCCAGTCAGTCTCACTTCAGCGCATCACAAGATCTTGGGGCATATCTTGGAAATTACATTAACATACRTGGGAAATAATTAAATTGTTGGTGACAACCAAAATGGTATAGCTAAAGGTCTGACAAAATTGGCCTTCAATGATTGTGTTACAGAGTAGAATGAGAGAAGTGCAACAAATGTTATCTGCCTGAATTTGGGAAAGAATCTGACACTGATCTGCCTGCCATCATTGCCTTTAAACTGGAGAAACACAGATTTGACAGATGGACCACTCAGTGGATAAAAAATTGTCTGTATAGTCACACTAAAGGAGTTGAGTCTACAGCTCAGTGTCCAAGTGGAGACCTGTGAYGTGCTGTTTCTCAGGGGTCAGTCTCAGGACCAGTTCTTTTCAACATTTTTGCCAGTGGTAGAGTCAGCAGGAATAAGTTCAGCCTCAGCAAATTGCCAGTAACACCRGGCTGTAAGATGCAATTGACACACTGGAGGGAAGGGATCCCATCCAAAAGGACCTTGACAGATTTGAGAGGTGAGATTCTGCAAACCTCATAAATTTTAACAAGGGCAAGTGTAAGATCCTGAACCTGGACTGGGTCAATCCCAAGCACAAATACAAACTRGGCAGGGAATGGGTAGAGACTTGTCCAGGAGACACATACTTGGTATTTGAGAATGAAAAGCTAAGTATGAGTTGGCAATGTGCATTCACAGCCCAGGATAGGAGCTGTGCCCTGGGCTGCATCAAAAACAGCGTGGCCARCAGGGCAAGGGATGGTGCTCTCCTCAATTCTGCTGCTGCACCCAACTCTGGAGACCCCAACATAACTCATGGACCTGCAGGAATGACTCAAGAAGGGAGMCACAARGTTGAYCATAGGGCTGGAGCACCTTCCCTGTGTAACAGAGACCTGGGATTGTTCATCCTGGAGAAGAGAAGGCTTCAGGGAGACCTTAYAGCAGTGTTTAAACAGGACTTAAACAAAGGTTGGAGAAGGGCATGTAGGGATAGGACAGGGGACAAGCTGAAGGAAGGTAGGCTTGGATTAGATATTAAGAAGAAATTTGTAGCTATAAGGGTGTCGAGACACTGAACAGGCCTTTCAGAGGCAGGGGACTCCCTGTCTCTGGAATTGTTCAACACTGGGCTGGATGAAGCTCTAAGAAACCTGGTCTCRTGAAAAGTTCCCAGCCCACAGCAGGGGGTTTGGATCTAGATGACCTTAAGGTCTATTCCAACTCCAACCATTTTATAATCCTATGATACAGGGAAAGATGTGACTTTGACCTTTGCCATTACTGATATTTCAATGAGATTCCAGTAACTGAAATGCTTACTGAAGTTATACTTCATTTTGCTAGATTAGCCTATCTAGGGTGAACCAGGCTTCTCTTCTGATTGGCCTTCTGTGGTGCAACATAATCCTCTCTGACACTGACATGCTAAATTAAGGAACAGTCATCTCAAGGTAGAGGTCATGTAAAGATGTAATCTAATAACTGGAAACACAAACAATAACTCAAAAATCCAGAAAAACCTGGTTTAATATGGACTTGATCCAATATTAAAGACTTGGATTATTCTGAAGCTGAAACAGAATACTCTCAAATAATAAACACGTTGAATAATCTTTGTGATGAAAATCTTTCATTTTCCTAATTACACTTTTAATTTAATTTACTTTGATGGTCTCTCATTCCCCTCAAAAGCTATGCTGACTACCAAAATTTTATTTCTTTTGGCAATTAAGAAATTTTAGTTCCATTATAACTGAGGCTGAATAAATTTTTAAAAAAATTAATTGCTTGTTATTCCAAATTGAAAAAGTAATTAGCAGAGGTAAAATAATAATATTATACTTGCAATTTTGTAAAATAATTACTTTTTCTAGTTCATTGCTTCACAGCTCTACAAGAACCTTTTATTCACTGTACCCTTGGGTAGTGTCTGATAATATTGGGGTAGCATCATGTCACTAATSTGGCATGTCTACTGGTTAAGGTTAAGGAAAGTCTACCTACATCAGATAAAGTGTCCTATGATGATGTCTTCCTGTTCAAGCCCAGCTCTGCCACARCTCCTTCTTCCTTGGGTGATCCATTTGCCTTCAGGCTCCAAATACTGCTGGCTCAAATCTGAAATGGAGCCTCAGCAACAATTCTGTGAGAGATACCTCCTTCAGATGGATAGAACAGTAGTTTTGCAAGACTAAATTGGAAATAAAATCTCAAGTGATGTTTTAGGCTTCTGTTCAATACTGCCAAAAAGGGAGACTCCTCACAGTTTTGCTAGAAGACTCRGTAAACCTGTGCTCAGCTGACTAACACTCAGCCACATCCCTATTTAAGCCTCCATTTCACTCAATTCCCTGTTCTGACAGAACAGGATTGTAAATAGAGGAGGAAACYTCCTTGCTCCTTGCCCAGCCCATGGACCATAGCTGAAGATTCTCCCTGTGCCACAGCAGACAGAAAGWCCCAAGGCCTTTTCATCCTGACTACCTCATCGAGTCATAGGACTGCCCAAACCTTCAGAAGTTTACCAAGGTTTGTCACACTGTCCAGATGACATAGGTGTGACAAAGMAAGTAGAATTTTAAAAGCAATCATTTTGAGAGACATCTCAGCTTTGTCCCCATTCATCTGTGGCAGGTTTTTTTATTGATACATGAGTCAGAGAATCAAATGTGAAACAGAGAAAGCAAACAGCTGTTGAGCACATTTGGAGAAGGGAGGGAGCACAGAGAAGAAAGGATGGCAGAGACAGCAACCATCTTAATTGTAGAATGAGTCAAAAGAGGATAAAACCTATGAAATTTAAAAATTGCCCACAACAGATTAAGCATCATGGGAAAAGGGAYTGAGGCCTCAGGAGCAATTGATAGCACTGCAGTGAGAGATAAACCAAAAGGAAAGTGTCTGTTGTGGGCAAAAAAAGTTGCAGGCTATAATTCTCAGCTAATAATTTATGTAAAGTTTTACATTCCTCATTTAGGGATGAGCATGATTTTCCTTAACACAAGAACAAGTAAATTCACCCTACAGAATTTTGTATAAGCTCCATCCCTCAGCAGAGCTGAAGCTTTCTTGTGCACTCCTACTCTTGTTGTTTTCCAAGTGCTCTATGAGCTGTCATACATTTAAATGCAATATTTTATCCTGTTTCTCTCCAAAATAAGAGATCCCAAGTCTCATAGGAAGGATCTGAGGATGCTGGCAGCAATGATGTGGCACATATTACTAAAAATTCAGGAAATTTGGGCAGATATTAGAAAAGGACCTGAAAGATTTCCTCCCTGGAGAACAGAAGGGCACAGAAAACATAGTTAAAACAAAATTTATAACTTCATGAAGAATAAATGTGTAAAGGAATTCAAGTTAACGAGAGAGAAGGAGAAGGATATTAAAATATCCAATCTGCACAAGTACAACTGAAGTGTCAGTACTTTTCATTTGGTTTCCAATCTCTTTGTAACAAAGTTTAAATTTGAGCATCTTAAAATATGACAGTGGTGCCAGCCTAGACAACACATCAGCCTGACATCTCTATGTTTGTTTTTATCTATATCATGTTTCAGTAACTCAGTCTCTGGGGTACTATTCCTGATTACTATCAAATTGTTAAAATCTGAAAAGGTTATTGAACTGTACCCTGCATGTAAGAGCAGAAGCTATACTTCACTGAGTATTCTGAGGCTTAATGAGAGTTCTTAATGAGCTTTCAAAGATCAAAACAAAGTAACTACCTCATCAGCACACAGGAAAAGTGAAATTAAAGTAGGGAATCAGTACGCAAGTAGGTGATTGTTCACATGTATTAATTTCATCTGCCATTTCTCTACATGTCCCTTACAGCTCTATAATGAAGCAATTTCAAACTAGACATTTAAGGTTACATCTGCAGCTACATTTTAAAACCACCAATTTAAAATTCTAAAGAGCTACGTCTATCATTTCCAAATTCAATTAAATATAAAAAATATTTATAGATAAAGTTATTGCTTCTACCATTACACTATGGCAAATTGAATCATCTGCTAGATATACTCCAGATGATCAAAGGAATTAGAGTCAATCATTTAGAAATAAGGGAGTGAGAAACCTGTAGGCCTCACAGTCCACCTTAGCAATGCTATGGTAAGACAATTAATTTTCTTCTGCAATTTTTAAAGTAAYGACTACTATAAAACATCTTTTCTAAAGGTTTTATCTTTTTTCAGAATCTTTGTATCAGCATAGATCAACCGTCAGTTCCATATTTACTTATTCACAGTTGATTTTTTCCCCTGCATTTCCTGTTGTATACTTCTCCCGAGAGACTTCAACATCAAGAATCACCATATTTTCCAAACTGGATACTGTCATGCCTCAGTTTCCTTGCATCTTCAGAATGCACCTCAAATCCTCAGCTCAAAATGGTGAATTTCACTACAAAACTCTCTTTTAGGCAACACATTTACAAATTAATTCCACCCTTTGCCCTTTTGCATGCAGCTAAGCCTTTTTCCTGCTTTGGAATCAAGCTTAGCAGCCATTCTTGACTTTTCTTCTGCACTTCATCAAAATGCTGTAAGACTCCTGCCAACTTGTTTCTAAACTTCTAGCTGTGTTTGCTGTGGTACAGAAAATTTCTTGGTTATTTATGTGTCCTGTGGTTGTACTTGTCTGACACAGATGCTTGGCTGCTTTGTACAGAGGACGTCCCACCTGGGGCCCTTGTAAATCTTAGTCCAGTCTTGATGAAACTGTTAGCAGCACATCGCACAACTGTATCAAAATCTGAACCTGAAGAAAAAAAAAAAAAAAATTTTTATTCTCATCACTGAAACAACCAAGAGTGTAAACCTGAGGAGAATGTAGGGAGAGCTGAAAACAGCTTCCATGCAGAGGCCTAAAAACTATGAGCTACTACTGTGGCATTTCTCTAGGTACTACCTAAACTAGTTAAACATTTTTCAAAGATATTTTTCATCAAGGAAAAATGACAATGTGGAAGTTTTTTCATTTCAAAGTAAGTTTGCTTACTGAAAGGTACTCGCAGAGCTAAAATACATTTTGATATAGCTGAAGAATTGCTTTGACCTTTTTAGAAAGGGAACATTTTTATCTGCCATTCAACAGAACTCATATTGTTATAGTTTTAGAGAACATAAAATTATCATTAAAAAAGAAACAAAACATCTCATGTCACCTGAAAGGAGTTTCCAGAGTTTGTTTCACTGAGAACACTGAAACATATTGTTTTCATTAGATTCGGTGACAGACATGACCTTTTTCTAACTGTGGCTTTGCAGTTATAAACCAAGATCCCAAGTAGTTCAAGTCTTTGTGCCAAAATACACTGATGAGGGAAGCTGCAAATATTATGCACAATACCAGTACTCCAAGCAATACGGATCTCCCACCTTGCTCTCCAGAGAATGTAAAAAGAAATAGACTAACGCTGCTTTATCAAACCATCACACATATTACAAGGGAGGTTCCTAAGTATATGTTACTCACTTGCAATTCTTTCCCAAAACCACATAGCSGTGGCCACAGGTCAGATTGAAGACAGTAAATAACCCTGTCTCAGAATACATAAAACTACTCAGGTTCAAATGAATTGCTGAAGCAAAATGCCATATTCTTTGTTTACCTATATACAAGACTACTGTTTTACTTTGTTCTACATTTCTTTTGCACGGTCCCRCTTTTGCAATGTTTAAGGTCTCTGGAAAACACTGGTTAACTTGAATTTAGCTCCTTCTGYAGTAAAACATGCAAAAATCATGGAAATATGTGAACTGAGTCTCTGAAAAACTGTGATTTCATGCAACAATTTGCAGTTATTTCTACATGCTTGTTTTCAAGACTTTGTTTTGCCAGAAACAATCCTGGAATTTAGGAGACAAGGATGTTAGCCTATGCATACCTACTCCAAATAAGGAAAATATGAAAGACTTCTAGTGCACAAAGATCCTTGGCCTAAAATAAAATATAAGTTAAATCTTAGTGAAATCCATTTTTTTCTATTTTGCTTATAGGAAAAAAAAAAAAGAGGCAGGGTCAAAGGAATGGAAAATTCCTAGACATAAAATGTAGTATCCAGCTAACCAAAATATCTTTTAAAGGAGAAAGCAGGAGCTTTAATTCCCAGTAAAGCCAGAAGGAAGCTAATACCTGAGTGAGCCAAAGAGATAGCCAGGAAAAACCTTGGTCGAAAAAACAAAAATTGAAAAAAAGCCCATGGAGCAAAATCCCCAGGAACAGTTGAGCATTCAGAGGTAACTGCAACCAGAAATGGCCAAGAAATGATTCCTTTTACTCCTCAAATGCTGTAGTCAAACTGAGCTTGTATACCAAGCARCCTTAATAGTAACTGCACTGATTCCAGAGGCACAAAACAGAGCCATGCTGGACTTCTATACCTACACAAACTACTGCAAATGCTATTTATTCCCTTCTACTTTCTGAAGAAAAGGGCATTTGCTTTACAGATACATCGAGTTAACATATTGCTACTTGCTTCCTTCAATCTGTTCTCAAAGGATAAAAAGAATACTAACGCAGGGTGGGAGAGATGGGAAGCAAGGCATATGTGTTTAAATCACTAGAAGGTTTGGGAGATGTTTAATATTTGCAGACATGCAGGTTGCAGTATCCTAGCACTTATTGCTTATCGACTGCTGTAAACATTTCTGGTTTGATTACACAGGCTTTGTTTCTGAATGCTTTTGCAACACCTGTGCAGCTAGAAGATTGGGGTTTTTTTCCTACAAATGACTGGAAGAATAATGGGCATCTGAATATCACACGGCAGTACAAGTTATTCAGTGTTAAGYTGTCCTATGATAGAGGCTGTGCCAGCAGTTTTGATAATAGGTAGCTGCTGCACATACTTGCAGAACAGAGCCTAATTTAGTAAAATTCACCTGACACTTGCCAACAGGGACATGCTAATGAGAAGCAGTGTTTCTGAGTCTCTCAAAGGGGCCAGCTTCTGTCCTACTAGGCTGGAACACATGGAGCACATTCCTGTGATGGAACACAATAAGCATGTGATTAAACTTTGGAGAACCACAGCTGGCTTTCCCTGTCAGTCATGGGTCTGCTCTCATCATAGAAAAGGAAGAAAACTGCCCCTCTTCTCTGTTCTGAAGTAAGGCATCAGCTGACATTTTTACCCAGAAAATAAATAAACAGTAAAAAACAATCCTTAGAAGAGAGGAATGCAGGTCAGGATGATACTGAACACTGAAGTGTGGGAATATAGCGATGGGAATGCTGTACTCCCAGAACTTTACAGTGAGGAGGAAGGAGGAAGTTGAACAGCTGCTTTGCTTTAAGACATATATTTATCTAGTTTGTCAAACTTCACAACTCCTTACTACCCTCTAGTCCTTGTGGGGGTGGATGGAAGAATGTCATGACCAGCTTCACGAATCTCATAACCTTCCTGAGAGACAGACAATGATGTTCTGAGAAATGGTCTGCATCTCTGCCTGAACTCTGACTAATGGGACAAGAGCTAATATCAGCTCGTGGAAAGGGGTCAAACAATACAGACTCAGGCAAAATTTACCCAGCAACTGGTGCAACAAAAAGCTCAGAAAACTGAATGTAACAAATCCAACTGCAATTCTGCTTGAAAGGACAGCAAAAAGCCCTTTTATCAGCCTCTTTGAAAACCAAATTCAATATCTACAGCTTTTACTGCAGAACTCTGCACTGTGGCCATTCCAGGCAGACAACTCCGGATGTGAAAGCCAGAAACCCCTCAAAACCCCTCAAACAYTGAAGCAGCAACTTTCATTATTGCATTCCCACACATCTAGGGAATGCCATTTCACATATGTCAGTCCAAATTAAAACAGAATATTGTTTTTATCCACCAAAATTGGGGACCATTATACTAATAACAAAGGTGTTCACAATGATATTTTTACGTGTGACTACTAAACATTAGCTTCTGAAAATACGCTATGTAAATAAATAAAGAAGTTTATGCAAGCTCTTAAATGGAAATAGTTTGTGAAAGCTCTTAAATGAGAAACCATAATTTGAAATGATGCTTCCATGTCTTTGTGCACACGCCTCTATTATCAAGGTTTGTGCTTTTTTAAAATGCGCTAACACGTTTACCTTTACAAACCTTGTTCCAACTGAGCAACTTTCTTAGGGCATTTCTTTTTACGTATGCTTCTAAATAAAGCAGTCCTCTGCCCCGCATCTCCCTTGATTCTTATCAGATGCCTGAAAATGCACTGGACTTGCCAGATGGGAAAGTACAAAATCCCTAAGCTTACATGTTTTAAATCATAAGTACCAAAACTATTCTTAGGAGAAGYAGAAAAAGTAAATAAGCATTTTTATAATATCAGACTGACAAAACATCAGTTTCTAGCCTATTTTACAGTGAAAACAGGACTCTACTGACACGAGCAATAATGACATGAGAGAATAAACTTGCTAGTATGTATGAGTAGAAATGCAGATTTCTTCTTTTCTACATTTTCACATTGTACCAAGAGGTTAAAATGTCATTTATACACTGTGGTGCCCCTTTGAGCACCAAGCTTGTGACACAAATCTATCTCTACTACTGAATTTCACCTTCACTCCACCTTAACCATATGTCTCCCATAGAACAGTAGGGAACCTTTTGGGTGCAATACCAGTTGCATGCCCAGCTATACCTGGGACAATCTGAGGAGCCTTTCCTCTAGGTGTGGAGGAAARGGGAGAAATCAGTCTGAGCTCTAATGCCAGACGGTTTTGTTGCTTATTTTCCCAAGTTCTGGCCTCAGATGCCAGTACAAAAATACAAAWGTACACAAATACTTTCACTAGACAATCACAGAAGGCCTGAAATATACAACCAGTGATTATTATATAAATCGAAGTAGGGGCGTGTTGTTAACTCAGACAAATAATTTAACTATGATGTACCTCAGTTTGTCTTGTTAACTTAGGACTAATAAAATATGCATAGGGACAGAGCACTTAAAGAAGATTAATTGCTTTCAAGTCATACAGAAACCTTAAATGAAGCAAACCTTGTAAGTGAACAATCTTATTTTTGCTGATTATGCTATTTATTGTAGAACTCTTCCATTCAGAAAGATATTMTTTTTCTTTAATTAAGTTTTTACTCTTAATAATGGTTTAACTTTTAATTTTCTACTGAAGTATAAGTTTATGCTTTATTGGCTGAAAGATATGTTTTATCAATTTGTGATACTTATCATACTTGGTCATAAACAGCATGAGTATATTCTCTGAAAAATACCAATTTAAAGTTACTTTAAGAAAGAGCAGAACATTACATGTAATTTTGCCAGCCACCTGTTATAAATCATTTTGGTTTTGGTATTTGCACTCCATGTTAATATATGGTAATGAGTGTGAAGGGTAGCACATGAAAGTAAATAAATATTTTTCAAATTTTCTCTGCAGAATGCCAAGTTTACTTAAAATGTTCTTATTCATGTCTGATATATTAAAAAGTCAGTGAGCAATTCTAGCTAAGCCAGACACATTTGAAAATGCATTATTAATAAATTTCAGGGATTTTCTTGTGAAAGATGTATAACAAAAACTCGGAACTGTCAGGAAGATAAATATCTCCAATCTAAGGTCACTTTTCCTATTTAGCTTCTTGTATATCTTTTCCTAACGTACATAATGAATGTCATAACAAGAAGACATTTAAAATTTAGCTAGGCACTTAATTGTATAAATACACAACTAATAAGCTTTTCAAAGGAAACACAGCATAAAGTCCCTTTGTAGTTTTAATCCTCAGATACCTTCAAGTGTGCAAAAGATGGCCTAAAATTTTCTTCTGTGGGTCCCCATGTTTGTATAGCTGAAATCATCCTACCGTACTTAGCCAAAGCCAAGTTTAGAAAACTTGCTCCATKAAGAAAATAAATCAACATGAAATATAAGTGTACTTGAGCAGTTTTATATACCAGGCTCTCTTGTTTAACCCTAAATGGCACTATCTTGGCAGACATGCCTACTCATAATAAAATTTCCTGGATGAAGCATAACTAAACTAAGAAATGCAAAGTCAGGGAACACAGACTGAACACAATAAGTCGCAAGTTCCCACTGTTAAAACTTTTTATTCTCATTTTTGGTCTACAAAATCCACAGCTATATTTTAGTGCAAATGTCATCCTCTCTTTAAAGTGTTGAAACTGGCAACTGAATCATCTCTACTAGCTTATGAGTCATCTTTGATTTCTACCTTGCAATTAATTTGAGACACTTTTTGTTTTCATTCCCTGCTTCCTTTAATTGTCTCATACTGAAAGTCAAAAAGAGGGAAAAAAAGAAAGGGTTTGTTTGGGGTTTTTTTAGGGGCATATTTAAAGGATTTATTGACTCTCAGCTTCATTACACTTATGCACACAACTTGAAGTCTAAATTGCATTTGCAGGGCCCTTTCTGCATCTTGGAAAGGCACACTCAGTTTCTTACTGACAGTTTTCTGAAAATTTTCTCTGTGAAATGAACTACTGCTCACAGCCTAAGAATCCCTTGATTTCTTTATATTGTGTCTTTCATCTTCTCATATATATTTCAAATACTCTCACTCAGTTCAAATATTCTGCATTGAATATTCTCTACTACTARATTTACATTGTTATTTGCAAAATTTATTTGAGCCATTACCAAACGCATCCTTGTGGATCTCTCTGCAGCACTATTGTGATTTCTCACTTTTGGCTATTTGCAACAATTGCTCATACACAGCCGTTAGGGATATTATCAGAAGGATCCCCACACACATATCTATAACATATTTCCAACATACATTGAACCTACAGTCCTGTATATGTGTGTACCCACACTGTTCCACTCTCTTCTCAGAAAGAGCCTATTGCTCACCGTTCTGGACTTACTGTCATTTTCACTGCATTTTACAGAAGACCAAAAACCCAATTCAGCTCTCAGTCAACAGAATAGCTTCCAAATCCACATTTCCAACTGAAACACATTTGTTTTATTTTCCATACTGTAGCATTAGCTCTTCACCCACTGGTAACATATCATGCACTTTGTCTACTTTTACTCCTCTSTTCAGGCTGTTGTACATAAAGCACCTTCAAGGCCAGGTTCCAGGATGAAAGTAAGAAATAGACCAAGGAAGTATCAGACATGCTAATTCTAAGAACATAGAATTAAAATGCAAGTCTAAGTACCTAGGCAGCTTTTGTAAGGAAGGAGAAAATAAGAATGATTCTATCAAACAAATTCTTTGAGTGTTTTTCCTTCTCAGTGYATTTGAAGTAGAAGGCAATAGTGGGAAAAAAATAATTAATGCTGAGAGCACTTGAGTGACTTCAGAAGCTACTTCATAAGAAGTGAGGCAATCATGCATAGATGAATAAATGTGTAGAATTCCCAGAGTACCACAGTGCATGGCTTTAGCAGATGACCCCATTCAACCCCAATCAATGCATTTATCGGGGCCTGCAAGACTTGGAACCCTCTATCTGCCAGGCAGCAAAACGAACATTTGACAATTCTGAGGACAAGCTCTCAAAAGCATTATTCACCAACCCCTCCAAACACAGAATTTAGCCCATTTAAATGCTGTAAAGTTTYCTTACAAATAGGCTCACTTTTGTTGTGATCAGACAAACAGGAACATTCTTCTCTAGTAAGTTTCTCCCAAACCAACACTTACTGCACTTTTCAGAAATATSCCACTAATAGAAGAAGGCAAATGTYGTCATCTTTCTCCCTGGCATATCTCGTTTTTATACAAAGCACCAACCACAGGTAGTGAGAGTGGGTCTTATCTGGTCCTTGGAGAGAAGGAGAAAATTCTGACTCTTGTTTTTTATGGAAGTTGACAAGAATGAAATGATAAAAAACCCAAGAATCTACAGCCAGGATCACATTGTCGCCTATAGCAAAAAATATTTCAGATATTTTTATGCATATCTACAAAAGGTAATAYTGAGAATCAATTCACAATAACCCTCTGTATATAAACTTAAAATTAATTTCTGCTTTGATGGAATCTGCCATCCAAAGGAAAACACTTCCATAATTCTCAGTTCTGCTAGATCCTGGTTTCACTTCTACAGGTGGTTTTGCTGCTAATACTAGCTAAGATAGTTTCACACTTCAAGAGGACTCACAGGAGTAAGAGTAGTTCTGAAACACAATACTACACAGTTCTTTATTGCATCCTGTAGGTTGACCCTACAAAGAATCTAATAAAAATAGCTTGAGACCTACTGCTGGCAYAGGTCAAAGAAATATACTTTCCTGAATAATTAAAGGTGAGGGCTGGAAAGGGTTATGAAAGAAGAAGAAGAATTAATGATTCAAATTATAATCAGAGCCAGAAACATTACAGCTTGTTAACAGAGTTATCCTAGTCACACCATTCAGCAAATTTACTTCATTACTCCAATCCTATCAAATATCTTATTAGCTCATGGGATCTAAATTTGATTTCCTTTACTGTTCCAGTTATTTGAGACTTGACAAAAAATTCAAATATCTTTGAAGGGATTATTTGAAAAATTTGACAAAAAAATAGGAGGAAAGACTAAAGAAACTCCACTAGAGACTCAGTAATATGGACTGGTTGAGTCCCAGGAATGGACTACTCCATAGGAGGAAGACCTGAGGGAATGGTCAGCCAGTGCTATCCAATGACAAGAAAAGAGGCAAGGGGTATGAACTGAAATACAGATGGCTGCCTCCTAATGTTAGGTGGGTAACAGAGCAGCAGGCACAGGTTGCCCTGAGACACTGTGAGGTTTGCTTCCTTGTAGCTCCTTGGACATCCATCAACTACCTCTGTTTGTGGTCCTGGGTAAGTGGCTCTTGGAGGCCCTGCCTGAGGAGCAGGTTGCACAAGGCAACCTCCAGAAAATCCTTCCAGTCTCAGTCATTCTTTGCTCTATGGGGCTTTCCCAGTGTACATCATAGGTGAGTTCTCTTGTGACAGTCCCCAGAGGAGCTACGTCAGGGCCCGTCCTTGCACCGAGGAATTCAGCAGCTTTCCTGGCCTGCAGGGCCCCCTAGCCCTGGTGCCAGGCCCTTGTGCATACAGGYCCTGGCCTGTTGCCACAGAATCTGGCCTGAGGTTAAATTATCCCCACAAGGCCACAAAAAGGACAACACCCTCTGAAGCAGGGGCTTTCCAGCACTCCCCTTCAAGGAGTGCTGCCTTTCGGGGAGAACACTGGCTGGGCGAGGCTGTGGTTCCCTCACAGTGGCTGTCCTCCATCGTGGGCATGAGAATTTACTGCTGCCTTGGCACCCCCGGCCTGTTCTTCTGCCTTTCCTCAGCCCTCATGCAAGTACCCTCATGCAAACATCCCAAGTCATGGTGGTTGTCTCTGGGAGAGTGGAATGATAGAGGTTGGTGTAAACAGCCCTCAGGGCTTGTTGTCTTTTCAACCTTCAAGAACACCCTCAGGAGTCTCTTACCTCCATTCTCCAGCTGCCTTGATAGATTTTCTTTGCTTTTTTGCTTCTGGTGCCAGAAAAGATCAAGCAGGCACTTTGCACCTCTCTTTTGGCAGGACATGTTGGGAGGTGCTGARGAGGCTCAGGGGCAGAGCAGCTCTGTTGCCACGGCCAGCACCAGACAGGGATGGAGGGCAGGGAGGCAGAAGGCAGCAGCAAATGACCCATGCCCCATCTGCATGGGCAAGGCAGGCACATAGACCACATCAACACCTGCTGCCACCACTTCTGCTTCATGTGCGTCCATCAGTAAGCAGGGAGCAGCCTTTCCACCACATCCTGCTCACGCTGAGGGAGGACAGTGACCAACAAAAGTATGTGGCTGGCTTGCTGACTTGCCTGGCAGAGAGCAGTGGCCAGGGTCCCACAGCAGCATCTGTGCTACACCAACAGCACTGGRACAAGAGGGCTGGCATGAGGGACAGAGTGCTGTGGGGTGACACAGCTCTGGGGCTCTCCAACTCCTCTGCCCAGCAAGCTGCAGCAGAATCTCTTTGCTCAGCAGAAAATGCCTTGGGGGCCCTGGGGACACCCACTACTTGAACATTTCCAGCAACATGGCCTTAATGTGAAGAGGGCTCATGGACTGGAGCACCTACCATAGGAGGAGAGCAGGCTGAGACACCTGGCCCGGAGGAGACTAGGGGGAGTGTCATCAGGGTATACAAACATGTGTGGAAAGTAAAGGACAGCACCTCTTTCAATGAAAGCACCAGAGGCATTTGGCTCATAAAGAAACTTAGGTGAGTAATTCTGAACCTAATTCCTAATCAGAAAATACTTCATTACTATAAGGGTGACTCTTCACAAGGAGATGGCCCAGAGAGATTGTGAATACTGTTTACTGAGGGGAACATCAGCCCAGGCACATCTAAGCCCAGCCCAGGCAAGCTTTCTGAGACACTTGGTCAGTGCAGGAAGTGGCCTCATAGAAAAGTAAAAAATCCTGCAAAACTTTTTGGCAAAACACAGCTGGGGCACAGAAAGTGSAAAATATTTATGGATTAACTCATAAACTTTAGAACAGACTACTTRATGATATGAGGCATCCTTTAAAGACATTGATTTTCTCTCAACTACCAAGTGCTTTTTATGACAAAGACATCTGGAGAGATCATAGTGCTCAGTAAAGTCCTTAGTTTGATTTTCTATTTTACTCTATAGCAGATTCCAAATGCCTGTAACTTTTAATGTAAACACATAAAGAATATTCTATTTACATTACCTGCTACTGTATAAGAGATTTAACCCATGCATTTCTACCTCTACCATTCCATTGACAAAGAGTTAGACAAAGAGCACATTGAGATTAACCTGTAAGTTAGAAATGCCAACATCTGCGCAATACACAAATATTCAATAATGGAAGAAGAATGCAAGTAAAGAACAAACTAGGATAGGCAGTGCTTACACTCCACCATAGGTAAATATCCAAGTATTTACTGCTCCATTCTTCTCAATTTGGCAATGTGTATTTTTAGTATAGAAATACATAAGAAGACCTGCAAGGTTTTTATCTTTTTGTCAACAAATAACAAGTCTGCTCCTTCTACAAGTACATGCCTTAGTGAAAATAACCTTTAATCTACAAACTGTTTGGGGACAAACTTGGATGTAGGCTCCTTTTCTTTCCTGTTTGCCCCAGTTTTTGCTGCCTGAGTCAAGATTCCCTGTTACTTGTTGTAGATCACCTTATTTTGTAGACATAATGCTGTGTTTGTGAAAAATGGGTGAGCCTTGAGGCAATTTTCTTATTTCAAATTTTCTTTTAAAGGAATTTCCAAACTTTCCTGTTTCCATAGCCTGAGAAGGTTTTGTGTTCCTGATGTGAAAGAACACATTTTTTAGAGAAAAATCATCTGAAAAAAGATTTTTCCCACCAAAGAAAAYCTAACTTAGGCAAACAGACTGCGACAATCACTTTCACATGCTGAACTTAATTTGGAAAAATATCTTGATAATTAAAAAAAATAGCTAAAGAAACTAAAGTACTCAAAAATATTATGGGAGCTACCTGACTGGACATGGATTTGGCCAGCCTGGTCTAGGTAATCACAGGGATTGGGCTAAATGATGTCCRAGAGGTTTCATCCAACTTCAACTACTCTGTGAAAAGAAAAAGAAGATTGCAAGGCATGAAGTATGATAACTGAGAATGTATGATTTTAGGCTGCACWTGCAACTTTAAAGTGTCATAAGCATTAGTCAGTTGTTCAACAAAACATAAGTTATCTTAAGGAGCTGGAAGAACTCTATGCACTCTATGTCTTTCAGTAGCTTTGACATATATTTCAACTGGGAGATTCATTACTGTCTTTGCTTTGGAAATGAGAAGTTGGATGTAGTGAACTATCRTCATAAATCTGTCTTCCTTTAGCCAAGTTATACAGTTTGCTTTCATCAGTCAGCCTGTATTGAAGCAGGAAAAGAAAATATTATTTTGTGTTTTTCTCAGTGGTTTTTAAACACAACTAATTCAAGTATCATAATAGTGGTACTTAATATTTACATTATTTATATAACATAGTCATTTGCATATAAAAAAATTGCTGTGAGGAWTAAACCCATGAAGTTGAATTTAAGACTTCCTTTTCCTCTGAAAAGCTTTTCCTTGTGCAAAGCTTTTAAAAATTCTTTTAAATACACAACAATGTTTTATTTGAGTTAGTCTAGAAAATCTTTTCAAAAATCCCCAAACTATTAGATAAAAAATTAAAATTCGCTCTTTGAAATATGAAGGTGAAAATTTCATACTATGCAGAATCTGCCCAGTATATACCAGTAACGCATTTCCCAAGAAACAGACTTAAAACCAGATGAATGTGGAGCAGAAGGGAATGTTAAGCCTGATTTGGAAAGAATCCTTTAGAAATACAGGGTCCAGATGGTCAGCTGCATCTCAAGCCAGGCTAATGCTGGTACACAAATATGCTTTGTCAGACAACAAGAAACACACGCCTGCCTTGGTTCAAGGGTGACTGTCCARTGCAATTCCCAGTACAGAAGGCAGCGAGACAGCAAATACTGCCAC
Source organism: Malurus melanocephalus (assembly GCF_030028575.1). Taxonomy (NCBI): domain Eukaryota; kingdom Metazoa; phylum Chordata; class Aves; order Passeriformes; family Maluridae; genus Malurus; species Malurus melanocephalus. The sequence continues at coordinate 2,274,101 of NW_026623250.1, read as the reverse complement.
TGCCACAGCTGGTGTGGTTTGTCACTGTGAAGCTGCTGCTGGCTTCCCCAAAGCCACTGTGACTTTGAGATGCACCAGGRGTTCCCCTTCCCCACTGATCTCTGATGAGAATGACTCCTGCCTTGTCATACTTATGGGTACAACCACACRAGGCTCTTGGGATAAGGACTGCAAAACACCTTCCAGCTACAMTTCTTAGATAAAAATTCCTTTGCTCTTCTTCTCATACAAACATATTTTCAGTTGCTGGCAAATTTTGCCAAGCTTCATTTGCATGGAGTGAAATTTCCCTTAACAGATGCGTACTTCAAACTGAACTTTTGGGATACAGGTTTGCCAAAGACTTTAGTTAATATGGAGAAAGTAATAAGAAAATTTGCATAAGTGAAATATATAGGAATGTGAAAATATTCCTAAATAATAAAAAATTGTGTGCAGAGACTTCTCTTCTCCAGGCTGAACAACAATGTACCAGAAAACCTGAAAATAAACCAGAATTGCAGTATCCACAGACTGGACTGTCCCAAGGCAGCAAATGCAGATGAAACTACTGATCACATCTGCTCCTTTTTACCTTCATGAATAATCTGCACAGGTGTAACTGACAGTAGGAGTCCTAAAATTTTGTTTCAGTCTCATGTCTTACCTCTATTTTGYTTTCAAAGATATAAATTAAATTAGCAGGGAGTGACTGGGCAACACACCACAATCCAATGCTGTTTTATATTTCTTAAAATCTAGTTCTATGTAAAGATTTATCATGGAACTGCCTCTATTTAAACTTTTAGAATTATTTTAGCTAAATTGTAATTTCATTAATGGATTCATATTACAAATTATTTTAGCATTATGCTACTTTTAAAATAGACTATTTGAAATCTGATGATTTGCTTGGTTTTATATATGCTATTTCACTGAATTTTGTTAGTAAAAGTGTAATTGAATTCCAAAATTACTATTTGACAGTGGATCACTTAGAAATCTGAATGATGAGAAAATGAGTTTAAGTAGCAACTAGGGAAAGAAGAAAAAGAAGAAAACCTATAAATTACTATAAATTGTCATTCTGTCATAATTGCATGGTGTGCCTTCCAATTCAGTTGTCCTTAGTGAATATCTGATCATCACAGAGCACAGCACAATTTGTACGTTTTCTGGCTTTGTCAGCAAGAATTTGCACATAAATTAGTACCCATAAAATCTGGTTCTTCAATCACAGGGTTCAGATTTGGGCTCAGATTTATTTCATACAGTGGTATATCTGTGTTTTATGTGTGTATATGTATGTACATTTCTATAGCCTGTCTGTTCATGTGTTAACTCTGCCAAACAACATGATTTCAGATCTCCTAAGGAATCATCAGTCCAGATTTTTGAATTTTGGTTTTATGCACATATTAATCAATTCTTTGAAGAAGAATGATAATATTTTTTTCTCCACATGACAGGACAGCTTTATCCAAATCAAAGTACATATGTAATATTGAATAGTTAGACATGTAATGTTGTAAATGACATCAATAACAGACCAAGAAAATACAAATTGCTGAAAAAATTCCTGGACACTAAGTTTTCATGAGTTATCCCTATGATGAACAGGAATAAAACCCTGCAGACTTTAATAGAAATGTAGTGAAGARTACTAAACCAGACAAAAGTTCGATTCTTCAAGCTTTTCACTGTGGGTATCCAAAATGCATTACTAACCTAAAATAGCAAGGAACTACATTAGTACCTAATTTCAAGCAGGCAATTCCACTGAAATCTGTTAGTTTAACTTTTTATTTTAAAACATTTTATGCGGTTTTCTTTTTGCTATCTCTATCTGTTGTAAACATAAACAAATGTTGAGCTCATATACAGCTTGCCATGCAAAATCTCAATCCAGTGCTTAACTCACAGTTTTCTTAAGGCTTTTTACACAMAACTCCCAGAGTACCTGCAAGCAAGGCAACTGAAGCAGAGAGGGAGCTTTTGTGAAGCCACACCCCTGGGGACACTCAGGTCAGCTGCAGAGTGTGCCCAAAGCCCTCATTTACAACTTTAGTATTAAGCATTGTGGTGGGTTCCCTGGGCAGCATGAATCCTATATATGCAGTCCCTGCTCTGCGAAGAGCATCTCCTCTTACCTGTGGGGCTTTCTTCAGAGACCTGCCCTTCGCTGGATAACTAGAGCACTGTTGGCTGGGGAGGACCTGCCTTTCCAGGCAGAGAGCAGCTGACCAGGAAGCTGGTCTGCTGGCATAGGAAGCAGGCTGAGAAGCAACCCAGACAAAAGGCAACACGGTAGCTCAATGAGTAAAYACAGCAGAGAAACCTGAACTCCCAAAAGCCAAACAAAGTGTGGCTTTGGTGCAGGTTTGAACCCTGGACCACTGATCCACTACAGGAACTAAAAACAYGTTTCCTGGCACTGTAGTAGCTCTGCCAGCTAACTAGTCTGCCAGGTAGCATGGTCTGTAAGGTAGGATGTGGTGGGACCTTCCCAGTAAGAAGAGCAGACAAGTTTTCACCGTGTCTGTCTCTCCCCACTYTTACCTTGGCTAGTCCTTGGCTAGTTCTTGGCTAGTTTTTGACCTTTAAGTACCCTCATCACACCAGACTCCAGAGCATACTGGACATATCAGATTTCATGCTGCTCAAATTTCATRTGCAAGAAACCTTCTGCAGGAAWGCATCATTTCCACATCATTTTAAATACTTTTCACCAGGGAGGTGGGAATGGGGTGTGGAGAGAGAGATAATAAACAAATGAAGCCTRAACTGGTTTAGGCCCACACAGATCTGCACAGCATGGGTGAGTGCATGGTCCTAAGTTCATAGGGAAATTCATACCTGAATTATTAAGGATTCTAAGCCTGCTGTCCTGCCAACAGATAACAGTTTAAAAAAAGAAAATTTAAAATTTAAAAGTCACAAGAGCAACACAGACTTTTCTTTCTATCAGCAAAGCACAGTTATTAGTCTTAGTGGTCCACTTGCAGCAAACTGTGACCAAGAAAGAGCAAATTCCAGAGAGAATAAATATGATTTTTTTTCCCAGAACAGGCTGTCCTAACACTAATACTGCCAACATGCTATATTGCTTAGTATCTCTGAAAGTGGAACCTTCAATGAGCCATGAAAACCTTCTAAGGTTGAAAAGCATCCTCAATAAAGAGATGAGTTTTTAAAGTAATGCTCAACATACTTTAGATAGATCAAGAGTACCTAAACCCAGGGATTATATTAAAAAGCTAGAATCTTAGCCAGCACTGGAAAGCACTTATAATGATTTTATCACATGTTAATAACAGCCTTTGAAGGTGATGTTTTGCTCTTAGCTGTAATAAGGYCCCTAAAGAGACAGAATTAAGAATCAGTAGCTGAAACTAGAGGAAATAATATTCAGTAGTAACCAACTCTTCCTTTGTTAAAACAGCACATTCAGAAAGAGGCTAATGTAGGATAAAAACAAGTCTTTTATCCATAAACATCACCTTCAAATTTGTCAGTCCAACACATTTCAAAATTTTCCAWTCCTGGATTTTCAGCTAATGGTTTCTGAAAGGCCTGCTGTCTACCTTTTTCCTATTCATTTCCCACCCTATCAACTATGCCAACAAATGTTGCTAAACAATCTACAAAAACCTCTTTTTTTCCTTTCTACTGGATTTTCCTATTGCACTCCGTACTGGACATAAAAGGCTATATTAGTCCCATTACAGTGATGTAACTTTTTTCTAGTGCTACTTTTCCCCTGGATTTTGAAAATCATCTTTTGTTRTTCCTCTTACACAGAAAAATTACTACATCATTGATCTTTCTGCATTGCACCTTTTGGGGAGCACCAGTATTGTGACTATGCTTTCCCATGGGCTATACTATACATTAGCATTTCCTCAGCTGGGCACATGACAAAACAATTCAATCTGAATATTTGAATAAATGGCCTGAGTATTGTTTCTGTGAGAAGGCTTCGGGAAATTACTGTCATGACCACAATTTATGTTTTCAGACTTTGTTTTGTCATTGGAAGTAGCTGGCTTCATCCAAAATAAACTTGAAGAGATTATTCAGAGCAACAGATGCTTTTGCAAAGGAGAGATTTTAAACACCCCATAATGTCAATTAAGAGGGCATTAGGTACATGTTCCTGTACCTTTTAATTTAATTAAATTCAAAGCATATTGATAACTGGTGTTTTGAGGTCTCAGATAATTGTTTCATTTACTGTATACAGACATGCTGTGCTATAACCACTAAGTGGGAATCTATTATAAAAAAAGGTTAGTGATAAACAGCTTCCCCTCTCTTCTTAATTAAATACCTTGATAGGAAACATCAACATGAGGATAACAGAGGCAAATAACAGACTGTATGTCCCTGAAGATCAAGGGCAGCACACTTCTAGAAATTTCATATACAAAAAGGCTGGAGCAAGGCCATTTTTTTAATGGTCAGATATAGGTGGATGTACAAATAGATTTCTGCCAGACACCATATTTCACGACAAGTGCCTGAGACATCACCAATCTTACCATMTGTTTACATGGATGAGCCACAGATGTTCAAACCACCATCGCCTGAGTCCAGAAGCTGCACACAGTATTCAGATTTTGAAAAATATTTAAAAACTCAGCCCTTGATTTAATTCTTGAGAAGTTTTTCAAGTATAATTTGCATTTTCTAGGTTTTCTTTGTGTAAGTGATGGTTTGTGCATATAAATGTCTAATCACCACACTTATTTTATATCAGTATATGTATGTATTGAGTGTAAAACAAGTAGAAAAAACATTCTCATACAAATACATCTCCTCTTCTATACCAATTTACTCAAGAAGAGTAAAGCTGGAAAGAAGAGACAGAAGGATAGGAATCAGTGGAGACTCCTTGGCTGTAAGTTAATGAAACTACAAACCTTGACATCAATGCCCAGAACTCAAAGAGTTTAGGGRGAAGATCCTTAGATAGTAAGATAAAGAATAAGCAGACTACATTTGAACATCTTGTTAGATATTAATTTTAAAGAAAAAWTAAAAATGTTTTGATTAAGATTGAATGAAATTTTATTTTCAAGATCTAAAAACAGCAAGCAAAGTTCGCATTAAAAAAATTGAAAATTTAATTGTACATGTAAATTGTTATACATGTACAGCCACACATTAACTCTGGTTTTGGGGGTAAATCATTATAAATATTACATATGGAATTTTAAGTGGTGTAAAAAGAAATATATTAGGGCACCTAATGTTAAATAAGGGTCTATGTGTTCAAATTTGTAAGATAAAATTAATAAAAGATTGTTTTTATTTTTAATTGCATGTTCGAAACGTTGTACCTTAGAGGAAATATAGTTACCACTGAATACTGAGTTGAGTCACGYATTGAAATTCAGCATAGCAAGATCAGCTGCATTGCTTTCCCCTACCATGTCAGCCATTTACGTACTGCAGTCAAATGCAATTTTTCTTAACTAAACAGAAAAGATGTGAGAGAACTGTTCAGGATAACCAGAACCACAGACAAACATAGATTCGATTAATCATGCTTCACAGCATGCACATCCCTTATGTTCTCAAAATTCTGGTTTACCAGTGAAACGGAGTATAAAACAGCTTTCAAGCTTTGTCAGCTCAATTTATACAGCAGAGTCCCTTCATTCCATCTATATCTTTTTCTGTCACAGGCCATAAAACCACCTTCCACCTCTTCCACTTCAGTTCCTATCTTACTCTCAGACCACATCCAAACACACATCAAATACAATTTTTGTCATCCACACCTTAATAAAAAATTTATACACATCTAATTTCATATATAATACACAAAAAGCTGATTTTCTCCCTTTAGCTTTTCAAATCCATTACTGAACTAGAATAATTTCATTATATAGTTTGACAAACTACAAATTATATATTTACCATCCTTACTCRAGAACCTCTGACCATGAAAATTCAAAAAGGTTTTGATCTGCTTTGTCAGAACTGGGGATATAAAATGAGGTTGTATTTAGGATATAATGCATCAAGAAAGCCAACAGACTGTCTCCAGACTGTAATTCAGATTCCAAGCTAGACCAAGGTTGAGGTTTGCTATCTCTCCAAAACATCATGACAGGTAAAATTTGCTAGAGAATTATTTAATGTGAAATACACCATCATTTCTCATGCAGAGAACAGCAAGTTCCAGTGAGCGATGTCTGAACAGCATGTTCTCTGCACACAAGCCAGGAGCTGTGCTACTTGGGAGAATGTTTGTGTTACTGCCTGAAAATGTAAATACATCTGTATTCTACTTTGGGTAACAATTCTTCCATTCAAGCAGAGCAAGTGGGCCACAGGAACAGAAAATTACTTTTTCAGATGCACAAAACTCAAATCCTGATATAACAAAACCAAAGCAATTCTGTCTTTTGTCCTGAGGATGCAAATATGTGCAAAAAATCAGGCTTTTTCATATCTATACAAATGTAAATTCTCACCTACTATGAACATGCTCACATTCATCTCTGAGATATATTTTAGTAGGAGTAAGTTCACTGCACAACTATCCTACAGAAAGTGACTACAAAGAAAAAATTACACAAGCAAGCCAAAAGCTGGTTCATTAATATGACTTGGAGACTTTTCCTTTTCCCCTCTGAGCCAAAGTGCATCACAYACTTTATTTAATAGTATAAACTGACATCTCTAAGATACTTTGAAGATACTGCTTGGAATAGCTAATTTTCATTTCAATATTCCCAGTAATTCCCTTTGGTTTCTTCCTATATCTAAATGTGATAGGAACTCACTTGTTTTTCCTTCTAGCCCTCTTTCTTTCCTTTCTCTGGCTACCATCCTCATACCACACTTTTCAATCTGCTGGATGATCTACCAGAACACACAACCATCAAAGATGTATGGTTATGCTGATTTAAGAGGAAACAATACATTATCATACTGACATGATAACACTTTTTTGCTTGTTTCCAAGACCGTTGAAATGCTTAATAATGATCCAGGAAGAGGATCTTCCATCTGATAAGAATATAAAAAAAAAGAATACTTCATTTTATTTTTATCTTATTTTTTTATTTTTCAAATTGTGCAACAATCTTTATRCAGTACATAGTTAATTTAGAAATTTTAAGTGACCAATGTATATGAGAGAAGAAAAAGTTCAGCATATATTTGGCTAAGCAAAAATCTTTATATTTTCTTGTGAATGCAAAATTTCTCATTATAATGTTTTGTATGACAGACTATAACATAAACTAGATTACAACATATAACCAGTCACATAAACACATTCTTCTTTGAACAGAAAGTATTTTATATCTGTAAAACTGAGGTATGTATAAATATTTATTTCAAAGACAAGCAGTGCCACATACAAAGTGACTTAATATTTTCAAGCAAAATGACATACCTGTAGCAACAGCAACACAAGACCCTGCTTGATCCTCTACTAACTTCGACTAGTACTTAATTCCCAAGGCTGTCATGAATTATTAACAAAATATGGGGTAGCTGTTGCTGACATGGACACCTGCACTATGCTGAAAGCACCAGATCTTCAAGGTTAAGGGGAAGTTTATTTCTTTTTGTAAGTTATTTCAAATTATGTAAAGCATTTCTTCATATCAGACTCAAATTTAGGGATATTAACAACCATGAATTTTACTTGCTTCAGCCAAACAGTGATACAAACAAGAGAGACAGAAGGATTCATGTTTTACTACATAAAATTGTGCTGTCCTCCTTGTGAAGTTAAGCTTCCTTGCATTTAATAAAAAGATGCTCTGGCATGTTTTAAACAAGGCTGCAAATCTGAGACTCTCTTCTAAACACTTGGGAAAACTTTTCCAAAGAGTTCTAAAAAACCAGCTATCTAGCCTTCCTAAAAGGCTAATGGATGTAAAATATTGCAAGAATTATTTAACTTAAAAGAAGAAAAAGAGTTTCTTTCAAGTAGCATTGATATAGTCAAGGAAGCCCTGAGCTATGAATTATGGGAGCCTCTAGACAAGAAACAGTAAAATGTTCGCTGCAAGCTAATTCTGGCCTAATTAGCCTTGGCACAATGCATCTGTACTACTGCTTGGATCAAACAGGTATCCTAATGTGGACCTTCACTGCCTCAGGTCTTTGCTACAGATAAATCTGATACAACATCTGATACAACATCATATTGCAAATAATTCCTTCTTTAGTTGTCGATCTGCTCTGACTTGCCCAAGGTCATGTTTAAGTTGTGCATAAACCCATCCTGTGCCTACCACCCTGTTGAGTTTATAATCTCAGAAGGGCAGGGACTTCCTTTCACTACTTGTTTGAACAGCATCCAGCACAATAGGACTTTGAACCAGCCTGAAGGCACTGCTTGTGACATGTTAGATTCCAAATATCACATATAAGATTCTGTATCACTACAGTTTCAGTTCCTGGAAACATGGTATTAACAGTATTGTTGACAGTCCATGTGTTCAGCCACAGCACAGGACCAATTTTTCATATTGYTCACATTAGGATCACAGCAAACAGCATCACAAGAAACTCACTTAAACTTACAATTTTTTTTCCATAGTCTATCATTTTTGCTGAGCAGAGAGGTAAATAGCAATGTTCAGAGCTAAATAACCTGACTATATTAAAAAAACTAACCTGGCAGAGATAATTTCTATTCCATGAGACATGACAAGTCACGTGGCCGTTCAGACCACAATACCACATTCTCTAAGTTTAATGTCTCACCAGCTTATTTCCTTGTGCTTCACGTACGTCAGAGAAATTCTGCCAAGACCAGATTGCGCATATAAGAGAACTTTGTATTTCCTGTTCCAGAAATATAATTCAAAGTGATAATAATTTATTGTATAATTCACTATCTCACTTAATGCATCTAATCTCAGTCCAACTGATTTCACTGTGGTTTAGGTATTGTATTACTAAAGGCARTAGCATGCCTATTTACTTTTTCTGACCAATATAGTAAAGTTAGCAAAAGTTACCTCAAATATTATCTGTGTGAGCAAAACCCTTGTAAAATGTCATAAAGTCATTTAGAGGAACTAAGCAGTTTATTTTGCAGATCCACATCTAACAAAAATATTTTTGACAGAATCACCATAGTATTGACTTTGATTTTGTGATGATCACTTTAATTTTGCATGCATCTGTGCATTACATGCAAGCAGCAAAATAGCTAAAATTACATTTCTGTTTTCTATTTTAAGGTAAAAAATTAATTTCTTTGTTAGAAAAAAGAAGATATCTAGAGAAGCTTTACAAGAGCATTTTATATACCCAGGAGCAATAATGTATATTAGAAAGAGCAAAGCAGCTGTCTGGTGAAATTTACTATTAAAAATTATTTTAATTCCATCTGAAAAGCTAAGAATTCARAAAGGAAAACTAATAAGAAAGAGCTAAGGTTTATAACTTGCTAGCAGAATATCTGTGCTTCTTGATATAACCCAGGCTATTTACCAGCAAACACTAGCTTTATTATACCACACAATAAAGTGACATTTCCAGTGGAAAAACAAACAAGGAAAGTTCTTGGCACTGACATGTGCTTATAGAAATGACTCTGATCTTAAAGCCTTTATGAGAAAAGTACAGAGCACTACCTTAGTAGCTTTCTAATTTTTTATTTCAATCTGTTGCTCTATTATTTTAAACCTGAGTTGTTCCCAGGTACAACCTGACAATCTCAGGAAACCAACAAGTGAGCCACTGTGRTAACCCCATCTGATTAAACCACAGATCGTGGTATAGGATTTCCTGCAAGTTTCTAATTCACAATGGGTAGAATTTGCTTTTAAGAGTCTGAATTTCAACATGCTGTCATTTTGCTTGCCATGAAAAAATAACTCCAAAAATTAAGGGAAACATCATAGCACTATAATAAAAAAGGGGGAGGAGAGGGTGTTAAACTCTGCAATTGTTTAATATATTAGTTGTAAACACTATCCTGCCTTTCACTGCTATGTCCTKATTTAGGGGAGATGCATGGGGGAAGTATGAAAAGAGTGGGGATTTTTTATCATATTGCAAACTCAGAATTATGTGCATTTCTTCAACAGCTCTATCCTCAATTACTACTATACGGCTTACTATGAAAATGTGAGACATGCCACATGCCTTAATTAGGCACAGATGAGGTGTAATGCAATACCACTGTATTTTATTATAGAAGAACARAAACTGTGGGACTAAACACAGTCKGTTTCAGGCGTAAATGAACCCCAAATGCGCTGACCACATGTAACATCATGAAGCTATTTTAAATCTAGCAAGAGAAGAGCTGCAAAGTTAACTTACCAGATCTCACACAACGCAGAATCTCAAACATTAGCTGCCAGTGATCTACTTCCTAAACACAAGCATTCTTGTTTACAGTATGTAATTAACAGAGTAGAAAAAGTTAAAATTACTCACAGAGTCCTGACGATGCAATAGCAAGCTATCTAAGACAGGAAATTCCAGAGCAATATTATAAAACAAGTAGAAATAAACATGCATAAAGTCAGGAACTGACAGGCCCCTGGATTACTGCAACTGTAGGAATCATGCTCATGCATGCTGGGCTATAATTTATGAAACGGAGCCCAGGAAACAACCAATCGCTTAGCTTCTCCTAACAAGTCCAACTGGCTATGAAAAGCTGGAAGTGCTGCACAGAACAATGAAGAAGAGCTATCCCACATATTAATCTGCTTATCTAGGATTGCCTTCTGTGTAGCAAGAGGGAAGCATGTAACAAGGGGAGGGGGAAAAAGACAGAAAAAACACAGTTTCACTGTTAAAAGAACAAAATAAATTACAGTCAACATTCAAATCCTCCACTGAAGTTAGATGGCTGGTACTGTGCTCAAACRTTTGTGGCATAGGCTGAAACATTTCAGAAGGTCATCATCTTCCTTAGCAGTAATTATTTTTCACAATATTGACAGAAAGCAATACAAACWGGATTTTTCTTTCTTATGCATTTGTTTCACTGTTCTGCTGCAATTAATTTAAATATTATGTTACATCCAAATGTGAAACATCCTTCCATAAAATCTGATTGGAGTAAGATGATTCTTTTTACAGATGGCAGGTGGCTTTACTGCATTAACAAGCCATCCTTCCTGGAAAGCCCTCTGCATGGTCCTAGGATTTAAGATTTAAAACACCATCATTTATAAGAAAGATAAGAGGCACAAAAGAATATTTATTCAATTAATAAGCAAGAAAGAAACACTTTGAACAGCATGAACAAATCAGAAATTACATATTAGAACATATGGAGCCAAAGTTTCAGGGAAATTCCATGGTTTCAAAATCTGAAACTAACTTTGCATTGAAATTTTCTGGTAAATAACTTTTCTGAAGTGTTTTAGATTAAGAGACAAGTAATTAGATTAAGAGACACAAGTGGTTTAGATTTTTTTAATTGCTATTAAATAAATATTAAATATTAAATAAATATTGCAATGTGTATTTTATAATTATTTTTAATAAATAGTGTAAAATAAAATTTACACATTCATCTAATTAAAAATACAAATAAATCTTCCAAGGTAAAAATTTGGACCTTACTTAATTATTTTCCTATAAATGTGCCCACTGAATTCTTAGTGTTGATAAAATTTCTATTTACTTTAAAAAAAAAGTAAGAAATTATCTTTAATACATAAAAAGCTACAGATTTTGAAAAGAGCTGTTGGCCAGTTTATACAGAAATTCTAGTGATACTGAATGGAAACATGGATAACCTGGGATGACTTAGCATGAATTTTACAAGAATGGAAATYGTGTAGGTTTGGTTTGTCCATCCTTAAATCCTTTTTAGATACAGTTATTCTTCACATTCCTTTCCTATCCTTCTTCATCTTGTAATCTATACTGTTACAAATTCTGAAATATCCTTGGTAAAACATATTTCATAAAACCCATTTCTGTATTTGCTGCTATGGTACCATATTCAAAAGAGTCTACAGATATTTTGCAGTTTTAGATTCCTTCCCAGAAGACAGCTGGTAGCTGCAAATGACCATCTGAACCACTTTGTCCTGCTGGGCACCATTACTTGAATTAGAGAGACAGAAGCCTTTAATCTTGTGAATCATGTCTTTTTGCATACCTAGGCAGGCTCTTCCCCAGCTTTACAATCTACTGCAGTAATCATGAGGTTTTCTAGCATTGCATCGTTTTAAATAAGTCTTAATGAAATCTTACAATGCAGAAAGCAAAAAAGCCCAGTGTGTTTGAAATGAACAATTTGTAACAGATACTGAAAGTGATATTCAGTTTTGTTGTTTCTGTTAATTAGAAAAAATTCTTAATGTTCCACAGATTTCTAGGCAACACTTAAAAGGAATAACTGTGTTCCAAATTCTACAGTTCTAAGATTCTCCTTCTAAGAACATAATTTGTAAATCATAGGGCAAAGTTGAAGCYGTAGCATAAAAATAATAACATGCAAAAATATTTTTAAAGGGGTGATATTATACAATTTAACCTATCAATCTGAAAATATTCTGGTTACACCTATGGGGTGCACATAAAATCTTCAGTTCTCTATACTCATTGGCAACCTTTCCACAAATCCGTATTCTATTTGACAAGCCCAAAGGCTTCACAGGTTTGAGACTTGAGTTACCCTTGCAAATCATGTCTGGAGTGAAAAAGAAAACCTCATAAATTTCAGTTTCAGCCCCCTGTTTTCCAAGGAACATAAGGAAAATAAAGCAGCTTTTTTTTTTTTTTTTCTATGATGGCTGAGGAAAAGCCTTCACCAAAGATGGGCATTTGCTAATGAAAGAGGTAAGTGAATATGTATACACACAAGCTGAAGTGCTTTTTTTAGACTAATTGAAGCAGTGGTGTGCCTTTCCCCCCAAARCATTCTTCAGAATTGTCCCTTCTATCCCACCATACACTGACTTTATGAAAGGCTCTTGGTTAGGAGGGGGAATGCCTACCCCATATCCATGGCAAAAACATCCTTTTAAATCTTTTAACTCTTTTTGACTTTCCCAAGTATAATGCAGAGGTATTAGCTCTAAGTCTCTAAACAAAGAGACCTACCACAACTCAGATACACCCTCAAAGAGTGGCTGTCTCTCGTTGTGCTTCTCAAGATCCAAAGAGCATCAGCTTCTACCATCTCCATCRGTGCAGGATTATACATGTAGCCTGACACCTACATTCAGTGTTTTGGAAACAAAATCCACTGAGTACCATAAGAAATTGGTGCCATTCCCTTATTTGCTGTATAACTCTGGACAGTATCACATTGCCAGTTTACTGTAGTTCAATTTAAAATCAAATAACTTAACTGAAATAATATCTGCACTTGAGAAAAGTCTTCACTGAACAACTGAATTGTCTGAAGTAAAGTAATACAGTTAATCCTTCAGTACTTAAGATAACATATCCTTTTTTCTATCTTGTTAAATTATTCATCTCCATAATAGGAGTTTTCTGCATGTAATTCATTCTTTCTGTACTTGGCTGCCTTTCAGAGTGCCCTGATTTATTGTGTTTCTGTGTCTGCCACACTGTTATCAACTTCACATCAACTAATAAAGTCAGCACCCTTAAAAGTAGTGCTTTCCTCTGCCAGTTACAATTTTTTTAAATGGTTCAACCATAAATGATTTCTCTTTGCCAATGCTTGAAATTATTTTGTTAACTGAAACCTTTTTTTTTAAACACTATAGCATACAGCTTAAAAGGAAAACATATCAAGCAGGAAATTCAGCACATGTCTGCCTGGAGGTTAGTTCTTTCTGGCAAGCTAAAGGGGAATCCCATTTTCATACATTAAAGTGTCTGCATAGTAGACTGCTCTGGCTGGAAGAGGCAAGCACAGCCTAGACGTGAGTGAGGCAGCTTGATAGTTACAGCTGTTTTTATGGAGAAGACTTAATGGGAGGCATTTTGTTCCTCATCTCTCCTTAACTAAGTTGGGACCTATGAAAAAAGGGTTACTTTYGTCAGTGGCAATTACATTGTCCAAAAGAAGAATGCAAGATTAAGTAAAGTACTGGTTTTGGCTGGGTTTCATTTTCTCCATAGCAGCTGGCATGCACTTTTGTTTCGTATTTTTGCGGGAAATAGTGCTGATAACACAGACATATATCAGCTATTGCTGAGCAGGGCACATACAGCATCAAAGCTGTTTCTGCTACTCACCCACCCCACCAGCCAGGAGGCTGGGGGGCAGAAGGAGCTGCAGGGGGGGACCCAGCTGGGAAGGCAGACCTCCACTGACCCAAGGGATATCCCACCCCATATGGCATTWTGCTCAGTATATAAAGCTGGGGGAAGAGGGAGGAAAAGGGAGAATGTTTGGAGCSATGGYGTRTGTCTTCTCAAATCACTATTATGCATTATGGGGAAAGGCTGTATGCCTCTCTGCCCTTTGGAGTGGGTTTCGCTATTACACTGCCTTTATCTCAATCAGCAAGCTTTCTCACTTTTGCTTTTCTGATTCTTTTCCCCATCCCAGTGGGGGGGGGGGGGGGGGGGGGGGGGGGGGGGGGGGGGGGGGGGGGGGTGTGCATGAGTGAGCGTAATTGCTAGCTGAGGATAAACCATAACACTTAAACTCCAAACTGCATAAATTTTCTCAATGCACTTTCAACCCCATTGTGAATTTTGCTRTTGCTGTTCATCCCTTAGGCTTCACACTCCTTTATTCCTGCAGTTCCAAAAGTGTCTTGTTGATAACATGGTATTTGCAAGCTGAAACACCTGCAGATTTACTTGATTCGGCAAAATGTATCCATGCTTGTCTTTCTTAAGATTACCTGCAATCCCCGAAATTCACACTGTAGTAATTGYTACAAGTTTCCTGTTAGGACTAACTGCATAAACTACAAAATTCCCCCTTGCCATGCACACATAAAACACATGGACAGATAGGCATATTGCTATYACACCCTGCTATAAAAACAGCAGCAAAATTCTGCACGCTAGGGCATATTAATAATTGCAGACAGAAACAATGGAAGTAGAGATCTACAGGCAGAGTACAAGAGAAATTGTGACTGTTTATTCATCTGATTAAACGTCAAGTATAATCTGCTAGTGAACTTTACATGAAGAATCAGGTTGCTCTGATATTATTTGGGAACAAGCACTGTGTTCTGAACCAGTTGAGGTATAAGCAAACCTACAGTAGTTTAATAAACAAGTTGTTCATCTCTCCAGATGCTGATTTTGTTTGATAGAGCAGCCATGCCAACAAACACCAGATCATAAAATAAAGTTGTACTCTTTATGGTAGTTTTGTGAAGGAAAATCATTTGAACTGCACACAAAGAAACATGGAAAATATGCAAGGAATGGAACATATGATCCATGAATACACATCCTACGTCAGAAGCAGAAGAACCTCATCCAGCATGTAACTCTATAAWGATTTATTATTACTCTATATAAAAGAATGTGTAACTCCTGCTTACAGTAAACAAGAACAAGCTTTCGCTCAGGTTACATTATGTGTCTACAAAAAACAAGCTGAAGACACAGTGCACACATAGCAAATGTTTCAGGAAATAAATAAATAAATAAATAAATAAATAAATATTCATTTCAGAACTCAGGGATTCATCTGTCCTACCGGTTCAGGCAGCACTAAAGTGACTACTAGATACACAGTTAACTGGTAAATACAATATTAAAGCAACATAAGCAATTTTAATTTCTGCGTAAAGGGATACAAGAGTTGTACAGCTTGGCTAAATTACTTGCACACCTTAAGCCTGTGTAAGATATGTTGTATTCTATGCACACGCTTGTATTGTGCTCAAGATGGATACACTTTGAGACCCCAAAGAACTTCTAAACCAACTTGATATTTAGTATTTTTATTYCAGTAGCTTGAGTAAAAAGTGATTACTGACTTTGTTAATAAAACAGTTAGGCTGTGTCAGTCTGAATAATTCAGCCCAGTGTCTGAGATCTGAATGTGAGCTATATGGGATGCCTAGTGGAAGACATGCCCACCACTTCCAAGAAACAGAAGAAAAAGGAAAAAAAAAGGAAAGAAAATACACTTTAATATAAACATCCTTATCCTTTTTATAAAGCCTAGATATAGAATTCATTTCACATAAATGGAATGAAAACACCCACACTCCATACAATACCTATTAAAAARCAGAGGTGTAGAATTCCTCTCACTTTAATACAGGTTGAGGGASACACAATATTAAGTAACTTTTCACATGATCCTGACTCTGGAATGGAATTCACTCTTCTGAGTCTTAGACCAGAATTTAAGACACAAGATACTCATCTCCATTTCTGTGTACTGCAGCAAGTTACAGCTTAAAAACTATGAGGCTGTGGGGTTATATAAACTGCTACTGTAGGACTGAGCATCCTGCACGTGTAGGATCRGCTTTGCGCCTTCAAAATTGTATTACCTGAATCCCAGAGCAGCAATGATAAAAAATTGTTAAATCTCATTTGTCTGCTGGAAAGCAGCCAAATTTAGATTAAGGAGAGAGACTGAAAGCAAGGGAAGTCAGTTCACAAAGGCTGGTACATGAAGGTAGAAAATAAAATTATTCCAGAAACAGCAGATGATATGGGAACAACATTAGGAGTTTCATTTACTAGAGAACTACAGATTTGTACTTACAAATACATAGGATACATAGGATGCCTGATTCAGGGGACAGGCTCATAGAAGACAAATATGTATAGAAAAAAATTTTCACTTACATATATTCTTCCTCCCACAGAGGTAAGAAATAAAGAGATGGAAAATAAACCCTGTAATCTAGAGAATTAATTTTCTCTATAGTAACTAGTAACATCTGGTCAGGAATGAAGAAACTGTCTCCAAGAGACTAAGAGAGCATGTCTTTAAAAGAATGATAAACCTTATGCTGAGACATATGCCAGATAAGCCAAGAAAGCAGCTGACTGAAGTTCAAGCTAAGAAAGCAGCTAACTGAAGCTCAGCACCTAGCAGACCGAATCTGCTTGCCACCCTATTGATAAACCTTGTAAATATCCAGCTGAGAAAGCCCTATAAAGCTTTCATTTTTTTTACTCCCAGAAAAGTCTGGTTGTACTAGAACTTATATGCATTGAGAATCAATGTAGGCATTAGAAATTTTAAAATGGCAGCTGTAGAGTTACTCAAAATTGATGATTTCAAGACCCAGAAGTAAAGAAGTTTGGAGTCCTTTCAGAAGGGATTGCAGCTATGTTAAAAACTAGCTACAAAACTGCAAAACCTGGCCTTTCCAAATTCTGAGACTAGATTTCAGAAACTGTAGTATTTTGYACAAGATTTCCAGAGGAAGTTTTTCTTGATAGGAGGAAAGTAATTTGTATGCAATTTCAAAAGCTTATACTCAGAAAAACACTGTGCATTACATCTATCTCTCTAAAACTTCAGTGGTAGCTGGGGAGAGCAGATAGTTGYTGGCCTACACAGCAGAGTAAGCACTGAAGCACAGTTACCATTTAAAGTTATAACTTGACAAGCCCAGGAACTTGGCAATTTGTTGGCAGAGGTGGATCTCTGAGGCCAAGCATTGGCTCTCCAGGGGTGACAATGTATACTGAAAAATGAGCCCTCAAATTGTATCTCTAAAGTTAGGAGCATCAGGCTTTTCCTACATTGCTTCCAGTTGGGAAAAGCAGAAATATTCAAACTACTTGTTGCGTGTTGATCTCCTATAAATAGAATCAGATACAAAACAGTGGGGAAAATTAAACTAGCATGTTTTCTGCCTAGTGAAACKCCCAGAGGGGGCATGAGTCAGGAGATCCATGCAGAGTGATATTAATACCAGAAAAAACCCAAGCGCTCTCTGAGATCCCCACCAAGTTACTGTGAGAGGAAAGGGAGAAGTGCAATGCTGTCAGGAAGAAAGTAAAATTACAAGTCAAGGGAGAAGAGGAGAGGAAGAAAAAACAGCCTGCATTTTACCTTTTTGGGAGCCCCACAAGTTCAATGGCAGTGACAAATCTGTAAGGGGCTGGACTCTTGCCCCAATCTTCCTTCTCGCCCACTCTGGCAGTCTCAGATATTCCCAGTAAAGCAGCAGCTGTCACTGGCAGCAGCAGTGTGAACCCAGCTGACTGAGTTCATATGTGCAGTTATTTTAGCACATTGCTGTTTTCTTTCTTCTCAAAAAAAAAAAAAAAAAAAAAAAAAAAAAAAAAAAAAAAAAAAAAGCTGGCAATTAAATACTTTGGATAGCTCTGCTAGATCTGGATAAGATTTGAGTGAGTAGAGAAAAAAAATCCCTAAACAAAACAGTTCTCTCAGTCCTGGTATTCTTTTTCTCAAAGAAGTCTTGTGAGCAAGGATGTAAGAGATTTAAGAGGAACAGTTTTCTCTCTGGTGGGAAATATTAGGCAATCAAGTTGTAAGCAGAGCAGGTCACACTGTTGGTTGCAAAACAGCAACTGAAAATAATCRTCTTAAGAGCATGAAATAGTTTTTAAGAACTACCAGTGTCATCTTTAGACCACAATCAAATTGTATAAACCTGTGACAGGCAAAACAATGCTGGCTCTTCCTTTCAACCTTTCTTCTCTCTTGCTCTGCTCATAAAAAGCAATAGCCTGGAAGCTGAGTCATGGTTTAAAGCCCATTTCTGCTCAATTCATCCTCCTTTTAAGTCATCAGAGTATATTCCCTGTCTAGACATAGATCATACACAGCCTTTTCTGGTCAGAGGGTTGCAACTCTCTATGAGTCAAAAAGTTTAGAGAGAACACTTGAACATCCTGTGTCCTCTTACCCTTATCAGAAAGAGAGCCAATGTCTTTCTGTCTTCTTAAGTAAGTTTTGATAAATTTTTTTATGTCATCACCTTGAGTACTGGGTGTGGTTCTGGGCCTCACAATTTAAGGACATTAAATCTCAAATGTATTCAGAAGAGAGCAAGGAGGCTGGTGAGAGCACTGGAATGAATGTTCTGCAGGGAGAAGCTGAGKATTTTGGCTTGTCTAATTTAGAGACAAGGAGGCTGAGGAGTGACCTCATTGCTCTCTATACCTTTCTGAAGAGAGGAAGCTGGTGCAGGTGTGATCTCTTCTCCCTGGTATACGGAAAGGCTGTGGAGTCTTCTTTGGAGATACTCAGAAACATCTGGATACATTTCTGAAGATCATGCTTTGGGGGACACTGCTTGAGAAGGGAGGGTGGACTAGTTGACCTCCAGTGATCCCTTCTGACCTTACCAGTTCTGTAATTCTGTGATTTGTGAGAATGCTTCAAAGCTGAACCAGGCCAACTTTAGTATATACATTAGCAAGCATTTTGTTAGCAAGAATTTGGTAAAATCCTGGAATAAGCTTCTTGGAGAGTTAGTGAATGCCCCCAGCCTGTCATTGTTTAAGAGGCATTTGAACAATGTCCTTAAAAATATCTGCAGCTTTTGGTCAGTCCTGAAGCAGTCAGAAAGTCTGATGATTTTCCACAGAATGATGGAATCATTTATAAAGGCAAAGGCCTCTGGGATCATCAAGTCCAACCRAACACCACCGCACTGTCAGCCAGACCATGGAACTAAGTACCACATCTAGTCTTTCCCTAAACACCTCCAGGGACAGTGGATCCTACCTACCTGGGCAGCCTATTCCAATGTTTCACCCTTTCTGTGAAGAAATTCATCTTCATGTCCAACCTGAACCTCCCCTGGCAATGTCTTAAGGCTATGTCTCCTGCCTCTGGTTACCTGGGAGAAGAGACCAACCCCCACCTGGCATCACCCTCCTGTGAGGCAGTCATATAGGGTGATAAGGTCTTCCCTGAGCCTCCTTTTCCCCAGGTTAAACAGCYCCCAGCTCCTTCAGCCACTCCTCAGTGGACTCACTCTCCAGACYCTTCCCCATCTCCACTGCCCTTCACTGGGCTCGCTCCATCCCCTAAAAGTCCCTCTTGAATTGATGAGTCCAGAACTGGACTTGAGGTGTGGCTTGACCAATGCCAAGTACAGRAAGAAAATTACTTCCCTAGTCCATTGGYCACACCACTGCTGATCCAGGCTGGGATATCATTGGCCTTCTTGGCCACCTGGGCACACCCTGGCTCATGTTCAGCCATTGTAAACCAGGGCATCCAGCTGCTGGGCAGATTTCCAGCCACTCTTCCCCAAGTGTGCAGTGCTGTCTGGCATGGTTGTAGCCAAAGTASAGCACTTGATACATGGTCTTGTCGAACCTCAGGCTGTAGATCTTGTCCTATCTATCTCACCACTCCAAATCCCTCTGCAGAGCCTTCCCACTCCCCAGCACASCCCCACTGTCACTGTGGGTGTTGTCTGTGAAGTTACTAGTTCAATCAATTCTTTCATCCAGTTCATGAGTAAAGATATTGAATAAGACTGGGCAAAACRCTAAGCCCTAGGGTACACCACTGGTCACATTAGAGTTTTAGGCACCTTCCAACTGAAACAATCTGGTCTAATATATTCTAYAATAGGCAAGGGCTTTGAAATTGCCTTAGACTGAAACTTCAGCAGTTTGACAGATGTACTGAAAATGGCCTCACATGTCAAACCTAAATTTCATCAAGTTTGGGATTCTCTCTCACATGGGCAAGTAGAAAATGACAATAAAACAGTGAATATGTGAAAAACCACTCTCCAGAATGTATTTGAATACTTCAGCAAGTGGTGGATCAGCAATGCACCAAGACAAAGCATCATGGATTATAATAACTCCCCATTAATTCTTTTCTTCTGTTATTCTATTGCCACATTTGAAATCCATGTAAGCCTTCAGCACTTACAGGAAATTGTTAGAAAGAAGTCCAGAGCTTAACTAGAGCCTATTAAAACCCCCGTCTTTTAGTTCCAAATGTGATACCTTGCCCAAAGGTCAGTTGATGATTCCCAGTTTTTCTATATGAAAATGCTGCAAATAATTGTGCCTTATTCTTATTGTCTTTCATTAAATTACAGACATCGATTCTACTCATCCAACATCTATTCTCCTGACAATTGCTGGTTTCTTTATTTATTTCTCATGTGAAAACCCTCCCAGTATTCTTTATATGGCTACACTACTAACTTCTACATTGGCATAACAATATTCTTTCCATAGTAAATTGCTATATACCCTATACTGAACAAAAAAAAGTCCCACCTGCCAAACAATTTTCTCTCTTTTTACAACTGAAAGAGATTCCCATCCATTCTCATTCTTATATCAGAGCGGGACAGCCCAAACCAGGACACACCTTCTTCTATAGTAATAGAATAACAGAAAAGCCTCTGTGGCACTGTACTTGTCAGAATTTTTGATTTATACTAAAGGACCAGAAATATGAATCACAAATAGAAAGACTTTTATTTCTAACTGTARGTCACTTTCAGAAATTCCATGCATTTCTCTTTTTTAACCTTGGATTAACTAATTTACAAGCTACATCATTATTGTTAACATTGTAACAGTGAATCTGATCTTTATGGTAGATCTTTTTTGGCTCTTTTATTATTTTTCCTGTTAGCGTAAGTTGCTTTGGCAGGCAAGGTAGCAGTCTCAATAGTTGTCTTCCTTGTGCTCAACCACCCTTGTGATAAAGTTATTTTKTAAAGGTTATTAAATTCATCAAAAGTTACTAAGATCCTGGATTCAGTGTMGCTCATTTTTGGAGACAGTACTAGTGAAAGCCTTGAAAAAGTATTRTATTCTCTGAGATTTGGTTCCATCGTTGTTGGAACTGGAATCTGTTCGTCCCACTTGAGAGACAGAATAATGACTAGTTTTGTTTTGTTGTCACATACAATGAAAACGTGACCTTTGCATTTGAGCACAGGTTGAGTGGGAGAAATTAGTCTCCAAGGCATCTGTTTAATCAGGCCCTAAATGAAAACTGAAGCTTTAGTAGTAAGGAAGACCATTGTTTAAGTCTGGCACTAAACCTTTAACCTCATTTCACATCCAAAAGCATGATAAGCTATTTGACAGTAGACACTGAAAGTGCAGGCACCAGTCTGACCTTTATAGAGTGGGATGAGTGAAAAAATTACTAGTTCAGACTGTTCAGACTGAAGAGCAAACAAGTTGAGAGACATGATGAAAACCCTTTCAATTTCACATAAATAACAGAAGGCATTCAACTTAATATAAGAACTCATACACATTAATTAAAAAATTCTATGCTGTTTTTTTGAGAATCAGCTGCTACTCAAAATAGTTCTTTGGCCTTTAAGACCATGTATCTGGCTAATCCATTTAAGACARGATCTCTCCATTGGAATTTGTCTCCATATATTTACATATGTAAATATATGTAAATAGTTTCTCCTCCTTAAAAAAAGATATGACACATTTGGAATAGCAACCATTTCCTTTTGTACGTCTTTTAGCATTATGTGAGAAAAGTGCTTAAGAAAAGTTCTCATGAAATTGTTGCTCATTATGTTCTGCCAGATCTCTGAAATAAAGATCAAACATTCTAGAAGACAAAGTATACATTCCAATTCAATGTTTCCCTGCAGTATGGTTACTTGSAGCCAGAGAGGAGAAAGAAATCTCAATTTTCATAAGTTACCACAATACCAATGATATTCTGCACTTTTTWAAATTTTCCATTCTGACACAATTCCTCTCAATGCACTACACATCTAATGATTTGAGAATGATGTAACCATTAATCTTTGTGTTTGCAAAGTAAAATTACTTGACCCCCAGGATGAAAATATATGTCAGAGCCAAATCAAGTGCCCAGTATTTAAAGCAGTTCATCAGCATCCTGCAGCTRTCATCACATACAGATATTTAATAAGCGAGCAGGGAAGAACCACAGATTGCAAATTAAACCCTGTGTAAAGTTGCAAACAAGCCAAAGATTTAAAGYGGTCTTTCAGGTGATCTAAAATTTCTGGATGTATTGAGTTTGCAGCCACAGATTTTGGTAGCAAGGGYTGCAGAAGAAGCTTCTCTAAGATGCTAGCAGCCTTCCCCATATCCCACAAACCCAATGCCCACCGGCTCCAAGACAGAGCTGCTGCTGTAATTAGGAACGGGGAATAAAATCTGAACAACAGCAGCTGGGAGAGAGGAGCAAATTATGAGGGAGAAACAGTCCTGCAGACATCAAGATCAGTGGAGAAAGAGGAACAGGAAGAGGTGCTCCAGCTGCCAGAGAACAGATTCCCCCACAACACAGGGAGTTCCATGGTGGAGCCAAGATCCACCTGCAGCCCTTGGAGGGCCCCCCGCCAGAGCAGGTGGATGCCTGAAGGAGGCTGTGACTCCATGGTATGCCCATTCTGGAACAGGCTCCTGGAAGAACCTGTGACCCTGTGGAGAGAGGAGACAGCAGGTTTGCTGGCAGGACTTGTGGCCCTGTAGGGAATCTGCACGGGGCAGGCTGTTAATGATGGACTGCACCTAGTTGGAGAAACAYATGCTGAAACAGGTCATGAAGAAGTGCAGCCCCTTAGGAGGGACCCACATCGAGCAGTGGGGACAGTGTGAGGATGAAGGCCACAGTTCCTATTGCCTGTTCCCAATGCACTGCTGCAAGGGAGGAGGCAGAGAACTCTGGAGTGAAGTCAAACCCAGAAAGAAGGGAGGGGTGGGGGGGAAGGTATTTTAAAATTTGTTTTTGTTTCTCATTATACTACTTTGGTAATAAATTTAATTCATTTCCTCCAGTTGAGTCTCTTTATGATGGTAATTGCTGAATTATCTCTCCCTGATCTTATCATGACCCATGAAACTTTAGTTTTATTTTCTCTTTTTCATACAGTTGAGGGGGGGTGTGACAGAGAAACACTGATGGGTATCTGGCAACCAGCCAGGGTCAACCCACTGCACTGGAGAGCTATATAAGGCAACAGAGAGTAACTTATTCTGAAGATTATGCACATAAGATGAGCAGCAACCATATGGTCTTGGCTGGTTCCTTATCTTTCCTCTTCACAAAGGAAACATTTTACTACATACATGCAGACACAGAAATAATATAAGATACTGTCATTTCTAGTCAATATGCGAAGAAATTTTCATACTATTCCATGAATGTCAATTATTTTGTACTACAAAACATCTATTTCAGTAATCACTGAAAATTTCAATCATATTTCTGCTTTTTGTAGTAACAAGGGAAAACAGAAAACTGTTGTTATAGAGCCCCTTAAGAATAAATTGATACAGTATGCAGAATGCTATTCAAGARTCCTTAGGCTATACCTTAGGCACCTCAACTACAATACCCAAGGTGAGAAAGAATGGTCAGGATATTAAAAAAACAAAAAAAACATACACACAAAACCAGAAATCTACAGAAAACTATAGAAATCACACAGAAAAACTGGATGAGACTGAGTTTAAAGAGATTTGCATAGAYTTGTCTGACAAAGCAAGAAGAGATAAGTGGCTTTTCTTAGGCAGCCATTGTCCATCCTCTGAGCTAACAAGAAAAAAGCATCTATACAGATAACAAAAAAAGAAATTTAATTCTCTGTCCTATGTTTCTAAGAAATCTATATTTAGAGAGYAAACCGCTAAATACTGTTGAACCACATTAAGTTTTATGATAATGAGACAAATATCCAAGTTGACAAAATGATGAATTTTGTATTAGAGTCCAAAATGGTTGACAGTTCACTGGAGATCATATTGCCCATAAAGTACATTGCAAGCCCCAAGTAAGGGCTTGCGAAGCACTCACAAGGACCTCTTTGCATGTTCACCCAGCAACAAAGTAAGCAAATAATCTCATCCAAATGGAGAGCAGTGTGTTGTTGTGCCAAGCCCATCCTATAGGCTCAGCCAGTCATGAGTCAAAAACACAGCTGTGGTCACGTCCGTGGTCATGTCTGTATAACCTAAATAGCAATGTGACAACATGATGAAACAATTGATACAAAATGTCCAAGGTGCCAAATGTCAGAAAGAATATTAAATTGCTTTTAGGAAGGAACTGAGTAACAACTGAGAGTTACAGAACCACTTTATTTTCTCATAGATCAGTTCTGGGCACCCAGTAATCAAGAAGATACAGTAGAATGGGAAATGAGAAAGGCTGCCATAGAGTTTAGAGCTGCTGAGTACCCTATACATAAAAATTGATTTAGGGAAACCATGATATAAACTCTCTTTGGATTACAGATAATATMTTTTCCAAGAAAAATCCCAGAACCAGTGGACATGTTCTAAAATTAAAAGGCGACTAACTCAAAAAAGTTGRTTTGTGGCTGTTATTACATATTCAAAGTTAAGTACTTTGAATCATAGAACTTGGAAGGGACGTATCTTGATTTGGAAGTGATCCAGAGGATAATCCACTCCAAATCCGGGCACTACACAGGAAACCCCAAGAGTCACACCATGCGCCCAAGTGCACTGTCCAAATATTTCTTGAACTCTGTAGGCTTGGTGCTGTGACCAGTTCACCAGACAGCCTGTTCCAGAGCCCAAGCACCAAGGGTAAAGAACCCTTTCCTGATATCCAACCTAAACTTCCCCTGACACAATTCCAGGCTATTCCCTCAGGTACTGTCTCTAGTCACTAAAGGAAAGAGATCAGCCCTTGCCCTCTTTTGGATGCTGTCTAATAGTTTAATATATTATACTGTGGCACCCAAAACTGTCCCCAGCACTSGAGGTGAGGCCTCCCCAGCCCAGAGCAGAGCGGGACAATCCCCTCCCGTGCCCGGCTGCCGATGCTGTGCCTGGTGCCCCCAGGACAGGGTGGACCCTCCTGGCTGCCAGGGCACTGCTGCCCCATGTTCAGTCCCCAGGTTCCTTTCTKCAGCTCTGTTTTCCAGCATCTGATTCCCCAATCCATACATAATTAGAGATGTATAAATATCAATAAAATTATTTTATGTCCAATGTAAAAGTTTAAATGAGTTTCCATTTTTCATATTCCAGAAAATGGCTCAAGAAATTACCTAGGAAGGAAAAGATTTCTTTTACATATAAACCACAATTAAATGAATATGACTACGAGCTCCTTTAATCTTTCATTTCTGATACAGAACATGAGGTTTTTTTATTTGTATTACTTRTTCTTTAAAAAAATGAAGCAAAATTATCAACATTGAAATATGTCTAGGTATTCACATGCAATTTATACTATAACCTTTTTATGTGTCACAAAGGAAGAGCACTGTATCTTTTCCTCTTCTAAAAGAATATTGTTCAAGTCACTCGATAATAAAAATGTTAGGCAGTGTATTCTAGCCAGCTGACCTTTAAAATGTGTTTGTTTGACTATCAAACACTTTTCAATATATATGGATTTGGCACCAGACACATTCTTGCATAATTCCTCTTTCCATAATACATATGATGAAGTTCGGGAGTCATTAGAG
>NW_026623250.1:2179296-2247756 GCF_030028575.1 Malurus melanocephalus | reverse complement strand
TTAAAAAAAAGACCAAACCACAACCTTACAAAGCAGCCTTTGTCAAAGGCTGAACCATAACTTTCCATTTCCTGAGTTTCTTGCACCTCACCTTAATGCCAGCAAATATTAGCACAAAGAAGTTCTTCATTCTCCCAGGCTAACAAGGAACTGGAGAAGATATCACTTTTTTGAATTTACTGTCTCAGAAGGACTTAACAGCTGAAACTTGTCTTGMCCTAATAAGCCAGTGTAATCATGAATTTGAGATAGGGTTTGTCAGATCAATACCATCTACATGATTAATGCCGTACAGGGGGTCTAAATAAAAAGATACTTATTCATGCTCAATTGTAGTTATAAATAAAGAAATTTTTCTATGAAAATTTTCTACATACTTTAGGGACAAACTTGTAAAAGCTTTTAATGAGTGTATTTGACAATATCTTAATTGCTGGATGATTTCTCCAATGTGAGAGACAAGGGAGAGAGAAACTGAATCTTACTAATGAGCTTTGTAATAGGAGAGGAGAAAGACCTAAGTTTCATTAAAGTAAGGGACTTAGGTAGTCCGGTACAGGAGGCAACACCTAACCTAGGTAAAACAGTTCTTGTTTTAATTAAAAATAATGGCTGACTGACTCAGAACAGGAAAAAGATGACTTGTGGRAAAAAGACAAAAACTTTACAAACTTTTCAAGTACTGTTTCATACTGACTATAAGATTCTGACTCCAAAGTCCATTACAATGGATTTTGTAAGCATTTTTATTACTTATCATTTTCCACTAGTAAAAAAAATAATTGACTCCTAGACTGTAATCCAGATTTGTCTGGATTCAGTTTCTAACTGGTTTAGTTTGCTGTGCTTCATCACTTACACAAYGAGATCCTGTCACTAAAATTTCTCTCTTCATAATGATCCTGTTTTCTCCTGAATGTTATGCAGATCTTTGGTTAGGAACATTATTACAAACTACATTAAAAATTAAAAGGACACRTCCAGAAGGAAATAATAACATTTAGGCATACTATGTGAAAATTTTTAACTTTTATATAACACAGGAAATAAGCTTATTTTTGAAACTTCAACTCAAAGAACACACAYGCAAATCTTTTGGAAAGCTACCCAGACTGAAAGTCAAAGAATGTGTAACTGTGTAAATATGACAACCCTTACCCAGGRCAGTTTGTTAGGATTCCTAAGTTTGCTTGCCAAGAAAGGAGTTAACCAAGGCAACAATTAGGAAACAGTTGTAAAGAAATACAGTCACCGAAGAAGGAAAGGTTCACAAGAAAGAGGAAGAGTGAAATCATTGAAGAGGCTCTAGTCAGAGAAGCAAAGTCAGTTTGGGTTTTTAAGAAGGGAGAGGCACAGAATCCATGGGGTGGCAGGGGAGCAGCAGAGTGGATGCAGGGAGAGAGATGTGGCGTGCTGGGGTTGATGTTGAAGAGCTGTAGCTGATGTAAATTTTGATGCTTGGATATTAGCCTGGAAGAAATATGAATCTCACTGGTGTGGGGCTCTGGATGAAARCTTACCTATTAAGTGAGAGAAATGCAGTTGGAAACAGAACTTGGAAATATGTTCTTGTGTTTTTCAAGAGGTGTGGCACAARTTTTGGCACATACTGGAGGGCTGGCAGCCCTGCAAAGGCAATTGCATGGTGCCAATTCAGTGAGATTCACCGGCAAGTGCTCCAAGCAAAGGAAAACCCATGTCTCAGTAAAAGCCCAAAGGATAATTAAKGTRAGGCATTTCAAGCATTACCGGCAAAGTGTGTGTGCAAGATTAAAAAAAATCATTTGCTTCTTTACCTTCTAAAGCAATGCCTCCAAAGAATTTCCTGCAAAACAGGACAGCCTGCAGCGAATTTATTATTTTCCCAGAACTACAGTGATGTTGCCAGGTCCCCAAAGATACAGTGACTCTCTAGAAGAGGCACAATATCTTCAAAATTTCTCTGGAAAAAAAAAGATGAAACAGAACAGAATTCCAAACATAAGACGTTTCAGCAGCATTGAAAATACTTGAATTGCACTTAGAAACTTTCTAAGACCCTCCCAGAAAGCAGACAATGAAATAGACTCATTAAAAGAAGCATCATCAAGGTATGAGAAAGAGAAGGTGGAATAGGGYGCATAAAAAGGAAAAGAAAATCCACAATACTAACAGATTGCCTGAGCTTYAGTAATAGCAGAGTATACTTTACAGAACGAAAACATATGAAAAAATCCTGTGCAGTTTGTTATTCAAATAGAGATCATCATGGTCATACTTCTTTCATTAAAAAAAAGCAAAAATTGCTGTTATGTCACCTAGTTTGAACTTCTATCTGTCATAAAACATCATTCTCGTACATCCTCTGCAAAAGAATGGTATTTAGAACCTGGGTTGATTTTTTTTTTTTTTAAACAGGAATGTGTAACCATCACTTGCAATTATGAGTGTCAAAATCCTTAGACCTTTTGAACAAAGATAATGCCCTGATCAAGGCCCCAGGAACATGAAACATGACATGCATTACCTACAGGATAACATACTTATGCTCCATACATTTTTGAGGACGCTATAGAGTAACAGCAAAACATTCCCCACAGACCAATAAATGACTATGAAAAATAAGTGGTGAAAATGTCCCTAATTTAAACCACCAGTTTGTATCTCCCAAAAACGATTTCACAAGAACAAGATAACAATTAGGACCTGTGAAGCTTTTAAGGCAATCTGAGGAAATAACAGTCCTACTGCAATGAAGAGTTCTAAAATGGGATCTGAAATAGAAGGGTATCTCTGCTCATGGAGACATAGCAGATACAGACTAATCGTCAATCTCTTTCTTCAAACTCACAGCAGTTACACACAATTTAAATTACAGCACAGTATTGCAGAGCAAGAATCCTTACAGGAAACACTGTCTGCAATATATAGAAAGGCAAGCACAAGACTAAAAGCATTCTTAATGATATATTATTTCAACTTCCCTTATATTCTTTAGATAGGGAAATACATGTGATATTGGTAAGGTTGAAACAGCAGAGATGTGCCTCTGATGCTAGTGTGCATCACAGAACCATTCATAGCTTCAGCTTTGCTCCAGGAAATGCTTAGTAGTTTTCCTATTTYTCTCTTCAAGTAAACTTGCAAGGGGTTTTGTGGTAACAGAACACCACACTGTTCTATTATTGTTTATTGCAAATAAACAATCATTTAAAAAGTTGTATGAAAAATGCCTCCTGAGCACATGTTAGCTTTCAGCAGATCTTCATGAAGTACTGTTGGACACCTTTTCCCTCCCACAGTTTTATATTTCATTTTGGCAAAGACAGAAACATGYTCCCAGCAGAAAACAACTAAGCCAACTGCTGGCCTTCAAAGAGATCTATGAAAAGAAGTAAAAGACAATGGGCTTTCATCTTCCCTGAAAAATCCCTAGCTATTCACAGGTATACATCTCTGTTTTGCAGGATTTATCTTAATTTATTATTCATTAAGAGAGTATCAAACTCAGCTAGTCTCATTACTGAAACTATTTGATTATTCTTTTGTGTATTATTTTAATTTCTGTTGTTCATATGTTCATGTATAAAGCTGAATGAAACCATATTAAATACTGACAGTGCCAGAGAATTCCCACGTAACAGACATCTTGACAACCAGAAAAGACTCAGCTCCTTCCATTTAATATTACTCCACTGATGTGGTGCAAGCAAAATCTAATCTCATACCTCACCTTTCTACATTCTTCATGGTATTCCCCCATCCCCTCTTTGCATTAACCTCAACAATTTCATTTTTTCTGTCAAACTTGCATAACCAATTAGAATTACTAATGATGAAAAAGACATCCAACACCTTTGAGTGCAACCTTTTGCCACAGTATCACTGCATTGTCAGCTAGACTGCAGCACTAAGTTCCATGTCCAGACATTTCTTCAACACTTTTAGAGATGATGACTCCATCACCCCCTTGGGCAGCCCATCCCAAATGCTTGACAACCACCCTGAGGAAGTTTTTCATAATATCCGGTCTAAGCTTCTGGCATAGCTTAGGCTGAGTCCTCTTATTTCGTCACTTTTTGCCTGGAAAAAGAGAACAACCCCCAGCTGGCCACAGCCTCCTTTCAGGCAGGTGTTCAGAGTGATAAGGTCTCCTTTTCTCYAGGAAAAACACCCCAGCTCCTTCAGCTGCTCCTCACAGGACTCAGTCTCTAGAYCCTTCTCCAACTCTGTTGACCTAATGGTCTTTTGCAGTGTTTCAAGCTAACACTTAGAAGGTCTCGCTCCTCTTGCAGGCAAACAAATGCAATCAATGAATAATATTTGGAGTTCTTGATTCATGAGAAACAAGCTAGGAGCTGGAATTATAGAGGTCATATACAGAGTCTGGCCCTTTATCTGATAATAGAGCATGTGTAAGTGTTCAATATACTAGCATCAGAAAAAAAAAAAAAAAGTGAATACTATGCAATTACTCTCTGCAATACTATGGTTAAGCAATTTCCAATTTCTTAAAGCTTGCACTGACAGAATTTTTTTGGCAGAAGTTTGTGGTTAAAGTGACTGTTGTTCCCTGAGCAAAGAGTAACATATGTTGAAAAACCTTTTCCAACAAAAGTAAACACCTTGGAGARTATATGTTCAAAAAAATCATCCAAAGCTCATCCTAAAGTTTTTGCATCTTTCTCCTCAGTCTGGAACATATGGATAGCATTCTACCTTTGTTCAACACTATCTTGAGACAGCTTCTGCTCTGTGTAGGCTTTTAGATTGGTATCAGTAGTGGTGGTTAAACACARCTCCTGCCTTACCCCTGAGACGACCTACCAGTCCCAACACTGTGATTGCTGCACCCTGAGGTACCCACAACATCCTGCAGCACCATTATCAACACATCTCACACTCACAAGCCTTATGGTAATTCCTTTGTCCAGGGTGGACAGCACCAGACAATATCCTTCTTTGCTTTCAAAACAAAAATAAAAATAAATAAAGGTGAAATTTGTCAAGTAACGTGACAGAAACAGTGCAAAACAGAGAAATCCAAGTGCTCTGTGTTTAGCCATCAATGACATTACACAGCTGTCCCCTCTATGTGAACATTGGAGTTCTTTCAAGCAACATCACACTACTTTTGCTGCTCTCACATGTCAATAAAGTACTCCAAGACACAAGACTTCAAGGAAAAGTTTTAATTGCGTATTTTGAACCACATAGGGAAAAAAAAATTAAATTCTTACTATGCAACTGTCCACTCAGGATAATTATCCTTGTCTCTGCTTTGACCTTCAGCTTGTCRGAAATAATAGGCAAAGAAAAAAGAAATTCTGCTGCATGTTAGAAGTCAATCAAAATTTTTGAGGCTGGTGTCTCTCCTGCCTCCATGACTGCCTAATGTTTTCTACTTAGTTTGAGTTTTTATAGGAATATTTCTCCAAAGTTTGCTTTGGGTTTTTCTTTAACTTCCTTTTAGTTATTTAATGGCTGGGTACCCCTCTTATGACTTTTGTATCAAGTTGATTTTTCCCTATTTGGAACAAAATAATTTTCTGCATGTATGTCACAGTCCTTTTGAACAGATAAATACTGAAAATCAGAGAGAATTTTAGAATATAAAATTTATTTTCAGGTCTTTCATTTTCCCTAGGTATATTTCTAAGATTTTCACTTATCATAACTCTTTCAGAGATGGCAGAATCTTTATCTCATTACTCATGATAATTGACACATTCTTCTCTTTAATATTTTTAAATCTTTTTTATTTTTATATTTATATGTTTCCATGTAATTTTTACTAAGCTTTCTGCAAGTTAAATATACAAGTAAGCTCATCAAAATTATATCCAAGACAATAATCTGTAAATTTATATTTTAATTACTGTATTCAGCAAAAAAWTCCAGTCAGATGCCCTCTGAAACATCCTTTCTCCTAAACATATATTTCATATACTTTTGATGAGAGAGTCCCATATTTGCATGTAGTGATCCCCAGCTTCAATAAGAATAATTACCCTGCCAAGCTTTCTCAATAATTCCAATTCTGAATTTACATTTTGTTTTAATGGGTTCAGACAATAGTTTTCCCATTAACAGAAATCTGCAGAAAATTGATGAAGTTAGGTGAAAAGCATAAATAAGAGTTGCAATACTTGGTAGCGAATTTGTCCTGATAATGCAAGCTTGGCTTTCAACTGAATTTAAATTTAGTGAGGGAAGAAAATTATATTTGATGCCAAAATTGATRCTACATCTTAGAATATTTTATTCCAACATGGAATCCATTGTCTTAATAAACATGTTTTCTTAATGGAAGCCAGGTAACTATAGTCTTTCAGTATTCAAGTGTTTTCAAAACAAAACTGGAGTAAATTTAAATTTAATTACATAAATCTTTATGGGTAGATGGGTAAAGAGAACCTGTTTTGATGCTATAAACCAAACCTGGTTTTGTCTTTCCTTACACATTTGACACTGAAATACATTAAATGTCTTTTATTCTTTGGTTCAATTTCCTGACAGGATACAAGCTAAAACATTACTAAATTTTTATTTATGCTCTTAAATACCTGTAAAATAAGCATAACATACAGGTAGCCTAGAATAAATTATTAGGTATTTTATATCAGTTAATATTCTGTAAATGTTGTGAGTACAATCAAACACAATAAAAAGCAAGTATGCAGAATAATTTGGGAAATCAGGCAATAAAACAGGATGCCTGACCCTAACCTTGAGTCACTCCTTTTTTTTTTCCTGACTGTAAGAAAGTGAGCAATATAATGGTAAGCAGCTGCACATCAAAAATTATCTGACTACAGAAGAAGTATCACCCAATATCCCCCTGGAGCTCCTGGAGGACGCCACTCCAGAGCAGGTGCATGCCTAAAGAGGATGGGAATGGGAAACCCACACTGGAGCAAACTCCTGGCAGGACATGTGGCTCCATAGAGAGAGGATCCCACTCTGCAGCAGGTCTGCTGAGCAGGACTTTTGGAGGACCCTGGCTGGAGCAGTTCCTAAAGARCTGGACCCTGTGGGAGGGACACACACTACAGCAGGTCGTGGAGAACTGTATCTCCACAGCAGAAACCCACACTKMAAAGGTTCATAGAGGACTGTTTCCCATGGCTGGGACCCCATGGTGGAGCAGGGGAAGAGTGAGAAGAGGAAGGTGTGGCAGAGAKAACATGGGATGAAATGAGTGCAACCACCATTGCTCATCCCCTTGCACAACTGGGAGCAAGGGGAGTGAAAATTGAGGAGTAAAGTTGAGTCTGGAAAAAAAGGGAGGGGTGGGGCAAGGTATTTTAAGATTTTTTTTTTTATCATTATCTTACTTTGATTTGATTGGTATYAAATGAAATTAATTCTCTTCAGTCAGGATGGTTTTGCCCATGGCAGTAATTGGTGAGTTGTCTGTCCCCACGCTTATCTTCATCTTCAAGTGTCTTGCTACTTGATCTCTGCCGTGCCCAGCAGAGAAGACAGAGACAGAGCAGCTGTGGTGGGCACCTGGCCACCATCACACCCTTTCCTTGCTCCAAAGTGGGAAAAAAGAAACTGGATTCTACCAGAAAAATAKCCATTTTGCTTATCTTCCTCACAATATTCCATGCTCTGTTGCTAAGAACAAAAATGGGCTGATGTTGTCTCTATCTAATTCTGTGTGTGGAAATTTGGAAAACGTACTGGGAAAAAGCATTGAAATCTTTTGAAGATTTAGGATGTGCTTGGTTGGCATCCCAAAAGAACCTAAGAATAGCTGTGTATTTTCATTCATACAAATTACTTTTTTGAGGTAAGTGTATGGATGAGGTAAATTTGTGCACCCTTTCTGGATGCAGATCAAAGAGGTAACTAGCTGAGTCTTACCCACCTGGTGTGATATCTTGAGAAGAAAGTCTCTCACTCAAAAACATACCAGATATTTCTACATTGTGTTCTGCAAAGGTGTGGAGGGCAGCACAGTATAAATGTCTTATTCTGCTTAGACAGTCTAAGTTCAGATGCTTTAGCTTTAGTTCACCTGGACCTAAGCCAAATCAATTCAGAGCACCAGTTCCTGTACCTACTTTTGTTTCTTTTTGCTAAAGGAAAGTTTATTAAATTGAAGGGTTTCTCACAAACCTGAGGGTTCTATATAACAGCTAAAGTACTAGGCAACAGCCATTGAGCTATGGACAAAACATGACATATTAAGCTGCCAGAGTCAAAAGCTTGGAAACACATTATAATTATTCATGTAACATTATTTTGCACTATYTTTTCTTTTGCGTACCTATTAGAGCAGGGTTTGGTTACGTAAGCACATAGTAAATGCACAGGCTGCTCAAAGCATTCAACACTATTTTCATTTCAATAGAGTGGACAGGCACAAAGACAACATCACTGTTGCTGATTAACATTAAATAGGATTCTTTGTCTTAATACTTTGGTTTTCCTAATCTCCAGCAAATAGCATATTCAAAAAGAATGTGTACTAGTATTCTGGTCACAGCAGATTAATAAAGTCTTTCATTTGAAAAGAAATTCCAAATGAAATTTCAGATTTTCTCTCTGTAATTGGTGAAGATTTTTGTTAGATAATACTCTGAC
The DNA here is from genome assembly GCF_030028575.1 of Malurus melanocephalus. Lineage (NCBI taxonomy): Eukaryota > Metazoa > Chordata > Aves > Passeriformes > Maluridae > Malurus > Malurus melanocephalus. The sequence goes on along the minus strand of NW_026623250.1, from coordinate 2,239,182 downwards.
GGACAGATTTTTGKGTGGTTTGTAACCAGCTTTTGCAGAAGATAAACATAGAAGCTGCTYTTGCTCCAAGCTGACCTTGACTCCCTTATGACAAACTAAAAACAAAAAAATAGCAAAAAGATACAAAGAAGAGGGAAAGATAGTTTTAAAGAAATGCAAGTATTAAAAAGTATTGTTTATTCCTGACACTGATTTTCACAGGCAGCCTAGCTGCTGCAACAGACACAGARTATGTTTTTATCAGCCACTCCAAACCCTCACAATATTGCTCTCTTCACAGCATTTTTAATGTCTGAAAATCAACTTCAGAGTACACCAAAAAGGTAGTAACAATAAAGGAGTAAAACATCTTTGTGACAGTCAGAAAACAAACTGGCTAAGCAAAAGGCAACAACATGTTTTTGCAGTTCTGAATGTCATGCTCAAGTAATTTAATCATATTCTCTTGCAGAAGACATAGCTGCAGCCTTGACAATGCTCTTATTGAATATTTGGTCCTACTGTCTACCTGGGCAAAACTACTTTGGTGTTAAGTTCAAGGCACAGAGAAGATTATGCTCAAGCAGAGCAAAAAGCAATTAAATCAGACACTCTTGAGATTGCCAATTGAACTTACAAATCAGGTAGTAATCCAATTTAAGACAGGACAGCCACTGCTCTTGAGGAGGATTATGATCTGAGTCATCAACTTTATATAAAATTAGACTCTTATTAGTARCAAAGAAATCACCACTGATCACTGAGATACAAAATGGGAATAGCATTTTACAATATAAACAAATCATTTGCTTGTGGGCTGGTGTAGAATATGAACACTGATTTCCCTCAACTCCTTAACTTTCACTTTTAAACATCACAAAAGAAAAATGTTATGTTTGTAGGTATTTTAGGATACCAGAAAGGCTAATATTTGRAACTATTTGTAAGAATTTTGCAAAATATTAACATTCCTATTACATAAAGAGAAGTTTATTCAAAGGCATATCTAAGTACATACATCTAGCTACAACACAAGAATATCACGTCAATTCTAATTTGCAGGAATGTTATAAAACAAAATTCCAAAGACTTATTATAATAAGAACTTTGGCTCTACTTCTTTTCTTTGAGAATATGTTTTGCAAAACGCCACAAGGCTGACCTCTGCTGGGTCATAAATTATCAAGCATCTGTAGTGGCACAGAAATACTAAAAATGTATTGAGCACAAGAAAAAACAGATATTTTTTAGGCTCCTAMAAGTGTTTTTCCTAAATCTTAACATAAAAAGGACATAATATTCTTCACAGTGTCTTGCAGAAATAAAGTGAACATGCTGCAATTCATTATAATAAACAAGAAACTAATGATCCCACCACTTATTTACTCACCAGTATTTGAATATAAAATTAGCTAAAGGACTCAGAATTACTGCTTTTTTGAAATTAAGTTTAAAAGTTAGCACTTTTAAAAATCAACAACAAATCTTAGTCATGTATAAGGTCAGATCCTCACATGAATAAGTCCTCAGATTAAATAAAAAAAAAAAAAAAANAAAAAAAAAAAAAAAAAGAAAAAGAAAAAAACTTGCAGACATACAAATACATTACATTATGCGTTTTATTCACCTTTGGAGTCTGCCTAGAAGTGTCAAGGTCAGTTCTTTCTCTATTCAGCAGAAAACTCATGAATAAATGCCAGAAGCTTCTCYCTCAGTCACCACTGAAGTTTTATAGATCCTTGAAGGATTTCAAATCACAATTATAAAGTGTAAAAAATTCACAGAAATAAGCAGCAGTAGACAGCTTTAGCATCTGTTTTACTGTAATTCATATTAGACTCCAGGACACGCTTCGATCTATCTTATTCTTTGCCTCAACCCCRGGCAAAGCAATTGCAGCACACCAAAGACATACCTCACCCTCCTTGACCAGACTACCAGGCAGAGCAGAGCTGATTTCCATTATCCCCCGAAGCAGCCGTGCCATGGCAACTCAAAATGTGACCCCTCTTTGCCAGAAACACTGGGGTCTGACTGAAGAATAAAAGTAACTAATGCTGTTTTCTTCAGCTGCCTCAAAAAACAAAACAGAGGAATGAAAAATCAACTGTTTTCCAACACCTCCTAAATAGCAATCCACTGACTGAAGCTAATGAACTTGGATAGACGTGTGACTCACATGCAAAAATCTATAGCATGTAAAGGCTGAGGAGCCATGAGATTTTGTCCAGTCTTCTACACATCATGAGTCATTATACTCACCCTTTTCTCACTATGCCTAAAGGTCATAAGTGACTTGGGTTTCAGCAAATATCTACTGAAAAGGTGTTCTGAAGACACCAGGAAGACTTGAAATTCATCACATTCCATCATTCTATAGTCTTTGTGTAAAAAAAAAAAAATTCCAAAACATATCAAGCTCTATTTTCTACCAAAGAGTATTACACACCTTTCTCAACTCAAGACTTTGCTGCTTATCAAGTACTTCATTTTAATGTACTCCACAAGATAATCAAGTGAACTCCTGAACAAGTTTGACGGAGTTCAAGAAATGTTCTGTGATTCTATTGTTTTTTTCTGATAATGGGTAAGACTGAAGTAATGCAGATTCTCAGTTGAAGGAAATAATTCCTAAWACCTTGCATAATCTACAGTTTTATAAAAGATGCAAAAATGCAGTTTTCCAATGTCAGTACTGAGTGTAGAGGTCACATGAGATGAGTCATCCAATTTTATGTAACAACCTCCAATTTAGACTGTCAAAAACCACATTAGCCCTTTTGCCTCAGCATTGTGTCAGGAAGCCTTATTCACTGCAAGAGAAACTTTCTACAGACCATGATTTTCCAGAACATGGTCTTTCCTCCCTTTTTTTATTTTCTTTCTTACATGACCCATGTTTCTTTCTGTCAAACACTTAAGTTAGAAGTGACCATGTTTGAATTTATTTTCAACCTGCTCTGTTTCATATTAATGTCTCCGTTATTAATAAATGGTCTGAAAACACTGATAAAATCAGCTAATGATGTCAGCAGATTTTTATTTTCACATCCTCKAAGAGAATCAGCTGATAGGAAAATCAATTGGTTTGATGTAAAAATCCATAGAGCATCTCTCTATTGTGATCCCTTATCCATACATTTAGGCAGTTCTTAATCACTTAAACAATTACTGACATTACCAGGAATAATTTTATCAGATGCTACTAAATGAAATGCCATAATGAGCCTACTGTACCCACAATATTTGGCCATATCCATGGTTCCATCAGTACTTCCAAAGAATCCATAAAAAACTGGGGAGATCTAAGCTTATAGACAGTTTACCTAAATCTTTGATATAAATAACCCAAGTTCATTAAATTTTCAGCAAAACTCAACAAACATAAAAAAAACTTGTAAGCTCCATCACTAAGAAAAGCAAGTTTGTCATGAAAGAGTACATTCTCTACAAAGAATTTAAACAATGCATTTAATAGACTTTAGCTCCACTATTGTGCTTTAGATTTTCCCACTAAAAGTCTGAATTGTTTTTTTCCATTTTGCCCAGCTTTGCCATAAGACTCATTTACTATTGGSTATTTGGATCATTCTCAATTTTCTTCTTGAATAATGGTGTATTTGACACTGTTCTTCTATTATTCTTCCTTTGTTGGGACAATTAGGAGGTTTTTTCAGCTTTAGATATCAAAAGATCACCAAAAAAAGCAATGAAATCGAAAATTACTGCCTGTAACTAATACTGTTTAAATACCCTGACTCTTTCAATTACTTTTAAAAAGCACTTCACAAACTTCCTTCTTTTTAAACACACACTAAATCRTCTTCTCTTTGTTATGCAATTATCTTGGCAATACCAAATGGGAGCACATAAACAAGAAAAGGAACTTATGTCACAGAATTGTATATATTTAAACTTAGTAGATTAGTCAATTTCTTTTAGTCAGTAGAATGCAAAACTCACTTCTAAAACATGATTTATACACAAAGTGACAATGTCATAGATGCACAGCTATTCCATCATCTGAGATTTGGGTGGGGGGGGGAACAAAACCCAAAATTGACATCAACAGGAGATGTTGATTAAAAAAAAAAATCATACAACAAATATTTGGAAATAGGTTAAAAACATATAAATTCTAACCCCATTTTATAGGCTTTCTTTTTCTGAAAAGTTTCTCTCTTCACACTTCTGCTTCAAGACTAATGAATTAATGAAAATAGCAATGTTAATGTATTACAACTACTATAAAGTACACCAGAAGTTCCAGAGTAATAAAGTACCTACAGAGTTGTAAATCTAAGATAAATGAGGTTATCTAGAGCTAGAATCCTAGACTCTCAGGCAATAGGAAACTTAAAAATTGTGATCAAGAAATAAAGCAGATTGTTTGAGTTAGCAGTCTCTGAAAGAGATATTCTTACAATGTAAAACAGCTGTTTAGAAAAGAGGGCAAGAAAAGATCTGGCATATCACCACAATAAATTGAAGTGTGGTATGTTAACATACTACCTTCTTCACTTTAGCTCGTGTTTCTATTTAGTAGAACCTGAAGGAAAGATCACACAGATTTTGCCTAAGCTTCCTCTGATATGAAGTGAAGTAACATCTGAAAATAGTTTTGGAAAATAACATTAGTCATCACTCATTGTCTGTCTCCATAAGTGTGAACAGCTGATATCACAATCCTGGTAAATCAGTCAAGTGAGTTAAAYAGACCTTACACATCCTTACGTATTAGCAAATAAGAATGGCAAACTATTACTAAATTAACAGCATAGGTCTAGACCAAACGGCTTKGCAGATGACTGATTGTTAATTTGCAAGCTGGAGCAAGCTCTGTGCAAAGAAAAAGAGCAACGTTAAGCAAAGACTCAACTCTCCTCTCAGGAAGGAAGACAAAGACCATTATTTGMTCTTTGAGGAAGTGCTGGAGCAAAATTGTCACAGATATGCCACTAATAACCAGGTCAGGAGAGATGCTGTGCTCAGGGTGGAGTAGAGGGTGAGGGAAAACAGAGATGGGACAAAGAGCATAGCAAGGAAAAATAACAAAATCCAAACAAAAACCACAAACCAAAATACACACAAAAAATCCCCACCCACAATGTTTGAACTCACAAGGGCTCAAAAACCTTGCCCAAGAAGTCCAATACTACCATGACAACTAATGGCATTACAGTAGAAGTTTCAGTTCTACAAAGTTATACGTTATCCAAATGTAACAACAATCAGCTCCTACTTATATGCAAGATTACAGCAGATGGTCATTTTAGATGACAAACATAGGTTTAAGACCAGAAAAGCAGCAGCATCTTGTGCCTTTATTGAGCCTTCCACCTGACATCCTTTAAAAGAATAACAGCTAGTCCTCCAGTTAGTGAGGCTCCTCAGAAGAGTAACTAGGATAAGCAAAACAATGTTTGGATTGTGGGCCTCATGGGTCAAGGGAAATAAACCCAGGGGAGCCCTGGTTTTCCATCTTGCCAATATCAAGACACCGCAGGGCTTTAACACTAAAGCAAATGTTAAATTTCTGAGAAAGCTAATATTGAAACCTGCGTTTGTACTGCCTACAGTTTAGGAATAGAGAGTATCTGTTTTTTCTGAGATACTTGATCAAGCTTACAGTCTTCTCTGCTTTCACATTTACTTTTTCTAACCTCCACCCAGAAAGGAATAGGCAAACTTACCTAGCTAACCTTAGTGTTTCTACTATATTCATGTTGAATATTTGCACATGTTCAGCTGTAAGAAGCAGCCATACTCACATACTTTCTCTTATTGAGATAAGCTTTTCTATGTGTCTTCCAAAACAGGAGCATTGTTAAAATTCAGTCTGTGAGATTATGATCTCAAATAAAATTCCCTCCACAGTCCCTTCATGGTTTTCAAAGACATTCTGTATTTTTCTCAGCCTTGGGAACTGTGAGTAAATGGACTTTCCTCATTTGTTTTTACCACAGTTGTGGARCTAGATCTTTGAAATAAAAGGATGATTGATTCATAGAAACATATGGCATATCTTCAACTTCTGATCATTAAAACTAATTAGTAAGTTCTAATTACCATTTAAACTCTAATTTACTGTTYATAAACTCAAGCAGGCTACTAGTTTTTTAAAAGTAACAATAGGGAAAAATTCAACAGGACAGTAGAAGCCTTATTGGCAGACATATTATTTCAAATGGCAGATGGATTGACTTCAACTTCTCCCCTGCAATTTAGGAATGGATAGCAGACACTTAGAACGGCTTCAGCTTATATGCAAGTCTTGCTTTCCAATCACCCTTACTTATTATCCTTTGTGGTTTAGTGAAGTTACAAATTATATGTGAGTAGTCTAATCTGACAGCATGTAAACATACACAGAATACTATGGCACATGTAAAAGATTTTCTTACCCTTGAAGGCCTAGCACAAATGGTTAGAAGCAGTCTCAGACCATTTTTAAAAGTAACTTTGGTATTTTACTAGTATTTGAAAAGTGTACTTTTCTGTATCGAATTTGCTTAAGAAAAGGATTATTGATATGAAATTCAAGTACCTCTGTGAGAACAAATAATGAAAACATGGACTRCTCAAAATCACACTGCCTAAGAAATAACCCAATCTATTAAAACCACCACCTTGTAATGTACATCATGAAACTTATTGACTGGTAGAAAGTCAGCAAGGTAAAAATGCTGTCAATATTGCATTACATTTTCTACTAAAATGTCAGAAATTTGTTGAGATGTCAGCTGTCTTCTCTCTGGCATAACTACCCTGACATTCAACATGATATGAAATGCTGTTCTTCAAATCTCTAATGGATAGCATGAAATCACGACTCTAAGTATATACAGAAAATGGCAATGCTTTATTAGCTAAAAAAGTGCTCTCAGAATCCACATTGTGAAATGTAATGTCAGGTTATAGGTATGCTAGGTTTCATAATACAAAACTAATCAAATCAGTAAATGCATGTACACTACAATGTCACTTCAATATTTGAATTATATTTTTAGAGAAAACCCGAGTCTTCACATTTTTCTGATAAAATATATTCTATTGTCAAGCACCCAGTTTTGTACAGAAATATGAAGTGAGAGCATATGGGAGAATGATAGAGTTGCTTAACAGAATGGGTCAGCAATACATAAAGTTAATGGAATTTCAATAGAAGTTCACTCAAGTTGTACTGTACCATATGAATCAGAAAACTAAGAATTAGTTTTCAACAATAAATCTGCCATGTCAGGGTCAACAATATCACAACCTGTTCCTGAGGCAGGTTRGATGAGGTTATTGTTAATAGATTCCTCAGGGCAGATTAGCATGATGCAACACTGAATTAATGGTGGGGTTTTGACAGACAGAAGATAGATAGAGAGACAGATAACAGGCTGATTTTTGAATAACGTGGTTGAAATGGAAAGGAAGGATGTAGCAGRTTTAGTTATTATCTATAGAAATATAGCAATATAAAGTATAATGATTACACTTGAGAAAATATACAAGGAAAAGAAAAAGGAAGGATAAGGGTAAACAGTAGAAAGGAACAATATCACCATCCTATGATTGTTGTAACTTACATCTCCAGAGGTCAAAACAATTACAATTCTGTAAGTAGTTACAATTTTGATCCATCATGGGTAGGGGAAGTCCCTGAAACCCAAAGTTCAGTGGTTTMATATATKTTCAGGTGGGAATGCCSAGCTACCTCTCCTTGAAGAAATTTTACGCCATCTCTTGTAATGCTGTGGATCATGTGCAGTCTTCTGTGGAAGGTCCCAGAAATKAATCGGGGGGCAACTCATCAGCTTTGATGGTTTATAACATCGTCTGAGACAGGACCTATTTGTCTTGCCAGTGTAGCTGAGCCAGTTTCTGCCTCAAGGGAAAGGATGAGYASCCTCAGGCCTATGTGTGAATGTCCCCCTATCTCTCTCAGGGACAGTTTTACACCTAAGCTAGTTTGTAAGGGAGGAAATTAGCATGATAAAAAGCATTATCCCACCTTGCAGGATCTGCTTCTTAGAGGTGTTTTCCTCATCAGGCTCAAACCCCAGTTTATTGCTACAAAAAGGTGGGTTTGTCATGGTCATTCTCTGGTGATGGGTGCTCATCCTCTCTGCACCTGGGCTGTTCTTATGCAGATTAGAGGTTTCATAACCACACACCCAAACACTGTTCCCTTTCCCTTTTGGTTGATGGGCACCTGTCCTAAGCAAAACACCTGCTACTTTTGACGCCAATTGCTTGTGTCATTAACCTTCAATATTTTGGTATCTCACAAACAACAAAACAAAATCCAGTGTTTCATACTTACTCAAACATGTACAGCAAGTTAATTCCTCACACTATATGTRCACAAACACAGCCTAGTTTATGCAAGGAAACATTTTCAGGACATTTTCAGGAAAGGAAAAAAAGTAGTTGACTAGTTAACAAGAGTGCACTATATACAACTACATTTAGACTGACATGATAGTCAAACCAAACAAGTATGTACAAGTGTACATTATCACCCCTATATAGAATAATCCCCTTGAGTGTGTGGTGGGTTTGCTTGTTTAGGATTTTTTGTTGTTGTCTTTTGTTGCTTATTTCAAAATAACAGACATTTTAAAAAACTACRTTTTACACAAAAATACTGATAATGGTTCACATTTTGACCACCTCAATCCTCTTCTTTCCACATTTTCTATTATCTTAGCAATATCCCCAGTAGTTTTTTGAGTAACCACATGCTGCTCAGGCTCCTTTTGCATGAGATCCATTGACAGTACACTCAGTCTRTTCCTTGATATGTTTCAAATCATTTACATGCGAAAGCTTCTGGTTCTGTGAAATGGTTGAAAAGGCTTTTTAAAGGCCCACATCAGYATTGGTGGTTTCTGTTTAGTTTTTTCAGGAAATAGCACCGCTTCAGTTTCAGGGGTAGGAAATCGTATTCTGTACACTTCAGGGTAAGTTTTCTGAAACTAGAAAAGTATATTAATTCATATTAAGAATTTGCTCAAATATGTACAATAAATTACTAAAGTGTAACTTTCACTTCTGGAGCAGGAAAATTATTTCTTTAATGGACTTTTTATGCCTCTATATAGAAAATTAAGCAATATTTTCTAGTTTGGGTTGATTCATCACATCATCCTTATTCTAAATTATTATAAATCTTGAAATCCCCAAGAGTAGCCACTATTTTAAATTTCAGTATTCCTCTAGAGTACATGTCTAAGACTTGATAAATCTTTTTAAGTTAAAATTAGAAATTGTGAAGAAATTTTTATTTACTTGCTTGAGCTTCTTCTTTTTATCTTTCACAGATATTYCTTTATTCATTACAATTTCTTCCAACAAAGCTGCCAGTGGTTCTTGAGAGCCAGCTGCCCTTTGGTATTCAAACTCATCTGTACTGATTTGGTGACAAAATGATGGAGGAGGAAGCGTTGCATCACTATCAGCCCCAGCATATTTTATCTACAGAAATAGTAAAAAAAAAACAAAAAAGAAAAAGTTAACATGTTTTCTGAAAAACCTCTCACAAACTGGCTTAATGCCTTTGAGAGGTCAATTGATTAAGTAGAGAAAATATTGAATAGAGACTCTAAACTGTACGTTCTATCTCCAGCACTAATTGAGTGAGAGTTCCAGTAAGTCAAAAAACATGACACAAAGAAAGCCTGTTCAGCTCTTGAAATAAGTTTAGTTAYTTTTCCAGTAGAAAAATAAAGACAGAACTAAAAATCAGCTTTGAACAAAAACAAAATATGGCACCAAGAAACAGAAATATGAAAAACTAAGCAAAAAAGAATGGCTCTAAAGAAAAAAAAAATCAGAACATTAATGGAAACACTATATAATTATTAAAAAAAAAAAAAAATAAATAAAAAAAAAAAAAAAAAAACAAATCAGAACATTAATGGAAACACTATATAATTATTCACAGTTTTATTCACTAAAATATCATTCAGTTTTCTTCACTAAAACAAAAGGTGTTTGCCCATTCCATGGAGAAGATAGTGCTGACAAAAAAGAAATCATATTTTAGAGTTCTTGTCTCTAAACCATTCAAGATTTGTTTAGTTTCATTTAAACACAGTTATGGTTAAGTATCAGTAGTGTCAGTATCAAAATTAATTAGTTCTTCAAAAGCTAACAGAGACAGAGCAAAGTCTTTTAAGAACTGTGGATCTTCAGAGAACAAAGGATAAATCTGATCCAGAAATAGAGACAATAGGWGGTTTTTTCACTAGATACTTACTTGGACTCTCTGGAGATGTATAACATGATCCTCTATCGAAGATTTTAAAGCAGAAGGAACACTTAAGATCTCTTGATAATTATCCATGAGGAAAGATACTAGTTTAGCAGCAAGCAGTTCATCCAAGTCTATTTCATCCTTTGAGCAGAGAATACAACGAGAAAATGCCTGAACCATCTGAAAAGAAAAACAAAACAAAACAAAAAACCAAACAATTATCATGTAGTTTTCTATTTGGAAGTGAGTAAAGAACCAGGCTACATTTAAAAAGTGATTCTTTAGAACAAATATTTAAACAATACCATACTTACTGTACTTCCAACATATCAATATTTTTAAAAAATTTATTATSTACAGTGTGAATGCACTGAAGATTGCTCCTGCCTCATACAGATAATCCTGACCTTAGATATAGAATGGATGAATTCCATTTTATTCTCATGACTTTGTCAAATAGCCACCGCACACACGGCTTATTTAGAGAGGACATATTTTAAAATAACACAGAAATTTAACAGAAATTAAGCATCAGAGGGAAAACTTACTACCACTATTCTGAAATGGCCAAATCAAGCTTCAGGTCCAGCTCACTTCATGCATACAAAAGTTTCTGTCTATGCATCAATCACTTCTAACATTAAAAACACAGAAGRCAATAAAGATTTCTGTCATGGAACATATACTATGTTGCTGAACCAAAACTTTGTACAAAATACTTGGACTAAAAAACACATTTTGATTATAACAATTATTTTAGTGAAAGACCACTTACAGTTAATGAAATTATAACCTTAGCAGTAAAAATTTCAATCAAATGCTATTCATGGTTAACTAAAAACTTAATTGTGGTGGAACAAATTTAGATTTGTGCATGCTACTATAGGATTTTTACAGAATGACTCTGCAGCGTAGTTTTCCATTACACCTAATTCTCGAAGACTTTAAAATTAGCCAAAATAAATACATGTTCCTAGTCAGCTGGAATTGCTAAGATATGCCTAAATAAGTTTGATATTAGGTGGTGTTGCAAACATCAACGATACCTCTACATGCAGCCTTACAGAAGAAGCATTAGCAAAAGCTAGACCTTACTTTCAGAGATTTCTACTGAAATGAACTGGTAGGGTTGTKGATTTTAAATGGCTGAAAACAGGTAAATCAGAACATTCAACTCCATATTTCTATGACTGAAACAGGCAGTCTTCTCACTGACTGCAGTGATAAAGAGCACCAGAGACCTCATCAGCTGTTTTTTTCTGTTGATTTTGTTTTTGAAGGTTGCTTGTTTGCTTGTGCTTTTTTTTCTATTCAATAGTGAAATCAGTGGTGATTTAACTTTGAAAGGTAAAGAAACCTCTACATCCTGAGCAAACTCCTCGTGTGCTCCCAAATTACCATGAAATCCCACTTTTATTCAAATTCAGATTTGCTTTCCACATAGCTGGGATAGACAAACAGGTCTTTAAACAGCAAACTGCATTTTGTACATACTCTCCAGTAAGAATCTTTAACCTGTGCTACTCCAAAACCTGTCMGTACCTTTTATCTTACATTTATACATACCAAAGTTCTGGTCCTCACTGACTCAGAAAGAGGAGGCAAATCCTGGTTTAGACTAATYCTTGCCATCATTCTCACCAACAGCTGTAGTCTTTTTCTATTTTCTGGTGGCAGCAGAAGACAAGATATCTGAAGAGCCTCTACGGCTTTGCTGGGTTTCTGCAGCAGTCCTGGTTTATAAGAGATCAGAAGGTTGGGCAGCATTTCTCAATTATACATTTCCATAACATTTAACATAATATTTCTAAACCTAATTCCCAAAATTCTTTTCTCATTTTCTCACTTTCTAAGATTGTCTTAGAACTCCACTCCCCAAAGAGACTAGAAAGATATCCCTAGAACTGCACTGCTAGGAGTGGATGGCTTTAAGTATTTTGATTTTCTTCTGATGCACTGGAAGACATTGACAGCCAAAATCAACAACTCTAAATATTAGTCTACATCAAAAACTACAATGTTTTAGTTCATTCTTTGCTCTTTTATTACCTCAGCACTAAACACAACTAAATATCAACAGATATAGCAATCATATTAAATAAAATGGCAAAAAGTCAGTGGCAACAATCAGAGGAAAAAATGTGCTTAGGCATCAATGACAACTATGACAATACCAAAATGTCCCTCACACCTATAGACACTAAATCTATGCCTAACTCTTCTTACAAACTTTGAGAAAACATTCCTGCCAGCATGGTAGAGATATATGAAGCCTGGACAGGCACAGTAGAATGTGATCATAGTTTAGGCATCTATAGAAACGTCTTATCACCAAAATACCATCTTATTTTAGGTTCATAAGACTCAGTAAAGGAAGCGTCTGTTACTATTTTGTCTTAACGGCACTAGTATTAGAACAAAAGTCAACAAAAAGAAACAAAATGTCTGCATGACTKAAATCTAGTAGTAATTTCTGTAAAAAAAAGGAACAACAAAGAAAGCAAACTAATTTTTTTCAAATGACTGTAGAAGAACCAAGAGATCTCTGGAGATTATATAGACCTCTTCACAAGCTCAAAGCAGGTTTATCAACAGGAATGTGCCCAGAACAATGTTCTGTCAGGTTTTGAATACCTCCAAACACAGAGAATCCACAGCCTCTCTGGTCAAATACTTCCACCGTTTGACCACCATCCAACTAAAAGGTTACTGTCCTTTGAGGTCTTCTGTGGTTCTGTTCCTGCCCTTTGCCTCTTGCCCTGTCATTACATATCACTCATAGAAGTCTGGCTTCTTTTTCTTTACTTCTCCCATATCAATCTTTTATACAGACTGATTAGATTCGCCATGAGCCTTCTTCTCTCCAGGTTAAACAGGAGATTTATTAGTTATTAGTCTCCTCCCACATGACAAATGTTCCAATAATTTTTGATTTGTTTCACTGGAGTCACTGACTAGTGCTGARGAAACATCTGCCTCAACCTGCCAGTAATGCACTTTAGGCAGTTACGGATACTRCTGATATTCTTTGCCTCAAGGACACACTTCTGGCTCATGGTCACATTAGTGTCCACCAGGACTTCCAAGTCCTCAGCAAACAGGCTTTCAAATCAGTTAAGCCCAGCATTTCCTAGTGCATGGAGAGGACCTGACATAYCCTTTTTTTCTGAATTTTATGAGATTCTTGTTTACCTATATGAGATTCTGCAGACACTCAAKGTCACTCTGCCTTCTGCTGCCTACTCTTCTCCATTTCGAAAATTGTCTGCATGCTTGTTTAGGGCACTGTGCCCTTGTTCACTACAAAATGAATGACGTTTAGTCATTAATGAAGTATTAACCATTACTGGCCTGGCTATCAGCCCTGGGGTGCTCCCGGCTGACTGACACTCAGCTGGACTTTGTGACATGGTCACAACCCTCTGCGCCCAGCAATTCCAATAAATTTTGAGTTTACTTCACTATCCACTTATCCAACCTGTACCTCCTCAGGTTACCTATAAGAATGCAATGGAAGACAGTGTTGAAAGCTTTACTGCTCTCAACAAAAATTGTATCCACTGTTATGCCCTCATCCACAACTTTAGTCAATTCCACCTTGTAAAAATAGCTAACTGTTTCTTACTGAAAAAGAAACATTTGGTAGTAAACAAGGCAGTCAAAAGAGACAGTATTCCAAGGAGAGGGGTAAAGCACTGAAGTTAATTTTCATAGGAAAGCTTCTTCTAATTTCAAAGGAAGATTTGGCAAGCATATTAGTGTATATGTATAGAAGAGTAAGGAATGATTCCATATCAACACCTCTATTTTTTTAAAAAAAGATACTACAAAATTAATGTTTGACTTCTTGAAATTTTGCACGGTTTTCRTTGATTTCCACATACACACTGGCATGAAATCTTTGTTCTAAATTTACGTTTAGGAAATACTGTGAAATAAAACTAGTAAAACATGAAACATAAATAACAATGGAAAAGCAAACAGAAATAGAGTATGAAAGCAGAAGAACAAGTTTTAAAGATGTCAACAAGATTTATCTAAGAACAAGAAGTTAAAAATGGATCTATGTTTAATACGAAGCAAGATTAATATTTTTATATTTTGTTAGTTGACAAATTCCAGAAACAGAAGTGTTATTCTGGATTACTTTTTCATCTYAATAGTTTACCAAAACCAATGTTGTTCACACAGAAAGAAGCTCAAAAAACTAACATGCTGCAAAGCATGCTTACTTTTCAACTCAATTGTTCTTTCTGACATTCAATTAAAATTCCCATTTACTTGCTATCTTTCAGTAAGCCATCTATAGGACCAAAATTATTGATTTTAACATCATGTGAACCTCTGGAAAGTTATAGTTAATAACTAAACCATTGCTTCTTTAAAGCACTATGTTAGTTAATGTCATTTCTAAATGTAAGCAACTAAGGATTTCAATTTTCTTCAGATGTCATAATCCCAGGGTTAAAAACAATGCTTAAAGCCTTAATCCTTTCTAATCTAGACTTCAGTAAAGCAATTTCTAAAAGCTTATGAGAGTTTTTAAGACATTTAAGCATTTGTAAAAAAAGAAAAATCTGTTAAAATCCATCTGTTAGATGCTGAGCAATGAACAGTGACCTTTAATATTATGAAGACAAGCAATGGAAGATTTCTGATCTAATGTGATCAAAAARATACAAAAATAAAACCACCATGTGATATGAAATAAGTTTAAATATTATACTGTTCCCTATGTAGACCAGAAAGGGACAGGTCCTAAAGAATTCAGCTGTGATAGKATTTAGGTAAGGTAAAATAACTCTAGGAAATTAAAGAATTGTTTTTTTTATTACCTCCAAACTACTTACCCAACACACTAACAAAAACATCAAAAAAATGAAATGTGAGAAGAGGTTCTTTCATCTGGCCAAAGTAGTCCACTATAGTTTTGAAGACATCTCTTTCAAAGCCTGAGTAAGTAGGCTGCTTCAAATCTGAGCAGCTGGGCCCTACAAAGAACAAAACAAAACTGAGCAAAAAAAGAGAGAGACYGTTGATTTTCAGCCACTAAGCAGATCAGTATATTCTAATCCAGCCCATTAAAGTGGATCATTATAGAAAAAAAAACCATTTTAAAAGGACTCATTCTTCAAAATAAGAGAAATTTTTTGTTTTGCTGGATTAATCTATTCCCAACAGGTCTAGGGAAGACATATAGTAGAGGAAAAACACTAACAGAATAGTTAATATATTTATATTTCCCATTTAAATAAGATGTTCTGGACAGAAAACACATGCTGGCAGGTCTTCTCCAATTTTGTTTTAGGCAATGATCATAAATACTGRAGGTGAATATAAACAGGATTTAATGAAGGGCTGAAGACCCAGTCAGTTCAACTGATTTTTTGGGGGATGGGCTGTTTGTGGGATCTTTTGTCCCCTTCTGAATTTACTTACAGTTTGCTAGACATTTCATTGCAGATAATATCCAATGAGGTAGCTCCTCTTCATAGGGAAGAAACAAAATTAAAGAAGAAGAAAAAAAGAAAAATATTCAGCTGAAAGACAAAAGCAAAGCTGAAAACACTTTCACATGTTCCTCCTGCATAGTAAATCAACTGATTCCAGAGGCAGGCTATACCTTAATGCAGGATCTAGCTTGAACTATGCCTATACTTCAGTACCTCCAGTACTATCAGTTATGCATTCTGCTCTTGCCGCTCAGTTAGCAAAACAGATCATATCACAAATCTTTAACCTACTCTGAAAAAAAATCAGATTAACTAGTTCAAGCTACACCCTTCACCAGGGCTATAAAGTGTAGTGTTCACCTTGCATTAAAAGTGATGAAAAGTGCTCATATATTCAGTTTTGTCATTTCTGCAASGAGGAAGTTAATATTCTGAGGTGCTCCAATTGCCTTTAAAGTGAACACAGATATGCTCTGAAGGCAGTTTCACAACCAAACAAAGTTTCCATATTGTATTCAATTTCTCTACAAATCTTATGAAAAACATGGAGGCAATAATATTGCAAAATATCAGAGCAGCAAAGAGTCTTTATTTTCTCCCTGATATGCAAAACAGTTTTAAACATGGTACTATCTTCAAAATACATAGACTGAAAATTCAAAACTCTTTCTTTATGTATATTTTGACTCTCCCAAAATTTTTAATACATTTTTTCTTCAGGTAAACACTCTAGTACAAGCAGTTAAAAGGGCAGCGCTGTGAAAGTGACCCTGAAGTAAATAACACCCCTATATTTATAAATGGTGAAAAGTTGTTGCTGGTTCATTTTTCAGCCCTACTAAAGCCAAAATGTGCTTAAGAGAGTAAATATATAATAAATCCTGACTCTTATTATTGGGATGTCAGAGGAGAACAATAGCATTTTACATTGCAAAAGCTCGAGTTTTTATAGATGTGGTCACACAAGCAGAAAGATGCTACAGGTTAGTGTGGACTAGAACTAATATTTTATCTTAGTTGATTACAATATAAAAAAAAATTAATATTTCTAAAATACTCACTTGATTTGTCTTCTAAAGTGACAATGCCTTGCTTATTGACATTGTATACATTTTGAACTATATGTTTTGAATTCACAAGTTTTGTGTCTAACACTTCATCGAGAGAATCCAAACCCAAGACCTTTTGTAATCTGCAAAAATACATAAACACRTAGTTCATACATCATCTAATCTGGAAAAAGCAAACATGAACTATTAGGATATAATTTGGAAAAAACAAGAGATGTCCATTTTATAGAGAACATGTCCAGTTCAATGGCAGCCATAAGGATGATTGAGTGCAACTAAACCRTATAACTAAAAGCACTGCCTACTCGTTCCTTGAACTCTGTCAAGCTTGGTGCTGTGACCACTTCCTTGGGGAGGCTGTTCCAGTGCCCAGTCACCCTCTGAATGAAGAATCTTTTCCTAATGTAGAGTCTGAACTTCCCCTGACACAGCTTGATTCCATCTCTGGTGTCTGGGACACCAGAGATCTCCCACATCTCCCCCCACTGCCTCCCTGGAAGTTTAGGCTGCAATGAGGTGACCCCTCAGCTTTCTCAAAGCTTTTGGTGACTGTACAGCGATTTACTCTATTCAGACCTCRCTGCAGGCCCTCTCTCCCCATGAAGGAGTCCAAAGCTCCTCCTAACTTATTATCAYTGGCAAACTTAATGTACATTCAATTCCTCCATCCAGATCATTTACACAAATATGAAAGAGCATCCACCCTAGAACAGAGCCCTGCAGAGCCCCACTGATGACTGCTAACCAACCTGAGGTAGCCACACTTACTACAACCCTTTGTGTCTAACTCATGAGCCAGCTGGTCTCCCAGCAATACTATGGACTCATCTGGCTGCATGCTGGATAATTTACCTAGGATACTGCATGAGACAGTATCAAAGCCACATCAAGTGGCTTTCCTTGGTTAACAGGATAGGTGACYTTATCATAAAAGGAAATTGAATTGGTTAAGCAGTAGTTTTCCCTACAGAAATTGTGCTGGCTATGACCAATGACAGTGTGTCTCTCAAATAATCTTTTCCATAATTTTACAGGCAATGAAGTGAGACTGACAAGCCTGTAATTACCAGGGTCTTTGTTCTTTGCCTTCTTAAATCTTGAGAAAATATTTGCCAGCTTCCAGACAACTGGGACCTCTCCAGACTCCCAAGATAAATGAATAAAAAGGAGAAAGATCCTGCAATAATATCATCCAGCTCTTTCAGTATGCTGGGATGAATCCCACTGGACTTCACAGATTTAAGTGCATCCAGCTGGAGCAGAAAGTTTCAAACAAATTCAGGGTCAGCTTCAAGTCTCCCTATTCCCACAGTCATACTCTTCCCATACTACTCCCATACAGAGCTCTGGGAGTCTCAGTGTCCATTATCAATGCCAGAGAGGCCATGGCTTTCTGCCAGGTGAATAGCATTTCTCCCTCATCAAGCTGGCAGGGTTTYAGTACCCTTCCACACAATCTGCTGTGCCAACCCTGTTTGCCACTCTGAHCCCTTAGTTGCTAGAGCTCCATAGGGGCCTTTATGTGAAGCAGGGGCTTGGCCATCATTGCCCCTGGTCCCACTGCCTAGGTCCTGTCAGCTGCTACCATGTGGGTTCCAGGTTAGTGGATGGTCTGGGTGTCTCCACTCCCCTGAGATTTTCTCAGCTCAGGAAAACTGTTCAGTGCAGTGCACAGCACTAAAACACTTATGCTGTCACCAAAGCTTCTTGCCTCAGCACTGAGTACACTACATGCAAATAAGGYACTAGGCTTACACTAAAGTGATCATGAGCAAGATCTCAACTACACTGTAATATCAGCTAATGTTCTTTTTTCCTCTGCAGAAATTGTCCAAAGCAATAACTTTAATTTTGCATAGGGTATTCCTTTTGAGTGTAGTAAAGAATATTTGAATCTCAAATCCTTCAGCACTCAATTTAGTTCACAAAAAGTTTTGTACTTGGCATTGAAAGGTTTCACAGCACTTCTACATAAGAGCTTGTATTTCATAGCAACAAGARAAAGAAAACAGAGAAAAAAGTGATTAAACAAGACAAAGCCCACACAACAAAGACTTGTATAACACAACAAGAAAAAGTCAAAAGGTACTAAGCACAATAAAGTTTTTTTGCAGACTTGATTTGCCGGAAATTGTTAGCCAAACAACAAGTGGTAGAGTTAGTCTAGACACTAWGGCTTTGAAGGCAGTGATGAAAAGCGAGTGGGTGAAATTACAAGCATTACCAGAGAAGACAGAGAAGACTATTACCCACTACACAGTTTTACTATAACAGCAAATGACTCACAAGAATGCTCACCGTGACAAAGTCATAGATTTCCATATCACTTCTATATTTGTTTGCGTTAGCTCTCTGCGGAATACAACTTTGCATGCCGGTACTTCCCCGATAGCTATACTGTGTCGCTTGTACCACATCTCAGAGTTCTGAAATCAGAAAAAGCTCTCCTTATTAACTGGTGACGTTTCAAGTGTTAAATGGCATAAAATATTTATAGTACAGCATTTCAAGTGTTCCTAAATTCCAGTAAAGTCTTCAGGATGCAAGTAAGTGTTTGTGTTTCAGAGAAATAAAAACTTTTCTCAGTCTCRTATACACATCTTTTCTCAATTCCACAACTTGTCCAAAACTTAAAAATTATATGGGTCAGAATAGCCATTAAAGTTCAGGAGTCAATGGCCTTCAATCCTATGTTCAGGTCCTATCCATGATTAAAATCAGTTCATCTGCCATTTTAAGATTAAAKATCTGCCTATTGAAGTTATTGGAGAATTATTAGATGAGATACCAAAAAATTAGAAACAATTCATCCTTGTTCAGAAGATACTGAAAAAAACTAAACATTAATTTCATTAACAGGTCTATACATAAAGTAAAAGCAAATAACCACATCTGAAGGCACCCATTGGATCTTGTTCACCATTGTAAGAGTGCAAACTAAAGCTGAGAATGTAGAAGGCCACAATCTTTTTTGAAACCTTCACATCCAAGCTTGATGCTTGAAGATTGTCATCAAGGTGTCAATGAGTGGACATACAATGCTGCTTGTATCAGCAGGATTCTTTTCAAGGCAAAACTCCTAATCATTCCTGTTCTTTGAYTTACACAACAGAGCAGTGCTAACGAACAAGTGTTCCTTGTAATCACAACCGAACCACAAAATGCACTCCAGGAATGCACTTAATTACTCCAAGCACTAATTGTCTGTCATTCCATGGCAGATGAGACTAGAGCTAGTTGGAAGAAAACAGCACCCTCTGAAATTAAGTCTGGTCTTCCCTATCAGTATTTCCTGACACAGACCCATGCTCATCAATCCACACATAGCCAGTAAGTGCTCAGATTGATGCTGAAGCARTTCAAGGTACCACATTTTCAGCTGCCTCCTTCAGCATTCCAGTGGAAGTGACGTAATTATAAAAGAGGCAGCAAAACAAGCTTATACATTTGCCTCAGTTACTTCCACTTATGGTCCACTGTATTAACCCAAACTGCCAATGGAAGATATTTTGAGCTATGCCAAACTACGTAGGAGAAACAACAGTAAAGATCTACTTCCTATTTTAACAACTTTATTTCACATGAGTTTAAAAARAATATATATGGCATTTAATTTTATAATCAAGTATTTTGTGACACAGTACAGAGATTATTAGTTCAGTTTTGTTTTCCAAATCTTTTTTCTGGGGAAATAAAAACTGGGTGCCTTACCATTGTGACAGATTTCACTGTGATGCATTCTTGAGAAGTGCCASCCTTTGGTTCATTCCAGTCTGGAAATTTAATTACTTCCTTTCCACATGAAGCCTTCTTTGGGTATGATTTCAGTGGTGAGGAAGGAGGAAATCTACAATTAGAGAAGATCTTRAAGCCTCGAAATGCCAACATATTCATATTTACCAATACAAAACTGCAGTCAGCCTTCACATGCAAAAATAAAACAAATACTTTGGACATTCACAGTGCAGCTTAGCTCCCYAAAGACTGGTGTTACAAGACATGTAAAAACATCATGAAGTGACTTGTTTGGCCTCCAGCTGCTGCTTCAGAGCAGTTTGGGTCCTTTGTACCTCCCAAGATATAGCTGAGCCTTGGGTGAATGTCTGGTATCCCAGTGCACATCAAATAGCAGGTGTCTCTGCACAGACAATGACTTAGGTGCTCACTAAAAGACATTGATTGTGCTGAAAAAGCTGTGGGTMTGTTTTACCCCATGTCAACAAGAGTGTTGTTAGCATGCATTTCCTAAAGCAATGTGCATAGCTAAGTCATATGACTAACGCTCAGATTTAGTTAGAGTGCGTGCAAGTGTTCACAAGAAGTTTTGTCCATATTACCATTCTGTATTTACATGCTTTCTGTGCGAAGATCATATCCCGCAGTTCTTTTCTGAAGTCTTTTTCTAGCTCGTTTTGCCGGTAACTATTTGACTTCTTAAGGCATTTCTAGAAGTGCCTTGAAGAAATTAGCAGAAATAAGCCCTAAACCAGCCCTTGTAGAAAAGAAGGAAAACAAACTATCCAGCTTGATCAGCATCAAATTACTCTGAAGCTTAGGTCAGAGCACGTACAAAGAAATTAATGACAGCATATCAGAAAGCCAAATCAGTTAGATGACAACACCTCTTTAGACTGGCCCAGATTCAATCTCCTCTCCTTTCACTCCCAAGTTTTAGATGTTGAGATCCCTGATGTTTCAAGAAACTGTTTAAACCTCACTCATTCCTTTAAATCAGAATGTAAAGATATGTCCGTGACTTTGCAACAACAGCTTGTACACTGCTGGATAGCRTGCATATGTATCCTAGCAGAAAGACATGCCTGAGAAATTCTCAAGTTTCTCCAAAATGTCACCCTAACCTCTAAAGGCATTTCAAACATTTAATTAGTTTATTTAAATTTGTATTGCAGTTTGTTTGGTCCAGTACTGTTATGCTGCATGGGTTAAACACATTGATTGTTCTGACCACACAGAATGCTCTGAGCACATTCCTTGGTGCTGTTCAACAGCATGCYTGCAACACAAAGATACCACTTCCATCAGACAACCCTGGGAAATAGCAGCAAGCACCTCACACTAATCCTGCAAGATTTACTCTGTTTTTTAAAAGTAAGACAGATTAGATGGAAGATGATCAGCTGTTGTGTGATCTCAACCCTTTTTCAGATATTCATTATTTCTTAAGAGTTTAATGTTAAAATACCCACATATCTGCAGCCTTTTTCCTTTGCATTACACTATTCTCAGCAGTTTTCTGTTTCTCCTCCAGTTCTTCAAAATTTTTAGCTTTGTGTCATTTGGTGCTCCAATTCACAACCAACCAATAAAAGAATAAGTTCTCACAAGCAGAAAAAGGAGGTGCATTACCTTTTCTCAGGTAGCATTACAGCAAGATCTAGACAGAGACAGATTAACATTATTCAAAGTGAGGAACTGAGGAGCATCCCAAGGCTGACACATAAAGACCAGAATTGCTTATAGCCAGCAACAATAGTTTTAGGAGTTTATGAAAAGAGGAATTAGAGATACCTGCTTGTATACAGACCAAAGGGTACAGAACAAGGTCAACTAACATTGATGTCCACAGTATAACAACTATTACTGCTGAATTCCCAGAAGATTGCTATCAGTGCAAGAGTACTAACCCTTTTTAATACAATGGCTACAAAAAAAAAAAAAAAAAATTCAAGCACAAGAGCTACCAAAACTGTAACTTCTTATTCATTATTGTAGACTCAACTGAGCCAGTGAGTCAGAACATAGATAAGTCTTCGCTGGTTTTAGAAGTCACATTAGAACTCATCTTCACATTCCATACTTGGCAGCAAATCAACATTTGGCAACATTTCTTTTGCATTATCTGTGGATGAACAAATGTGGACAGCTACACTTACATGTGAAGTCAACGAATGACACAACCGTGCACCACAACGTACATTAAATTAACACATAAATTTATAGAAAAAGTATGAAGCATGTCAATATTTCTAGAGTAAGCACTGTCAGTACGATTGACTTATACTACTACCACTGTCAGCACTGTCTGGAGGAAAAAAAAACCTTATTTTAAATGTAACATTAGGGAAGTCCACCAGAGGGAGCTGCCAGGACATTGAATACATGAACAAAACAGGCTCAAAAAAACAATGCTTAGCTACTTAAATAGGAGAGAAGCGTGTTTTGATAGGGGAAGCCATGAGTAACATACATAGATAATTTACGCACCAAACCCAGTGAGGATAAAAGCTGAGGAAAAAAGTTCAAGATGCATGAAAGATATGCAGTTTTAATTTAAAAAAATGTTTAATTTTAAAAAATAATGTAGTAACTTAGCCATGTTTTCAACAGGAGGTAGAGAAAGAACATCACAACAAAATAGGTAACAAAAGAGTTCTCTTGTCCAGTAGCAGATCATTAGGCAGAGCAGGCAGAAAATTAAGAGAAATATTTCAGCCAGCTAACTTTCACAGCCTGCAGCTCAGTAAAGCCATAAAAATTTTTTATTTCCTGAAAATACCAGGGAATAAAAGAACAAAATAATTTGAATGTGTCCTCATGCTAATGCAAAATAACCAAACAAAAAATCCCAGAGCCACACAAACACGACAAAACCAAACCAAAGAGGCACAGCCTAACACTAGTAGTTACCAAAACCCATATTAAATCTTTTSATAAGAATTAATACCCAGAAAAAGTAAAAGAGAAATATGACAAAATGAAAAATTGACTCTAAACATAGATAACACTGAATTCCCACTTGCTATTTTCCCAAAGAGAATATTAAAAAATCATCACCTAAAAATATGTAAAATTTATGTAATAATAATGATAACAAGCAGAAGCATGAACTTACTGTTAATCTATTTTCCCTAATGTTTTACRTGAAGGTAACTCCCATTTCCTCAAAAGAAGGCTTACCATGACAAAAATCACAAATCCATACATAAAGTAGTGGTCATCTTTATAATAATTTTGCACTAAACATGACACTATAACATGGTGTTATAAAATTCAGAACCTGCAATTTCTGGAGACCCAAACCTTAACTGAGGTCCCAAGAGGTCAAATAATCCAGTCCAGTAATGCTAAGCTTTTGTTACAAAGAAAATCTTTTCCTCTATTAAGGAGCCATCAGTTGAGATGCTAAACAGGGATAAGTAAGCAATTCTCCTCGAGGATAAGCAAACAAAGTTTTGTCTCTTATCAGTCTAAAAAGCAAGGAGCATAAAAAAAGRTCACATCATTATTTCGATTCAGAAGGTTTTTCTCTTCTCTGAGGAGAAACAGAAACCAAAAAAGTCGTCAGGGGACTCGGGGAGAAGGAGGACAATTGGAGCTGGATGATCAACGGCATTCTCACGTCCACCTATGTGACTTGATATGCACTCTTAACATCGACAAACCTGATGTCTGCTATCAGCAATCAGAACACGACACCTTGTGAAAGCTGCAAACGCTTTTGTTGAAATTCAAAGAATGTATAAAAATATTTTAAATCAGACAAAACTGAAGTCAAACATTAAATCATGAGTTACGCATTACTAAGAAAACTAAAGTCTTTACGAGAGAGGGAAACACATCAACACCTTTTCAGAGGCATTCTACAAAACTAYTTGTAAGACATGAGCAAGAGTTAGAACACCCTGTTTCCAAAAAACCGAAATTTTTCAATCACCATATTACAGACTAACCGATATAAATGGCCATCGTCTTCAAAGTCCTCTTTACCCCACCTTCCTTTAATATCTTCGATTACATGATTTTTCAGGAATTTTTTAAGCAGCTTAACCGTTTGATCGCGAGTCACTTCCGGGCCAAAGTTTTGGTTAGAACCAAGTAACTCATGCAAACAGTCCACTGCGTCCGACGCTTTAAAGCAACGCTCGTAGCTCTTGAAACGACAGCGATGCTTCCGTAAGGGCATCCCAGCACGGAACAGCTCTATTATTTCATTCCACTGGGGAAGGAGAACAAAGCAAATCGTTACGGGAGCTCTTCCCCCAGAAGTTTCTCTTCCGCAACGCGATCAGAATGCAGCCAGCTCTGCAAGCAGAACTACAAACTTTTTTAGACCATCTGCATTTASCAGAACATCGAAATCTCGGCGCAGGATTTAAACCGCCGAGAACAAACACCARGTTTAGGAAGCTGTTATATGGACAGGTGCTATACTACTGCGGATCTACACATTCGGCTTTAACCTCCCTTAGGTGTCACTGGGACAAAAGGATAAAGCTGCCGCTCCGCCTGGCCGGGCTCTGCGCTGCGCTGCGCCAGCCTCGGGAGAGAGASAGAGAGCCGGCCTGAGAGCACCGGCGGTACTCAGCAGGGCCGAGAGCGAGTGCCGGGCGGGCACAGAGGAGCAGGCGGGCGGCAGTGCGGGGATGGGACACTCACCAGGCGGGTGGCGCGGTACGGCCCGGGCCCCACCAGCCGCGGCTCCATGGGCTCCGTGCCGCGTTTGAATSCGCCACGGCCGCCGCCGCCTTCGCTCATTGGGTGCTGGGCACGCACGTGACGCGGCCGCTCGGCCCTTGATTGGCGGGGCGGGCGGCCCCGGCGGGACGCGGCCGTGAGGGAGGCGCTGCTGGCGCTGGCTCGGCGGGCGGGGCTCTCGCCACAACGTGAGGGGCTCAGCGTCGGTGTGTGTAAACWGCTCATGGGACGGGCAACGGGGCTGGTGCACAGCTGTAGGACAAGAGACAACGGGCAGAACCTGATGCACAGGAAGTTCTCCCTGAACATGAGGAAAACCTTCACTGTGTGGATACTGTGCACTGGAAGAGATTGCCCGGAGAGATGGTGTAGTCTCCCTCATGGAGATACTGCAGAACCATCCGGACTCACTCCTGTGCCATGAGCTCTGGTATAGCCCTGCTTTAGCAGAGAGCTTGGACCAGATGACCCACTGTGGTCCCTTCCAGCCCCACCATCCTGTGATTCTGTGTGTGTCAATAGGTTAAACCACGTCAGAAAAACATTGGCCTGCCAATCGCTGCCCCAATAAAGAGAGCACAGCCTTGGCGTTAATGAAACAAACTAAAAATTAAACCAAAGAAACCTTCCAAACCAACACTTTTCAATGTTTTTAAATTGTTTCTAATCATTTTTTTTCCCCAAGAATTTTGTTTTGAATTCAGGCAGTGTGTGGGATGATAATTACTTGCAATTACATTTTTTATTATTCCTGCAGAAGAGAGGGGTTGATGCTGGTGCCACAGAGCTCATTGAGTTGTACATTAGCTTTTAGCGAGCATTTCAAAGGAATGTGATTTGGAAAGCAGATAGGAAACCTCCATTTTAAGGTAGGAGATTCGGGTACATCCTGCAGGGGTAGGGATGTAACTGAAACTCCTTCAATACCTGCTGCAGATAAGCTATSTCTGACAATTTTTACGGCTCTTACAGAGAGTAGTTGATGGTAACACCAATATTTCTTCTCCGTCAGGTGTGAGGGAAAAAAATTTAACCCCATTCTCCTCATTGTCAGYAAACATTCATCATATCATGGATGAYTTAGCTGACTGTGGCACTCCTCTTTCTAGCCTAACTCAAAAGTATAAACTTAAGTGTGTGAGATGCACTTACTAGGTCCAGGTAAAAATTGTGTGATTCTTACTTTGTGTGCAGAAGGACAGGATTTTTTTTTGAGCTGACGTTACACTATATATGCRTCCTCTTAGGCTGCATCCATACAACTCACAGAAACAATTTTCTCTTTATCCAAATAACTTCATAACTCACAGAAAACAAAAACACTGTGCAAGAAATTATGCAGCAGKAATCTGACACAGCACTTGCTGACAGCCCACAGAATGATTAGCATCTCCAGTTTCTGCTCCTGCTTATTAGTTTTTAATCTCAAACAACTGACTCTGGAAGCCTTTGGATAGTGTACAGCTGCTGGCTCCTTTCTGTTCTGCACCTATCCACATGCAGCATTCCTTAGTTTTGACTGTGCATAGTCTCAGCTCCTACTTAAGCCCAAGTGAGTTTGAAAACAAACAAGTATCTTTCCCTTCTACTCAGCTGCAGGATACATTCCTCCATCCATATTTATGGGACAGGGAAGGAGATTATGATTGCAAAATCAGGGACCAGAACTAGGACTTCTGATACCAGCACAGAAATCATCTGCAAGGCTATAGAGTAATGCCTGCTTCCTTACACAAGAATCAGTGGGTACTATCATCCAGTTTTCACTACAGACTAGCTATTACAGCCTGTCCCTCAAAGGACCTGCCTTTCCCAAAYATGTTTGAATGTGCAGGATTAAGAAGGCCTGAAAGAACCCAACTGTCCCACTTCCTTCATCAGTACTTACGTAATAATTATTTCTTTTTTTTTTAGAAAAGGAACATTTTAAAAATCAAACAGGCAAATCCTTTCCTGCTATTTGGAAAAAAAAAAAAAAAATAGGTTTCTGTCCTTAAGTCAAGGCCCCCTAACATATGTATCCCCAAGGGCATACATATGGGCCAAAGGTTGGCTGGACTTGAGTACTTTGAGTGATGGACWTCATTTCCCACTGAAAAGAGTTGTGGTCCCTGATCAGCACCACAGCTGCTTAGGATCTTGTGATAAAGCACCTCTCCACATGAACTGCCAGGGAGCTGGGAACTCAGCACTGATCATTCTAGGATCAAGCATCTGAAATTCAGGGGTTGCAATTTAGAGCTCAAGTCATCCCAATACTTTCTGAGATCTACTTTCAAGCTCCTATGAGAGCTGACAGCTACAGGGATTAAATAGTGAAAAGATAAAATACAAATTATTTTTTATTTGTTTTATTAAGAAGACTTGATGTATTCTCCAAAGAAAACATTTGCAACTCATGCCCAACCTAGAATTTACATTCCTTTAGGATTTACAATTCACCATAAATGCCAGTAAAATAAAACTGCTCAGGTAACAAAACTTTCTCTCTTGGAACTGTGCAATAGGGAGGCTATTAAAATCTCCCCCCAGCTATGAGTATATGAATATCCCACAGATCAGATGAAGTAAAAAGCAAATATTGCAAGCTTCTTTTCTTTAGTGTTGTAGAAAACACTATTTTTAATGGTAATGTGAATCTAAACACATAACTCCTTATTTTCAAGTCTGTTGTGTGCACCAATTCTTTAATAAACTCATGCAGTTCAAATGCAACTTACATACATAAAGCCAGTGCTTTTGATTTCTACACACATATGACCCTAGCAATCTGCCTAACCTTGGAAAACAACATACTGGTTAATTCTACACAGACTGGAGCCATGCCCAATCATCACTGCCTGCCCCACTTTCAGAAGCTCAGAGAATGTCACATATTTTTTTGCCTGGGTCCAGRCCAAGTAACTTGAGTAACTGTAACCTTGAGTTGATAAAAACAAGACATAATAATAAAAAAAAACAAAGTGACACAAACTGTTTCTAGGCATGTATTTTCAATAGGTAATAGAAATRGAAGAAACTAGAGCACAACATAATCTTAGTGGGCAACATTTAAGCTTTAGATCAAAAAAAATTTATTTTTACATTTTATTGGAGTACTAAGATTTTGGCTATTGAATTAAAATACTCCATATTCACCCTAGCCCCCCTTCACAAGCAGCACAAGCTACCAATATAAAGTATATCCATAGACACATTGAATAATAAGTATATTTGGCTACTACAGTGAACAAATCAGTAAGATGTTTTGATCACTATGCTACAAGACAATTCAGATAATCCCCATATTAGTAGCATTCCAACATTTACGGTAATGTTCAACTGAGTAGAACATGAAATGAATTCTAAGTTCTCTTAGTAAAACACAGTATATCCAAAAATCTGTGTTCTTCAAATGAAACGCTACGTCTTGACAGATTAACACACAGTCCTTCCTTTAAAGCAATATAGTTTACAAACAGATGTAACAATGATTATGTATTAATATATTAATATGCCTTAGCTTCTATAAACAGTACCTACTGAAGATTCATTCTTATAATAAAATGCAGCTGACAGTCTTAGCAACTTATATTTAAAGTGAAGTAATTTTTATCCCCCTCAGTGTTCAAAGTACTCAGTACTTGTCATACACATTTTTATTTTTTCCAATTATTCACTTTATTTTTGTGTATTTTCTAGATAGAGATAATCTATCTTGTTTAATTTTTTTTTTTTTTTTGAATCAGAGATCCATAGTATTTGCCAGCTCCCATGTTCTGACTCCCAAATAACTTACAGTAAAAATACAAATTCTGTTTTGGAAGAAAACATACAAAATATACACCATGTAGTGTGCGCACCTAAACATCTTGATTGTCAAGTAGTGCAAGTTTCCCCTTTGACATATACACTTTTTTGGTTTTACAGGCAAGAATTTGTTTCACTGATCTTTGTTGATGCCATTTCTTGCCATCTTTGGCAGTCTTTGTCCCTTCGTGTAAGCGTGGTACCAGAAGTGGAGAAACAAGATTAAAAACAAAGAGCCATAAAGCCAAATGATAAACATGAAAATTGGATACTGGTATGGACAATCATCCATGATGTAGATTTGTCCTATATGGACTGTAATCATAAGAAACTGGACCTGTAGGAAAAAGGTGAAGAAAATAAGTACTTTTAAAATAAATTACAAACTTTCTACAGAAGTTTAAAAAAATAGYTTGTATGCAGAAAAATACATAGCATGGGTAGAAGGGGGGGAACACCAATACAGCTTCTAAATATGATAGACATGCACCTTTATAGCCCCTCTGAAAATATTTACTCCACCGAAAAACAATTTTGCATCATAAAGGAAGAGAAGCTCCTTTATGATGTTCCTTGATGAACAAACTGAGAAACTCTTAGTAAGAGAATGGAATTCTGCCCTGGCCAGTTCAGATAAAAAGGAAAGAGGCAGACTGTCTRGTGGCAAATGGGAGGCTCCTTTAGAAAAATTAGCCAGGAAAAAAAAGAAAACCATTACAAGGTTGGGGAACAAGAATTCCCACCTTTCCTGCACATAAGCATGTGACAAAAAGATACTCCACATAAACTCCAAGTTAGTAGTCCATTGGTAGAGCCTCTGAGTCAAAAAGGCCAGGTTATAAATATTCAAGCTACATTGCTCAGAGTTGCACGTGGTTACATTAACACCAGCCCTGGTGCAAGCAGACGGGGAGCTCATTTCCCTCCTCTCTCCGTGGTCATAAGTCACTTGTTTGCCCAATTTTGAAAATCCATCCATTAAAAAAGATGGGCATGAAAAAGCACCCAGAACAGTAACCTTTTGAAAGTGACTTGAAGCTGATAAAACACTTAATATCATTACTGCAAGAKTGGTTTTAATGCTCTGGATTGGAGAGAGGTAAATTTTCTAAATACAAAAACTTTCTATGAACAAACAGACATGAAATTCTAAAGAAACACCTTTTCCCTTTTCTCTCAACATATTACAAGTAGTTACTAGTTACATCTGTATTCTGTACATTAGTTGTATTTTCTTGGTGTAAACTTACATTTAAATAATCTTTATACAATCAATGAATTTTGTAAATATATTTACCAAGTACTGCATAACTGAAAAGCTTATGTAACTAAATCTGTGATTATAGTGAATGCTGCAGTCAGCAGATTTAATTATACAACTGTGTAGACCTTACCTTTTGTTATCCTTAATYAAAATATGAGTAAACCTCGTACCAACTGTAAGTTCCACACATAAAACATAACTAAAAGGACAAATTTACTGCATTAAATCTGTGTTAGCTACAATCAGATTTTTGAGAGGTGCATAAGTCAAAACAGGTTACTCACAAGTTGTATAGTTGTCATGTACTTTTTCCACCACAAATACTTATGATAGGCTGGTCCCAAAGAACAGATTCCATAGTAAGTATACATGACAACATGCACAATGCAGTTCAGCAAAGCATGAAATGTTCCTAAACCACCTATAGAAAAACAAAACGTAGTAGTAGTATTACAGCAGGTATTTTAAAAGCCACTCATGTCCTAGCAGATTGTTTGGAGCCAGGGTAGGAAAAACATGTGCCACAAAACTTAGGCTTTGACTAACACTCAAGGTATTTTACCTAAATTGGGTTGATACCAGTTCTTATGGATCATATCAACTTCTTGTCTCAAAAAAAAAATTAACCCAAAGAACAAAAAATTCCACTGAAATGTTTTTAKTGGTAATTAGATCAGATGGGTTTTATTGCTGTTTAAGAAATATTTAGATAAACSTTTTCTGAGACAGGAAGCTGATGTTTAATTTTTTATTAAAACATATATGTGATGGAGACACAGAAAATTTTGTAGGAAGCATTCCTCCTAGTTTTCGCATCCTTTCCAGACATCTTATTGAACTTCATAAAGCGGTAGAGGATAAGTTACAGCTCTCTTAACACAGATTTCCAAATTCCACAGGAAAGACATACTATTTCAGAGCATAAGCTTTTGTAAACATGAACTAAGGAAGGGTCTCACAAATCCATTGTCMATCTCAAAACATACTTACATTGAAAGGGAAACTTTAAGGGAAGCCCATTTTGGGGTAAATTTATAACTGAAACTGGTGGCATATGAGCATTTCACAGAACAAGTAAGGAAACACTTCCTTTTCCATTGGATTATCCATGGAGCTACATGATCCTGCTCAAAGTAGTTTTATTTTAATGAACGCAAGAAATTAGAGGTGAAAGTGATCCAAAAAGCAGCAGACAGCAAAGTATTTTTAAAAGAAACATGAACCTGAAAACAATGAGTGTCAAAAAGAAAAGAAGATGACATAAAAGGAGACATTTAGTGAGAAAAAAAAAGAGTGCCATTTTCCCATTTAGAATCATTCCAATTAAAAATAAAACATATTTTGTGTTTTTAGTAGCTCACACTAATCTTCCAGATTGAGAGGGCATAACTCTTCCAGCTGTGATTACAAACTTTCTTTGAAACTTAGTTATTTGTATTTTTAAAAATAATTTGAATGTTCTTACAGTTCAAATATACATATTATTTTTGGCTTACACAAAGAAAAAATRAATAGCTAAAGCAGAGAAAAAAAGAAAAGAACAACATACTCATCAGCACAAAAATTTGCTCCAAAAAGCAACACTCTACTAAGCACCATTTTATAATTCTCTGTTTATATCAGACCAGAGAAAAACCAGCATCTCCATCCAAACCTGTTGGTTTTTTTACAAACAGGTTGAAAACTTGACAGTTGCTACGATTTAGAAGGACAAGCACTGATGAAATTGAATACAAGGCAAACATCAGCAGGACAACTTATTGGAAAAAATTTAAAGTTATCAAACTACAGTGTTTGGAAAGATAAGTCTAAAGACAAACAATAGAGTTTTTGGAATAAACACAGCTCTGCATTAATATGAGGAACTATTACTAGCACAGGACAAAACAATTCTTGCACAATTTACTGGAAGTATTTGTCAAATTATCACATGGAAAATTTGAATCTGATGCAGAATCAGAAGCCTGTAGCTGGTATACTGATCCAACATCCAGATAAAAAGCAGAAAGTTAATCACCTATAAGTGGAAAATTTTCAAGGTTGAAGAGAGGAGGGACTGCTATTTACTTCAGTTTGCTTTGTGCAGACCTATAAACACATGGGGGTATATGCTGAGACTACCATTCACAATTTTATTATTAACTTAATACTGGTAACTCAGCAAGATTTGAGCAACACATAATCAATCCACCACTTTCCTAATAGAAACTCTTCAAATACAAAAGATGTATGTCTGTTTATACACAAAGGAAAGCTGCACACTGGACAGGTTCAGAAGATCTACAAGTTTTCTGGACTGCCTCCAAGTCTTATTTTCGTATTCATAAAACAGACACTAGCAGATCAGATTGAAAAGCAATTGTTCTCTTCATCAGTTCATCATCAATTTTTTGGGACAAAAAAAAATCCACAAAACATGCTTCCAGGAAAAGTAAATGAATAAACATATATAAAAYCCTGCTATTTCTCAGTAGAAACTCCTAAAAAAGCCTAAACTGTCCTAGAAATGGATTCATAAATGACTGTGCATTGCTCCACTCTGCTTTTCAGACTATTCTCATGGCAAGTTGTATTTATTAGTGGCAMACTGATAATATAGCATAGGAAAATGCATGCATAGACACACCRAGCAGGAAAGGAGAAAGTGAAGGTAAGCTGATTGTGGTCAAAAATTTCAATTTAAAACAATTCAAATATGTTTCTTTAATAAATAAGTCCMAGGAAAATATTTCTGTAGTTTTGTGAAAGCTGAAGTGTTAAATGTAAATAAATCCCACTCATGCTACCTAACGCCAGTAAAAGTAACTGCAACTAAGACTGAATAATTTCAGAAACAGGAAAAAAAATTAACCCAGTCCTCCAGTCTACCTCAGTTCTAACATTTCAGGGGGAAGATAGGATTTTGAGGTCGTTTTAACAGAGTTATTTCCTTCATGTATCTCCCCTAGCATTTTCATTTTGCAGCCATTTCTCTTTTTTATGTAATAATGTTTTTTTCTTGTATACAACTCTCTCCTCTGCACTTCTTTCCCCCATAAGAAATCAACACTGCATAAAATGCTGTCAAAGAGGAAAAATGAGTAATCCCCACCCATTTAAATAATTATGGTGATCTCAGTTGTTCCATAAAATACTGTAGAAATCTAAATTTAAAACCACTGATGTTTCTAAGATGTTTCATTCTGTTGATTTTTTTTTTGTCTACCATAGTTAACTTTTACTCCCAGAAGATATGTTCAACTTAAACTCCACTCTCTCCCACTACCTGCAGCAAATTTGACTCCAAACCACCAGGTCCATGGCATGATGGAATGATGAAAGACATGCAGGAATGTAACTTGGTTGTTTTTCTTACGCAGCACAAAAAATATCTGAAACAGATTTTTAATGAACATAAGGTTACAGAAGATAATCAAACCAAACATAYTTAAAGAAAACTGTATGCATCGGTGTTGGTTGCTCACTACTATACATYTGAAAGCCCTTTGCAGTTGTAGTGTTGGAAGAAGGAAAACTGATTATCTGAATATGCAAACTAATTTTCAAAAAAACTTAAAACCAACATATAAAATYTATCTGTGAAATCTCAAAAGCCAAGGCAGGCTTTGAAACAAGTGTCAAAGCCATCATCTACATGTGCAATAGTCGAAGATGGACTTGCTTGGATTGAAAAGTCTCTACAGGCATCAGATTTTAAGTCCCCTGAACTACTAATGAAAGACCATTTGAAAAAATTGACTGAAGTACCAATGTAATAGAAAATACTACATTAGAAAAATAGCATTTTATTATGGACTCTGACTCAGCTACCATGGGAACACGTCAGAATTAATAAATGTAGGTGCTCTTAACTGATATAGAGAGCGCCCATTTTAAAGGACAGACATCAAGGGAGTAGTTAAAGGAAGACAGCAAGAAAACTGTGTAAGGAGAAGTCGGGTCATGGAAAGGRTAGTATCAGATGGCAAGCAAACACAGAGGAAAAGAAGTCTGGTGTGCCAGAGAAAACATTTGGGATGAGCTGATTTAAATATAGCTAAGGAATTACTTTTGCAATAAAACAAAAAACTGGCTAGAAACGGGTACTTATTTGTCTGTATTCAAACAAAACAAATTWAAAAAAAAAATCAGGCTCAGGACTAATTAAAAAGGAGCATTATAACCTGTGAGGAATAAAGGCAAATAGAGAAATAAACTTGTGAGGATTTTCCAGTTTTAGCATTCCTGACACTWCCATTACCATTCCATTTGGTTTAGTCAGTAAGATCTTCCAGTGTTGCATCATGAACATGTGCAATCAAAGTCAGACAGCCAGCTTGTGGCAGGGGATGTAGAACATCCTCACTGATCATGAGTCAGCCCCTGAACCACCACTATGGTGCCCCAAACAGTAGGATAAATAGAACTGCGTCTGATTCCAATACTCAGATGATGGTTTGAAAATATCTCAGTCAATCTTATTTGGGAAGAGAAAGGCAGATGGCTGTTGGTGGTGAGCAAGATCTGCATTCTGCTTCAGTGCAATGCTGCTTAGACATTCTTTGAAACAGGTTAGAGTGCCAGCCTGACATCAAACTTCTCTATAGTTATGACACTCAAGACAATCTCAGGAATTTAGAGCAGGTAGGTAATTTTGTGCTGCATTCAGAGCTGATGATAAAATTCTGAGTGGGGAAGATAAAATCTGAAGAAAAGATGAAAAATAATATTCAGCATGATCAACTGTTTTTTATCTGCAGTGTTGAGACAAGCATTGCCATAGCATAGCATATTATTGTATTCAGCTGTTAAACAGACAAGTTATCCAGAATTCCTAAATATTTAAAGGTGTGTTCCCTCATTAACACAGGGAAAATCAAGGAATTCTTCCTGAAAATCAAGGAAGATCAGTGTAACAAGACAATAGAATGCAAARAGATAATAGGAGTAAACATCTTGATGATATTCTAATAATTGAAGCTTGGAGGACTAAATAAAAAGCAATTTATATCCTCAGCTCTGAACAGCACTAGTTCTTCTGCTGTGAAAAGAAAACACACCACTTCTTTTATTTGGCTACAAATACTTACAGTATCTAATAATTCAATGAACTTGGAAAAGTAGTAAAGCCAACAAGTTCGCACCATCTGCAGGAGTAAAAATCAAGTTGTCAAATCATAAATGTGATAAACAAAGCTGAGCAGGACAAATAAATATCTATATAGTGGAAAGTACTAGGCAAAGTGATACTCCAAGGTTGATAGAAATATTTAAATTTAGTTGTTTTTTCTTTAAAAAAAAAGCAGGGAATTTTAAAAGCAACAAGAACAAGCCAACAAATTTGTTGCCTCTTTCTCCCAACCAGCCAATAAACCAACCCGTCCCTCCAGTAAACTCATGTGCTCTACATTATGCAACAAGGCATTTCCATTTGGTGTATTCCACTGTGCAGGAGCACGTTCAAAAAGTAGGCTGTTCAAAAATAATTTCTAAAAATAAAGTAAATGTATAACACACTACTTTGAAYGACCTGGTCTAGTGCAGGTATCCTCACTCATATCAGGGATGTTGAAAGTAGATGATCTTCAAGGCCACTTCCAACCCAAACCATTCTATGGTTCTATGATAACAATTTGCTTTTATCTTTGGCAACTTACTCTTAGAGCTGTCGGTGACCTCGAGTAGTCAACGATATCGCACCGGAATGAGTATCCTGTGGCCCAGCCTGACATAAGAAACTGGAAGAAATAAAAAGGAAAGGGCCAAGACTTACTTAACATCTTTTGAAAAATTCATTAATTTTGGATTACTTTTACAATCACTAAGCAGGAGGAGAAAAACAATCTTAAAAACATGTTAAATCAGCAGCTTTGTCAATCAGCTACCTCTGTGTGGGATAGCTACCATAAAAACCTTTACTGTTGCAGATTAGTGAATTTCTAATTCCAGGACCACACCCATAAACAAGAGTTTTCTTCCTACACCCATTATTTCAGCATTAGTAATAACTGAAGAGAAGAAACATATCTCAAAACCAGTGATAAAAACAACTTACTGTGTAAATCAGACCACAAAAACAAATATAATTCTTTGGAAAATTGCTATCACGGCTACCTTAATACTAAAAAGAATCCAACACAGCGTCTTAATACTCTAACAAAACCAGTACAACAGAAAGCCATTGCTAATTACCATTAAAGACAAGGAACAAATCAATATGCATGATATRTATTTAATGTCAAGGTTTCTAAGCTTCTACCTAGTTAAACTGCATGGTTCAATTAGCTTTCCACTCATACAAGTGATGAGGAGTTACAACTGAGAGCACACACATTACCAAAGGACTATATGTACCAAATATAATCTAATCTTTTCTCTTGGAAAACACTAATAGTTTAAATATTTTCTTTATTGTTTCTTTGTGGGTTTTTTCATGGGTTTCTGTTTGTTTCTGAGGTTTAGAACCAAAACCAAACTTRGAACCAAATTCCAAAAGGAAGTTCAGCAATTTTTCAAAACTGTCTAAAYAGCAAAAGCATTCATCTTGCCCACCACTTTCCACACAACAATCATGACACAAAATTGGTGCTGCTACATTACCTTTACAGAGGTTARAAGAAATGTCAAGTAGTTCACTGTAACTCATAAGACTCATGAAAATTAAGCTAACAGAAACCTATGCTGCCAATTTGCCACAATAGTCTGACAACTTTTTATTAGTAGTTAGTCAAACCTGAAATAGCCATATAGCCTGAGAGTCACACAGAGGGTCAGTACTAGCAAAGTGATGCTTCACCAAGCAAATGTTATAAGGTTATCATTCACACAATACCGTCATCAATTAGTTACACTTCAAACAACCCAACCAAAGCCCACCAACCCCCACCAAACAAGTGAGGCCCAAAGGCAGCAAAATCTTAACACTGCTTTTGGAAAAAAAAAAAAAAAAAAAAAAAAAAAAGAGAGAATTTGCTATTTTGGGGTTACAGGGAAAATCAATGTTAAAGATATTCATAATTTGGAATTGGGGAGGGAAAGCAGGGGACAGAGATTGGAGATTTTTTGTTTGTTTAGAGAGATTTTATTGGTTCATTTAAAGGACAAAAATGCCTTGAATTAGACTTTTTTAACCTTTGTCATTTACTTCTGTCATTTAAAAGACAGATCTAACTGAAGATTATTTCATAGTAGATATACTCTGCACAGTGTTTGAAGCATCAGTTGTTTTTCCTTCCCCTTAACCATGGGTTGTCACACTGTCACCTAGTAGTTCAGAAACAATTACAAAATACTAAGAAAAGCATATTGTCTGCTTTACCTGTGCAGTAGAGGGAATTTAAATTATGAAAACTTTAAACTTTTAAAATTATGTATAATGACACAAAATGTTTTATATTCTGTATTTCTAGGTGTGACTTATTCTCTTTTTCCAAGAATGACTAGTTTGAAGGAACATAATTAGTTGGAGGAACATAATTACTGCCACAACAATAATTCTTTTTTTGAGAACTGCAGCGTGGGACTCATAGTAATAAATATATTAAAAGTCAGTCATTAAAGACATTAAATATAAATACATTACAAATAAAWAGTACTTACCTCGTAAGTCATATATAAAGAGAGGGCTACCACACTAAAATTATAAAATGTCATGATCTGCCTGAGTTCAAAAGGTTTTTTATTTTCCATGAGTTTGGGTCCCAAGGAAGTGACAAAATAAATGTAGGTTCCAATGATAAAAGTTGTTGGAAAAGGTGAAGACATGAGTGGCCAGCCTTCCAGTCTTGGATCTAGAGGGAGTGGGAAGGAGAAAAAAAAAAAAAAAAAAAAAAAAAAAAAGAAATCACATGTCTGCCATACTTATTAAAACAGCTAAAGAAAAGTATTTTAGTTCTTGATGGTCTAGGCTTCTCTGTCACAGATGATGTTTCAGAGTCCATTCACCTCAAATCCATACTGACTGGATAACAAGACTTCACACATGTAGGATTCAATACTTTCTGAATCAATYTTTCACATATAATGAAAAGGAGACACAGAATCACAAGCAATGTGATTTTCTGTCTTTATAGCACAACAAAGCACATACTTTGATAGACAAGAAAGTTGTAATACAACAAGCAAGTGTTGCACAGTTATCCCAGAGAGCTGAATTGCAGAGTCATCTCCTCCTAAGCACGGATAAGGCTGGCAGGTATTTCATCTGAACATCACCACTGCACTCTTCCGTGGTTCATCACAGTCYCAGCTCCACAAAGACTGCCACATTTCTCCATAAGCAGGTGAACTGATACAAATCTCATGTAATTTTTATTTTCTTTGATTTTTTTTTTTTATATTGACTTTCAGGAGATTTGATTYAGAATTACCTCAGACCTAGCTACTGACTCAGAAAACTTACATGTTGCTCTCATGGTTTGCTGATGCATTTTAAGGGTAAAATTGTACTATTATTTTTGTCAAGTGTTTAATTCATAGCCAAATGTTTCAAGTCAGCAAATTTTCAGCCTACAGCATTCAAGCAACCTTTCACCCATGAGACCCTCTGATGTGGTTTACAGCCACTGAAAGTATAAAAAAGAGACTGAGAAGAGCAGCACATTCTAATGCTGTTCACAGCAGTTATGTGCCAGTGCTGCTGCCCACAGACCAAGGAAGATTGTGACCCACAGCACAAGGAATCTGCTCGTGTGCAATGCAAGAGAACCACCAGCTCTTCACAGCTGACTGKTTTTTCTGCATCCACCCTTGCACTGCTCCTACCAAACCTTTCCCACTGTTCTTCCCAACCTGATCCTGAGAAAACCATGTTCCACCACTAATAGTGTGATACAAAATGCCAAACACAAGCACTGCTAGGCATGGAGACAAAGAACTCAGGTTCTGGAGTCACGGACAATGCAGCAGAAATGCTCACTCCATCCCAATCCATTTCAGCCYGTGAGTCACACTTCTTAAACTCCCTTCTCACTTGCATGCTGTGCTTCCACAAAACAAGAAAAGTGGTGCACAGCTACATCAGAAAAGATATATCAGTAATCTTACCTATCAAACCTTAACTGCTTCTCATTTTTTTCCAGGAATTAGCTAATCCCTGTCACTATCTATCTATCACACTGAGAACACTTAGACTGATGTGTCTTAACCCCAAAATTGAGGTMTTTTCTATCAGTTTTTGGAAAGCATACAGAATAACAGCAACAACATAAAAGCAAAGTGTGATTAGCATCCTTTACTAAATGCAACAAGAGAGCAACATCCTTTTCAAAATACCACTGTGACAGAGCTAATTACTGTGAGGATTAATTCCAAAACACAAACTTATCAGGGCTTGGGTGCTTTTTTTTTTTTTTCATTTTGCTAAAGCAAAACACAGTAACACCATGTGTCTGCAGTAATTGACTGATAAAATGCAATTATTTGGTAATGAAAAGGAATGAAAACTGCACATTCAGCACCAAAGGAAAAACTCAACTATATATTCAGGGAAGCCAGAGACACTTAGAGGAGAATCATTGTCTGCACTTTATTTATTCTGAGTTTACATCCATAAACTACCATAAACTATGATTTAAAATGCAGAAACTAGACTGTCATGTAAACAGGTAACCTGGCAAATCTTACAAATATTCACAGGGCAACAAAGCTACTTTTAAGCTGATAAACTGCACACCTAGTGTAGCTACACATTRCTATTCAAAATTATTGGGAGTAAGTTTAAGATTTAAATGACTCACCGGCATCTTTAATCCATTCATCATACAGTAGTATAGCCTTTGATGTCAGATTGCTAAAAGCCATTTTCACTTGATAAAGGTCTTATGATGCTGCCTGTAGAAAACAAACCAAAACAGAAACATGGACTTTCATCAATAAATACAAGATTAATAAAAATTTTTGGGAAAGATTTTTAGGAAACACAATGGTAAAAAAAGAGAAAAGGCTCAGGGTGCCATATGTGAAATACAGATCAGGAAGCATTAACTGGCCACATCCCACTATCCTTGGGTCTAATTTATAGCTGAGATGTTATGCACAACAGTATGATTTTGCAATCTCTGCATACAAGCCAGGTGCTTCTGTGCCATAAAGTGTTATCTCAAGAAACTGTGCTGYGGTTAACCATTACAGTTAAGGGGTAAATATGAATAAACAACAGATCCTTCAATTAATTTTTATCACCATCTCCACCTTAAGTCCAAGCCACTGAYATGTGACAAAGTTCAGCTTTGCAACATTTATTATTGAAAAGAAAAAATTAACTAAGAAGTATTTCTAAGGTATGTGGGGAGGAGAAAATGTACCAATATGTCAGCATACTCCTTTTAAATACAATAATTAGCTGTGTTATAATTAGATGCAAATCCCACTCTGATGAATCAACTGTTTCCATACCAGGATCGTGGAATGTSACAGCAACCATGGTAATACCATTAACCCCTAAAAATTATCCAGCCCATCACTTTGCATGCAGTACCTCCTACTTAAGTAAAACTTACAAAGTATGCTTATATGAATACTGATTTTTGCTCCACAATCAAGCACTCATCAGCCCTTCCCTTGCCTCACTCCACCTAGAAAACACATTTTAAATATCTCAGCACATTTGATGGTTTCTGTCCCATTCCCACTCAGTATCCCACTTTACCATATGAATTCTCTCAATACCCCTGTGCAATCTTCACACTGTATTCACCTTTATTAGAAGTATTTATTTGTTATTTCAAGCAGCAGCACACCTTGATAAACAGCTCTCTTCCTCTGGCAACCTTTTGGCATGTCCTCCAAGCTAAGCCAGCTGCAGGTTTCCAGAACCAGTTCTTCCCTCAAAATGGTAATGCATTTCTCTCCTCAGATCCCCCCACTATCATCTTCTCATTGGTCTTCAGCTTAACAGCCCATAAAACCAATTTCACCCTTGTTTCCTCTTCCGCAATACATCCTGCTGACTGCCATTTCACAGGAGTTTTTAGGCACTACACCCACTCTACACTGCAGGATGCAAGACAAACAAACCTGCCTTCATTAGAGTTCATATGATCTACCTCATCCCCATTCTGATTTCGTTACCCACTTGTTTTCCTGGTTGCACTTCTGTCCTGCGTCTCTGAATATCTGAAGCCACCATCGATTTCACATTTGGAAAATACTCCTTCCATAGTCTCTTCTAAGTTCACATTTTCAAAAAATACTGTCCTCTAGCATCAGCATTTCCCAACTCAACATCACTGCCTTCAGGCTGACCATTTTCACACATCCTGTATTCATATTACAATGTTTGCTTCAACACTCTATACTGATAAAGGTGCTGACAAAATGAGAAGCATCCCCTTTCTTTACTGATGGAAACCCGAGGAGCCCTCTTGCTTTTGACACTAGCAATCACATGAGAGGAAGAATTTTATGGTTAGAGGCAAATTATAAATATTGTTGTCATCTTACTCCATAAGCTAACAATGGATGATCTCAAACACACGTAAATTCAACCCTGTCTTGAACACCAGGTACTTCAGGGTGCTCAACTGTGACAGCCAAGCAATTCAGCCATAACTGGTGCTGGGGAGGAACCATTTGGAAATGTTTACTTTATAAATAACTATTGTATTAAATTGTTAGACTGATTACAATAAATTATGCTTTTAATCCAGTATTATTTCAGTTTCAGACACATAAGAACAGTCTGTCAAGAGAAAAGGTATGGCAAACAAAGTACTTCATGCAGTGGTTAAAATAGAATTCTACCAAAGCCCACAGACACTTTGTGTACAGTATGGCTCAATTTTTCAACAAATATATTCACTGAATACAAATAATCACATTATATTTTAACTGGTTCTTTGATAAGAAAAGTAGTTTACTGATTTCACTGCCACCGTTACTGATTTCTCAGCCTYAGGTTACTGGAACTCAGACTGGCTAGCTCAACATACTGACCAAGACTAAAGTTAAACAAAAAATCTGCTTCAAAACATGTTCTTTAAAATCCAGAATTTTCAGTGTAGGTTCTGGCTCTAAATTAATCACTGTTTAATATGGGTGCATTTGGTTTGCATGCCAAGTTTCGGTAATGGGGGGGAAGGAGGTTTCTTCTSTGAGAAAATGTGAGAAGCTTCCTCGGTGTCCAGCAGAGCCAATTCCTGGTAGCTCCAAAGATGAATGTGTCAATTAGATGTGGCAAAGACTGGGTCAATTAGAAATGGTGGTAACACGTCTGTGATAATGTATGGAAGAAGAAGGGGAAAAAAAACAAAAAAAAAAACCAAAAAAAAAAACCAAAAAAACCCCCCAAAAAACCCCCAAAAAAACCAAAAAACCAAAACAACTTTTGTGCAGTTGTATCTGCAACCAGAGAAGAATGGAGTGAGAACATGTGAGTGGAACAGCTTTGCACACACCCAGGTCAGCACAGAAGGAGGCACAGGMGGTGCTCCAGGCACTGGAGCTGAGGTTCCCCTGCAGCCCCTGGTGCAGCCCATGGTGAGCAGCTGTGCCCCTGAGCCCATGGACATTCCTGGGGATGCAGAGATCCACCTGCAGCTCATGGAGGACCCACACTGGAGCAGGAGGATGCCTGTGAAAGTCCTGTGGAGAGAGAGAAGCCCACACCAGAATAGGCTGGGACTGAAGGWCTGCACGCCATGGAAGAGAGACCCACATTACAGCAGCTCTGGAGAACTGTTGCTTATGGGACAGACTCACTTTGGAGAAGTGCACAGAGAACTGTCTCCCATGGAAAGGACTCCAGGCTGGAGCAGTGGAAGGACTTCTCTCCCTGAGCAGCAGGAACATGTGATGAACTGACCATAGCCCCCACCCCCTGCCTCCTGTGCTGCTAGTGGGGGAGGAGGCAGAGCTGGAAAGGAGGGAAAGGTGGGGGAGAAAATGTTTTAAGTTCTCATTTTACTTCTCATTATCATGGTCTGATTTTATTAGTAATAAATTGAATCAATATCTCTAAATCAAGCCTGTTTTGCCTGTSACAGTATTCGGTAGGTGACCTTTCCCAGTCCTTATCTCAACCCATGACCCCTTTGTTATATTTTCTCTTCCTCATCCAGCTGCAGCAGGGAATGAGTGAGAGGCTTTGGTGGGTGTTTGGCACCCAACCAGGGTCAACCCACTACAATGGGCTGGGGAGTGTTGATTGATACACCCTCTCACAGTTTTCATCCAAMAACTGCAACCTCACAAATTCTTTACATTTGCTC
The DNA here is from genome assembly GCF_030028575.1 of Malurus melanocephalus. Taxonomy (NCBI): domain Eukaryota; kingdom Metazoa; phylum Chordata; class Aves; order Passeriformes; family Maluridae; genus Malurus; species Malurus melanocephalus. The sequence goes on along the minus strand of NW_026623250.1, from coordinate 2,195,755 downwards.
ACTTCACTTCTCAACTTCACTTTAATTTTTGCATTAGAAGTCAGACAAACCTGCTATCATTCTTTAAATAGCARCTCTTATACCTGCTAGGCATTGAGGCCAAAAGCACGCTTTTTTCTGGAGAAAGAAAATAGATTTCTTCTGCTTGTAGTAGAAAGAAAGGCAGCCGATGAAAAAAGTGAAATCTGGCCCCTGCCATACTGATTGTGTGAGGGATTTGTTCCACCTCTCCTGACCCCAGCACTTACAGCTCCTCTCCATTTAAAACATTCCACAAAAGTTAAGACAGCAGAGATTCTTCAAGATTTCTGTTCAGTCAAGCAAGATGTAACTCCTCTGCCATTACCAAACTTATTCTGAAAGTTGCTGGAGTTCAGTAACTACCCTTGAGAGAAAGCAGCCAGAGCCTCACCACACAATAGTGACTGATCAATTAATCTGAATCTAAAAGTAAGCAAAATACAATAAGTTAAACCCAATTATTTTAAGAGTTAGAAGTAATGTCTGCAAGAAAGACAGTGCTGTTCAGAACATTCCTATGGTTAGAAGATTTATTAAGACCAACGTTCATATATAACATCACTATTTCACTTTAATGTCCTTTACAATCTATTTATTTCTTAACTAGCTACACAGTCTTGCTTCATAAATCCATTTCCGTTAAAGATAGCTTACATTAAGGTTAGGTTTACAAGATAATGTTTTTGTTAACTACCTATAAAAGTAAGGTTAATGGCAGCATGGAAGACACTTGGTCTTACCTTGTTACACTTAGTTCAGACACATATTCTTATGCACTGGAAAATAATGTGATCAAGACCTGGTTTTTTTTAATAGAATAAAAAAAAAGAAAAAGAAGACCACATACCCACACACAAGATAAACAACTAGTTCACGCTTCATCAAGGAAAACAAACCATTTTTGAAAGACTGTTTTTTAATAGTACAACTGTGTTGTTAAGAAGTAACCTGATAATGCTTTGGCCATAGTGMAATCTTCCAAAACATTTGGCAGCTTTATAGGCTACAGAATTTATCTTCTAAATGTGAGGCTGGAAAGAGTTCACCTGAAGGGACAAAGACTTGRGGCCAGAGGTGGCCATTTGTTGCACAATTATAGTTCTTCATATTATAACTCATTTATAGTACTCATTCATGCCTGTTAAGCATTTGTGTAGCCTTAGTTCAGTCAGGAAAACATATTAGTACATCAACACTTCTATTTACAATTTCCACCCTTTTGTTCAGATYAAGATTTTAAAAGGCCATTAAAAGACACAATAGATTGTCTAGTTTGTAGCAAACTCCCCCAAAATTAGGTAACACTAGGAGACTCATTTTCAGAATTAGGTTATTTTAAATTATATATTGCAAACCATTTACATAAACTCTAAAATGCAGTCATATTAATCGTCTGCCCAGCTTAAAAATTTCTAAATAACAGAGGCAGTTCTCTTACGCACATGCATTTGGAAACCAAGCGCCAAAATCACCACAAACACATATGCAAGACATTCAGCTCTTCAAAAGAAATAAGCACTACTGTTTTTTTGYCAGTGAAGATAATACTGCACACCTAGGATCAAGTCAGTGTACTACCATAATTTCTGAGGACATCCTTACACAACTGTCTCTCCACCATAATAAAATAAGAGGTGTAAGTGAGGCAAAGGAGGAAAAGGGCTAGGTTAAAGAGCAAAGTAATTTGCTGTCCTCTGGTTCCCTGCAGCTCAGCAGACAGCTGGAAGAGCCCGCTACTGGCAGCTGAGTTAAGGCACACGGCTTGGTAGAACCAGTTCCAAGTTGGACCATTACCTTTACTAAAGAGGCAAGGGCAGATAAGATTGTTTACACCAACCAAGAATGCCCCAAATACTACAGCAAACCATAYGGGAATGTCTGATGATGACAAGTGGTCAGGAAACAAGTTGTTGGAAGTACTCAAGTTCACTTAGCTCACAAAACTATTAGTGATTTTTGAAATGGGAATTACTGGTATGCCTCAAACATTCCTAATTTTTAAATGAGAACAAGAAATTTTTCACATTCCTTTGCTTAACCCACATGAAAGATATTTGCCATTCTTTAGCTTATTTATTCCCCCTACATAATTTTTAAATAATAAAACAGATAGCAAGATTTGCTTTTAAATAGTAATTTTACAATTGCTTTGTGTTAATGCCTACTAAACAAAACAAGCACACAAAAGAACTTTACAAAAAACAAACAGAAAGAAACAATCTAATGTAAGCTCTGTCACTCCGAAGAACAATTCAGTGTGAATTTAAAACATTTAACACTAAAAAATTASATTAGAGAACAAAGCTAATTATTAAAAAGACAGGCAAGATACTTTTACAGGGATCCTTTAGAAAATGTCTGGAGATTATGACAATCCAGTGCAGACTTCAGTGGTATGATTTCCACCCAGGATGGGTCCCAAAAGCAAAGGTTCTGGAGTATCACACCTGGCCTGATAAGACAGTGATGATAGGAGGATCCTCCACCCTGCAGACCCCACTGGAAGAGGGGGAGAGCCTACAGAAAGCATTGACCCATGCAGGTCTGATTTCAAAATTATACCTTAAGAAATGCCAGTAAAACTGGCTTAGATATTCAGGCACCATTATGAAACATTCATGTTTCAGAATCACTTTGTATACTGTTGTTAATTCTGCTTTTGAAGTTCAGAAGATAATTAAGTTAGGACGTTTCACAGATGGTATCTTAAGCTTTACCTGGGAAATACCAGCTCTGCCCTTCCTATTTCCCAAGGCTGTGTGTTACATAATTGCAGTTATTTTAACTACATTACTCCCTTATGCTACATAGCAAGCAACTACAAACTGCCTATTATATGACATGGATTACTCACCCATATTCTGCAACCAAGTTTTAAACTTTAGCTGGGTGTCACCTATTATGGATTTTGCTGAGAAAAGTTTCTGTCACCTTTTCCATTCTTCATGCCTTATCTCAACCCTCCAGCCCAGTTTTTGAAAGGTTCATCTCACATGCAAGTTTGCTACATTCTGCTTAGATGTTTTTGTTTTTTTTTTTTTCCTTTTTGATAATATTGCTTATAAACACTGCCCCTGCCAGATGACAGTGGACATCCTAAAGACAGATGACTGAGGCTTAGAAACTTTATTAGAACATCTACTTATAAAATTCCTCATTGGAACTATTCAATAAGAGATGTAATGTTAAGTTTTTGTAGCTGCCCTTAYTGGGTTTTTCACGTAGCATGTGTTTATTTATTCCTTTGCTCTGTAAACTATGATCAAATCTGTCATTTATCTACATGATTAAAGTACTCTAAGTAACAGAACTAGCAAAACCAGGTTTAATTTGAACCACACTTCAGACTGATTTTTTTGTCCATCTAAGGGATTTCCTACTCTGCTGCTGTGTGAAATAAAGAGCGATTTGTATTTCCTTCCACACATTTTTCTAAATTGTTAAAAGAACAGATACTGAGGACTCCACAGCAAAGCTGAACACTATCAACAGAGGACTCCACAGCAAAGCTGAACACTATCAACAGGCACAGAAAAATTCCCTTCCTATGGGAATTATTTCAGGAGTACAGCCCTGTTTTGTACCCATCTCCCAGCCAAAATTGCATGGATCCAGTCTCCTGGATCCCGTACACAGAATCAATCACCACTGTCTGAATGAGGAAGGCTTTGTGTGCAGTCCAGTCCCATAGCACCAGCTCCAGACAGCAGCAGGATAAGCCACAGCAGCTCATCAACCCAAATGAAAGCCTAGGTTTTGAGAAAGGGAAAAATAATTATTTCTCAGTCAACTCAAACTTGAAAGGCCGAACAGGCTTGTGCAAAGCAAACATTAAGACTCACAAGCTGCAATGCCACAGGAAGGGAGAAGAGTGGGAATAACAGCCCTGTCACAGATCCCTTTAAGCCAATATTGAAATCATGTAGGGAGGACACCTCACCTCATCATCCAGTCCTGCCTACTCACAGACAGCCCTGTACCTGAACAAGTCGTCGCTCTGTCCACCATAAACCACAAGGGACAGTTTACAAGATGAGAAATGAAGCCACAAAAATTACATTGTGCTACAGTAAGGCAGGAAAAGACCTGTCATCACCAGTATCTTAAATATATCACCTAAGGTTGCAGGGATGCAGATGAAGTGATCCTAGGGACTAATTTCCTACATCACACAGAAACACTTATCAAGTCTAAATAGTCTCCCTGAAAAGGTTCTCAGTTTCACTTACGGAGTGAGCACCATGGACATCATGGACATCAGTGTATCTTCAACTGTTTTCTCTTTCCGTACTTACAGTGTTTTAGGGAAAAGCAAAAACATAAGCAGGGGAAACGTTCCTAGGATTTTAACTTGTTATCAGTGCTCCCCTGTCTTCACTGAAAGCTCTTTATTGAGCATTTGAATGTCAGCCATCCTAGAGCTAACTAGTCCTACCCCCTACTCCTCTGCTGCAGTAGAACAGGAGCTCTTCTCATTGGTGCCCCAGTGCACAAATCACACGTGGCTCCTTTAGGTTCGATTCCAGCTCACTCACACCAGYTCACAAAGTCACCTAGACCTGCCTACACGCTGCATCCAGTAGCACATATAGCTTGATAACTTTCACTTAGAAGTCAAAATAAGGGTGTTAATGCAACCTCACTTCTATTAGATAATGGTATATCATTACCTTTATCAAAGGCCTTTGGTAAAGCATTGATTTAGTAATTGGGCCATATCTGACCCAGGTTAATATCCTCCTTCCCCAAAGGATTTCCACTCTCATTTTTCCTCCGTACCCTATGATGCAACTAGAAAATTTTCTGCAGCATTTCAGATTTTCTTTGAAGACCAGATCAACAATTTGGGCCACTTTAAACAGACATTCACAAAACAAGGACTAGGGACTAGAAAGCAGTAACATGTATTTTCTGCCATGTTGCACAATCACACTACCTCACACCCCCTGTGCTCCCCGCTCATTCATCAACAAGCCAACATCTTCATAATACACAGAGCTTTCGCCCATTCTGTTTGTTTTTCTTCTACAAACAGCTATGGTAGAGACAGTTTTGATAAGGATATGTAAGAATTATTTACAGCTGTGGTGTTTCTAAAGTGCATACACATCATCAGTAACCAAGCAAAACAGAATTTAGAGCTCTGTATTGAACTAGAGGGGTAAGGACTGCTATTTACCAGCACTGCAAAGATAACACAGGGCTTTTAAGCTGTTGAGGAAGCACATTAGTTCCAACACTCCATTTATAGGTAAGCTCTAAAAAGAGAGAGGGAGTGCAAGTGCCCACTAAATACTTTGAATGAAAGGGGTCAAAGATGTCWGATGTCTGAGACTGGCCCCTTGCTTTCGCAGCAAGCTGAGTCACTGAGTTGGCTCCACCATATCATCTATCCTAATTTACAGTTAAGAGTTAATGCATATGAGTTAACTGAATATGAGACTCTCATMTATCGAATTAATCACGCTAGAAGCAGTTTGCTGCCACGGACTTGGTTTGTCTTTATCCACCTCTTAATAACAACACAAAGTGTCATTAAATAGTCACAGTGGGGATCACTCCATGGAAGCTAAACAGAAATTTGGAGCTAAGCTTCAGCTTCCAGAGAAGACTCCTTAAAATAAAGGGGAGCAGAAGTTGTCACATAGGTAGCATCTTGATAACCTAGACAATATCAATGGAAATAAAGCAGACAAGTCTTTTTATTTCCAAAGACTTGCCATAAACAAGTATTCAATGGCAATGTACCAGTTGCTATTCAACACTAGAAAAAAATTCATACAAAAATGAGACCATAATCTTCACCTGTGGTAGGCAAAGACARGTACGTGGGATGGTCTTTGTAACAGGAAAACATATCAGACAGGAGTCTCATAGGAAGAGATGGAAAAAAAATGTAAACCATTACATTAAGAACACAATATTCACCTGAAGAAAGAAGAGGTAAGCAAGTGTAAAATATTCGTAATTATCAAAGGAAGAGGTGTTTTTCCACAGTTACATCTTGTGAATAGCATAAAATCAGCTCTTGTCACTGTAGTTGCCATGGCAAAACAACATTGCAAAATCAATACCATTTTATGGAATTTTTATTGTGCCAGCTCTAACCTTATTGGGTTCAGAATATTAGTAAGTAGTAGCACTGATAACACCCGTGCAAAGTTGCAACATACTATTTTGTTCACACTTTAATGCAGCAATTTACAATAGTTGAATTGCTCCCACACCACTCTGTCATGCTGACGTGAGCTAATTTGCTTCACCATTGTTTCCCACTGCCTTGTTGCTCAACCTACCCACCCTCTGGGTCCTGGGCCGATATCCTAGGCAGCAAAATAATGCATTCCTTCTGCTCTGATTTTGCTTGCATTGCAGTAGGCAGGCATAAATTTTAAAGGCAGCTGACCTAGAACTGACACCCTCCCCTCCCTCCCCCTGTTTTTAAGCTAGCATACAGCATGGTGGACATGCTGCTGAGCATTGTAAACACCAGCAACTGCACCCTCCCTGGGAGGCTCTTCCAAGAGAGAGCAGGAACCAGCTGTGCTGGCACCTTTGGCAGTGACCCGCACAGTGCAATGTCAACTTTGGRAAGTGTGACATGGCCAGCAGCTGCACAGCGACATGCGATGGCAGCACTTCAGGGTGACGAAAGTCACTTTAAAGGAAATGGGCCAAGGTTTTTAAACTAAAAAGCTTCATAATACTCCTTCTACCCAAGGAAGCATGCTGACAGTATYATTAACAAAGCTGCTTCTCCCATGTCCAGTCCTGGCACGCATACTCTTTGGAGCACTCCAGGAAGCAACTGCACTGTCACATCCTAAATCTTTCCAGTCCAGAGCTAATAATTTATACAGCTGGAAGTTACAAATCACTGAGAGATATGCAGGGAGGTATACAGGATTTAGGTTGTTGTTTAAATTAATATTCTTTAACATGATGAAAGGTCTGGTTAATCACTGTGAAACACACTCAGAAGTATTTATATCAGGCAACCCATGAAAGCACATTATACCATTGTTTGGAGACTCGGGCCTTTCAGTCAGAACAGCTGAGCAGAGCAGTAAAGTCATTAATATACTTCTAATTTCTCCTGATACTCCATTTCGTATTTCTGCATGCTAAAGAAGATCTCCACTTATTTAAAAAAAAAAAAAAAAAAAAAAAAAAAAAAAAAAAAAAAAAAACCAAAAAAAAAAAACCAAAGTAATTCGTTTACACTTGACCAAAGTTATTGTGGAAGTGAAACACAGTTTCTCAAATGGAGTTGAGGTAGAAAAGCCAGATATTTCCCCAGCATCTGTTGTACTCTGTTCTCAATGGAGGAATCACAAAGGGGTGCAGGATGGACAGCAAAAAGGCATCTGAAATTYAGGGACAGCTGGATGAAGTGACCCTGCAGGCTCATCATGAACTCAAAACCACTTGTGAAGTCAAAGCCACCTGCAYTGTGCTTATATTTGAATCCAGAGATGAACACATGAGATTAGTACATTATAAACCCCTACTTGATTCTGTCTGAAATTTGAGTAAGTTTTTCRTACTACTCAAGCCATCTTGCATGTTCCTTACACCTCTTGTGTGATAACTTTCCGCAGCACCTTTTCCTTCTGAGCTGATTCATCTGCTGGAGGCTGATCCAGTTTGACAGCTTGGGCTGTTCACATGGGGTGAACACGAGAATGGGAGCACCTTTGCTTTGATACAGTGCTAGTGGCAGTTCCAAAAATACTCTTTTCCACTTGCTATGCAGATACCCTCCTAAGAACTGTGGAAGTGCCGGACTTTCAAAGGGTTCTTGCAACACACTTGGAGGTCAGAATTCCATGAACAGCATGGAATAAGAATATCCATCATTGCCTAAAAGCACTAGGGTGAGGAAACACCCAGACATGGTGACCCAGAGCAGTCAAAGGCCTGTGGACACTAAAGAAAAAGGTTACGTGGGCAACACAGCATTGTATGGGCTGTATTCAGAAGACAGCCTAACCTCATCAGCTTGCCTGACAACAAAACTATCCACCACCTAAAAACATTAACTGRCTTGATCAGCAAAAGCGTCTCATAAGATTTGTTTAAACCAGATCTTGTAATGAAAACCCAACTTTAASAATATATCAGTTCTTCATTCACATTCCAATAAATCAGTGTGTGGAAGTTTGCAGAACAAAATGCAGAATAGAGGCTGATATTATGGGCAAAGATACATTAATGAAAATAAACAGCTGTAAAGGCATACTTTTGCTCCAGATCTAGGTATCTAGACCTTAGTTCCTTTGCTAATAAGGATTTCTAAAAGTCTTCATTATTTTACACTTTCTGGAAGCTCCTGAACAGCATAAAAAGCAGCACTATGCAGGCTGTGAGTTTGCAACAGCAGAGCTTTTTTAAATCAGCATAGAGCACCAAAAGGTAACTTCATAGAAAAGCAGAATCAAACTACACATTCATGCACCAGTTTAGTCCCAGGTATGACAWAAGGATTTTTCACCTTCTATCAATATCTTCCAGTACCACAGTAGAATGTAGTTTTTACCATCTTTCCAAGCATTCAGAGACCACCCAGAACCACAAGACATCTTTGCAGTTTAAAAYACAACAGTTCATCCAGACAGCATGTAGGGATGAACCAGCTACGTCTGGCCAMGTTGACTGCACTTTTTTTTTTCCGTTTTTCGATCCTGAAAGATTGCCAAATATAAATAGCTTGAAAAAAAAAAATTCCATCAACAAAGTGCATTAGGCAATGGACATGAAACATCAGAATAACGCAGGAGACAATAATACTTCCAACAAAGAAGCTTGGCAAGCAGCAGAGTACTCAGCCTAATACCAATGTTCCTTTAAAATACCAGTGTACTAGAAACAGACAAGTGTCTAATAGTCTACTCAGCAGGCAACAGCAGTAAAACAGAAGAAAACTGTCTCCAATACAAAAGAAAATTAGATTTATGTATAGCTATGCATTTAGGTTATAAAAAAAAATTTAAAAAAAAAAAAAAAAAAAAAAAAAAGCCTCAGGCAGCATTTTTGACATATAGATTTCAGTGCTTTGCAGAAGAGGTCAGTGTGTTTGGTTCACTCTTTGTATGGTGTTCTCAGTACCCAGAGAAAAGGGGGTTTGTCTTCTACCAGTTAATACAGCAAAGCTGTAAGCAAAACCAAAATGTTATGTGCCAGTTCAATATTCCAGTTAATATGAGAAACTAGCAGGCCACACCCCCCTTTCTCCACGAAAAGCAACACCACAGCCCGCACAGTGAAAACATTTCCAAGCACAGTGGTTTGCTTCTACTCTTCTTCTGTTTCCCTTCAGGACGACTCAATTGCTCATAATTAAACMAAATAATTTGCTTTCACTCACATTCCTTGTCTTATACATACATTATTCAGGTGCAGGTTCATCCAGCTGACCGTATCCRAAAAGCATGATGCTATCCCACTGACTGGAAAGGAAGACTGGATCTCTTCCCACCACAGTCATCTCAGAGAATGAGCCAAGGTCACGCAATTTCATGGTCTGTAAAAGTGACTCCCTCACTTATCACAGAAGTCTTTTTTGAGTCAATCAAGTTTTGTCTGATGCTTCAGCATCTTGGATGAAAGCAACTGATGAAATATTGCACTTTATAACAATATGTGTAAAGTGTCTACAGGATAAAAGCAAGAACACCAGATTGCACAATTTCCACACCTCCAGAGGCAATTTTCCATTCCATACTTTTAAATGTAGTTCAAATGGGGTATATACCACATTCAGTTTTAAAATAAAGTAGCAATCTCATTTCAAAAGACTGGGGGAAACTCCAGTGCAAACCAGAACTTGGCATGGTCCAGTTCATGTTCACAAGCCTTTTCTCCACAACTTTCTGATACATTTCCGTAATTGATCAAATGGATCACTTCAGTTTATGAAAAGCGGTTTCAGGATAATCTGAAATTCAGATGGAGAATATTTCACCCCATAAGATTTCAAGCAGTCATTAAAGGACTTGTTAAAGAGAGGCACAGAGAGCTCTAACAGCACCTGTATTTCACATTCCCTCCACCCTTCTCCAAAATCTGCCATGTTCCTAGTTAGACATTAAACTGAGAGAACCTCCTGAACATTAGAGCTAGGAGGCTGTTTACAGCCTTGTCCTTCAGTTTTGTACCTTTCTCATGTAAAAACGAAGTCAAGCAAATTCTGTAACAACCTGACTAGTTACAGAACAACAGGTGCTACAGAAACAATGTTGTCAGCACAACAGTAATAATGTGAGTGATCGTAGCAAGGCTTTGGAGAGGTGCACCTCACAACTGGTTTTATGAAAGATTTAATTTCAAAGTTGACAGTGAACACTTGAGGTTACTCCATTTGCCTCTTGGCTTTTGGAGACAGTATATTCTACAATTTTCATTCACAAGAGACAAAGGTGGACAGGACTTCCAAAGTGCATTACAACAATTTCATCAAGCTTATCAGACCCTTTCAGTTAAACACTAACAAGTGAATTTTTTACTTCAGCACTGAGCAAACAGACCACAACTCTGACTACAAAGGTGATAAAGAATATATTTAATCCTGATTTTTCCAACTGCACATCTAAACAAAAAACAAAACAAAAAAAAAAAAAAAAAAAAAAAAAAAAAAAAAAACCCACAAAAAAAAAAAGAGATTGTTGTGGATATTAAGAATGCAAATACTATAAAATATAATATTCATTCACCATATACCTAAATCTAAGTAATTGTCACCTGTACAAAAAGAAACATTGCCAGCTACTACTTCTCTGAACTGACTACAGACATTTCCATGTGCCCATCCCCATCTATTCATAATGCCACATGGCAAACAAATACTGCAGTATTTACTTAACAGAATAAATGAGCCCATCTGACCAACAACCCTGATAATCTTAATGCATCAGCCAATACCTTTTTGTGAAAAACAATACAAAAAAATTTTGCACTTCACTTCTTAATAGATCAGGTGAAAATAAATTAGGAAAAAAATCTTCTTGCCACCTCAACTAACTTTCCTGAAAGAAAGAGCACAGAACCCATGTGAACCATTGCTACACTCTAAAAAGCATACAGAGAACCACTGAATCAGGTTTTTGTGATTTTGCTTTAAGTCGTTTCAGAACTGATGATACAATGCAAATTATTTCCAAATCAACAAACTGATCTTTGTGAGTCAGACTCCAGCAAGAGTCGTCCCCTTCTTTTGTTAGAAAACAAAGAATAAAAGGAATAGAGTAAGCTATATTTTTATCTCAGGCATATGCACAAACCCCGAGTGCAGTCACTGGGATAGGAGCACTCCCTTGAATTCCAGCCCATGAGATGCCTGATGAAACTTAGCAGCTTTTTGCACAGTACATACTTTGTACAGGTTTTCGCAGTGCACTGGGCAAAGTTATGCCCATATTCACATGCATTCAGAGAGGCATTGCTTTAAAAAAATAAAAAAAAAAAGACTTTGAATAGAGGCTCCAGGCACAGGGCCCAATGTGCAAGGCCCATATCAATATAAAACATAATCCAAACTACAAAGAATTCACAATACAATTAAACACAGSCAGGCAGCATGTAGGAATCCATAAATCTGCTACAAGCAGCTTCTCTCTTGAGCACAGCCTCCTCAAGCAGAGCAAGTCTGGCTGTTTACAGGGTAAGTTTGCAATTATAAGAGCACTTTTAATAGTAGCAATGTCATTTTAATCAACCTCTCTCCCCATTACTCATACCTGCTCCTATGTCACCCTTGACTTCTGCTGGAACAACCATTTTTCTGGCTGCATAATAAAATAGGTTGGGAAATAGACTCAGGRAGAGAGAGATAGCCTCACAAAAAGTGTATTTTTTAACCCAGACCAGATCCTCAGTGCTTCCACCAAGAAGTATGTCAGTACAAAAGAAAAGTGACACAAAAAGCACATGCAAAGGAAAGCATGCGGAATAATAGGAATGTTAGTGAAACTACAGCATCAGCCAAAGTAGGTGTCACAAGTGGAGTGGAGATAAGGGCTGGTGTTTGCTGTTGTACCCTGGCACAGTTAAAGGGGCAATCTGAATACCATTCCTCCGAGCAAACAAGGTGATTCAGAGAGTTTACTGACACCTGTATTTGTCCTCCTTGTGACATCTGTGCCTCTCTGCAGGTGAATGACAGCTTTTTCTTTGCACTCCATAGGCTTTACAAGTACTTTTTAAGATACTTGTCTGCTACCTCAGGATATTGAAGTTAAATACTGTTGAAATTCAGTTCCTCAGACTCTCATCCAGAACCAAGATAACACTTAGAGACACTTAAATCTGTSCTTCTTTAAGCTATCTTTACTCCATTCACAAATTACTTGCAGGTATTTGCTAGTCAACATCTTCAGTGATAAATTGCTGCGTGTATCCATCATAAACAAGACAGAAAAAAAATAGAAAAGTGCATGCAGAAGGAAAAAAAAAAATATTAATATTGGCAGACATATTGAAAGCATTTTACTTTGTGACCTCAGCAAAAATAGACAAAAAAACCCTATTCAATATTTCCATGTCAATGGTCAGCATTAAACACTGAGACAAAGATAAGTAAAGATAAGAGACACCTGACTTATTTTGCTGCCTCTCATCAGTGTAAATGTATGTATTTAATTTTTAACTTTTTGGATTTCAACTCAGTATCATATACATAGAAAAAGTTCTTATCTGCTATGTGGCAGGTGACCTTGCAAAATTTTGGCAAATTGAACACATGACAACAGTCTAGAGAAACAAAAACTATTGCATGACCCTCTAGCTTTAAAGGTGCCCTCTAAAAGGAACTGTTTTAAAGAATTACAGTCAGGTTTGCAAAATTAACTACTTGTTTTACTAATTCTTTTTCTTTGTTTTAATAATCTCAAATTTTTGAGTGGTAGAAGGTTTCCTTTTCACTTTTTAGCCTGCATTTGCTCTTTACATGCAGCACTGAGCCTGAGCACTGTGTGAGGTCCACGGACAAGTATGTGGGATTTGCTCCCTAGCACTGCACAGAAATGCAGAGCTTCCAATGCAGCTTTCAAGCACAGACCAAACTGCCTTTCAAGTACTCAGAAGGGCCTACCAAAACTGCTGTTTGAAGTTAAAAATCCATAAACTCCAGTAGAGAAAAACATAATCAAGTCTGCCATTTCTTGGGCAACGAGAAACTGATAAAAACACTTCTCCTCTGTGTGCCTCGTGCTGTGATTTCAGGAAARAAAACCAGAGCAGTGAAGAGCTGTCGTGAGGGACAGAGGAATAGTGAGGGCAACAAGTATTTCTTCCTTTCCAGCTATCCAGGCTTTGAGAAGCTGCTTTAAGTTYCAGACATCCATTAGCCCACAGAGAATATGAGTGCTGGGCTATAACATTATTAGTATAAACTCTGCTGTGCCACTGAAGATGACACTACACCATCCATTCCTATTTGCCTCATACTACAGCTCTACTATCCACATTTTGCAAGTYGTCCTTGATCCACTTCAGACAAAACAAAACAGTTTGTCTTAACCCACAACTGATAGCTACACCATCTTATTTCAGCTGGGGCAGACTAGGGAGCTCACAGCAGCCTTCACCAGGAAAATTATGGAGCAGCAGCCTCTGACAGCCATGTTGAGGCAGAGTCATCTTGCAGGGAGAGATGCCACATTGAAGTCTGCCAAGTTAGATCCTGAATATGACAAACATGATTTCACAAGCATCTAATGAAGATTCAGAAAGGGATCTTGGCTCACTCCCAGCTCCTGCCCTTCAACATGGCACAGAGGTGACAGCCCTCCTACTTCCGTCACCCCACATATGCCTGTGCCCATCCCATGCACTGCCTGTACCTCTGCCTCCCTCTGCATCTGCCCACACCTCCAGAAATCTATGTGTTAGGCAACCAGATAGGGGCAGGCCAGAGGGAGAGATAAGACAAGAATTAAACCAGACCTACTGGGCAGAAGTAGGTTCAAGAGGAAGAGCAGAAGTCCACAGTAGGAAAAAAAAAAAAAATATCCCAGTTTATTGCAGCAGAAACAAAGCCAGGAAGGGCACAGTGAGACAAGGGGCGCACACTCGACAAAAGCCATCATGTCAAGGTACATAAAAGTCTCTGATTAGCTCTTTTCCTGGTATGCAACTAGTTGGTTGGTATTTCAAGGTATTTGGTGAGCTTCATAACTAGTTAAAKCCTACTTGGCATTATTACTTGACTAATGCTGTGGCATCTTTCCCTACACATTCCATGAATATTGCTTCCTGTACCGGGACCTGTCCTGCTCTACCAATTAATACTTAATAGGAAGATCCYACTTTATACTGAAATATCATAAAGTTGCATTATTCCCCGCCTTTGCAACAGAGGGGCTTCCTAGCAAGAATTTCACAGAATCATAGAATGGCTGGGATTGGAAGGGACCTTAAAGATCACCCACTTCCAACCCCCTGCCAGGAACAGGGACAACTTTCACTGGACCAGGCTGCTCAGAGCTCAGTCCAACCCAGCCTTGAACACTGTTATGGACAGAGCATCCACAGCTTCTCTGGGCAACAAGTTCCAGTGCCTCACTTTAAGCCTGTGTTTGTTAGGTTTTAAAATCCTAGTCTTTGTACGTTTTGTTCAGGCAAACATGTGAGTGCTAGTGCTCCCATTCCTCACAGAAGTGTTTTTGGGGTATGTCCACACTGCATAATGCCACGCCAATGCACCGCAGTTCTAACTCTACCTGAGGCAGTTCCAAGGCAGCCTGAATGCTTCCTGGGCAGCACCCCAAGTGTTGAGCAGCCGAATAAATCAGGCAGCATGCTGTTCCCAGGCTGCTCCCAGCAACCAGAAAAACTTGTTCAAACTTCTCCCACATGGCAATATCCAGTACAGACCTACACATGGGTCTGGGAAGAACTGAATTACAATGAAGTAAGGAAGAGACTATCCATACATGGCTCTAAGATTTCTGGTTTGTCCAAACAGCTTTAATTAACCTACCTTGATTTCCTAGGGCAAGCAAAAAAAAAAAAAAAACAAAAACCACAACAAAAAACCCACCCAAAAAAACCCCCCAAACCAACAAAAAAACCAGTAAGAGCTGGTTTGCAGCTTTACTATGATGTTTCAAACATCCCACTATTCTGTCTTGGTGACAGCAACACCTAGGACCCAACCAAAGTTTCAATTCAAAACATGTTTGCAAATTAAGTATCCACATACTTTCAGTTCTATAACAATATATATGACATCTACAATTGCAAAGGTCAGGTCTAATAGACTGCTCCAGTGCAGTCCCATCAA
This sequence comes from Malurus melanocephalus, assembly GCF_030028575.1. NCBI lineage: Eukaryota > Metazoa > Chordata > Aves > Passeriformes > Maluridae > Malurus > Malurus melanocephalus. The sequence continues at coordinate 2,180,454 of NW_026623250.1, read as the reverse complement.
CTCTCCAGCTGGCACTGACTTGYTTCCTCTTCCTCGGCTGCTGGCCCCCCTGACTATGAGGCCAGTTCTTAAGGATGGACCTGCTACACAGGGCATCAAAGRTGATCTGGCTCCAAAGAGGAGGAACGCAGCAAGCCACACAGCCACCCTTCCACCCTGCCAGACAACCCCTGGCTAGACATCATCCCTCTAGCCCTACATTTTAATATCACCATCATAAGCACATGGACCACACCTCTTCCCTGACGGTTGCCAACTTTCACCCTTGCAGAGAATGAAACCTCCATTTCTTGATCCTGGGACCACTCCTCTCTGGGAGCAAAAGGTGTGGGAGGAAAAAGGCACTTTCAACAATAAGGGAGCGCCATGCACTTGCCACGRCGTGACTTGTTTATCACGACAGGAAGGTTAGTTCAGTGCACGTGAAGCATAGCCAGAGGGCTATGGGAGACAGGCACCGGGAGGTGTGGGGCACAGCCAGAGGGYTTGGAGGAACAAATAGTACGCAGTGCCAGACACAGACAAAGGGTTTAGGGGAACACACACGGAGCGGTGTGGGGCACAGACAGAAAGCAGTAGGGGGCCAGGCACTGCGGTGGTGTTGGAGAAAGAAGCGCCACAGGGCACTGTCTGAGAGTCTGGAGGTATGGCACACGAGGGTGCAGATGGGGAGAGGGACCAGGGACGCAGGTGCAGCCAGACGACGAAGGTGGGGAGGGAAAAAGCTCAGCGCGGCACAGCCGGSAGCTTGTGGAAGACACAAGGGGTACGCGGGCGCAACCGAGGAGTTTGAAAGGAAGGTGGGCAGGAGGCAGCCCGAACCCCATCCCATCCCGCCCAGCCCTGCACGCCCCAGCGCGGGACAGACCCTGCGGAAGAACGCCGAAGGCTCCTCTTCCCAAGATCTCTGCCCCGCGCTCCGGTTTCCCGCTCCCGCCGAATCCAGCGCGGCCGCACCTGTCCCCGCACCGCCGAGCGGCAACTGCGCGGCGGCTCCGCGCGGCTGGAGGGAGGGCGCGGGCGGGGGCGGACCGGACGGGCCCGCTCCGCCCCCCGCACCGCCCGGGACCGCCCCACGCACCGCCCCGCTCCGCCCCGCACCGCCCTGCTCCACCCTCCTCATTTTCCCGCTCCCGCCGAATCCAGCGCGGCCGCACC
>NW_026623250.1:2131656-2178906 GCF_030028575.1 Malurus melanocephalus | reverse complement strand
CCCGCACCGCCCCTGAGCCGCCCCGCACCGCCCCTGAGCCGCCCCGGACCTCCCCGAGCCGCCCCGCTCCGCTCCGCTCCGGGCTGCCTCCGGCACCGCCCCACACATTTTCTGTCACGACCGAGGGGTCAAGGCTGAGAGTTACGGACCGTCGTGAGCAAGTAAAGAGGAGGCTACAAGGGCGATCAAGGGTCCGGAGAAAGGTGTCCCTGCCCATGGYAGGGTGGTTGGAATTAGATGCTTCTCAAGATCTCTTCCAAACTAAACTGTTCGGTGGTCCTATGACTAGGGRAAAGGAACTGGTTTTATACCTGCTGTGGTACCCGCTGCTGTGGCATTCAAGGTTTCTCCAGATGCTCCTAGATCTCGATCTTACTAGAACTTTCTGTCCGCATGGAGGAGGGAAATCCGCAACATGGCTTCGTTATGCTGCTTTGGGATCCCTGGAAATTGAATGTTGCTCAAGGCAACACCGGGAAAACGTAGTAATACCTTGTTTTGAAAACAAAACACAACTGGTTGACTTTGGCTCACTGCTTTAGGGAACTCTCTCACCCCAAAAAGACGCAGTATTCCTTTCTTAGAAGATGTTTAGGATGATGATTACAGTCCCCAATGACTCCCATCTAGGAAAGTATGGGGCACAAAGAAAGGTAATGGGGAATTCCTAGTGTGTAAACARGCGCTCCATTTTAGTTGTCTACCACTTTGGTCCATAAAAGGCTAGACGTTACTAAGGCTAGAAGTTTGAGATGATCAAAAAGCTGTAGGTGATCACGAGTCAAATGACTCTGCAAAAACAAGGGGTAGGGAGGGCATATTAAGGCAAATTGAAGAATTAGTTTGTAAGCTAATGTGAAATGAATACAGTCAATGGCAATGCAGAGGTGCATAAGAAATCTCKGAGCTGGAGGACAGCAAGAAGCTCAAAGCTCAAACCTGAAGTTTGAGGTAAAAAGAGGCAGAACCAGCACAGAAAACCTGTTAAAAGTGTGGAAACATTATAAGAAGCTGACAGATGGCTTGCAACAGAGATCCTGCRGAAGCTCCAAATCACTGAGTGATTGATTAGGGTGGGGTTTAGGAGGAGGACCTTGATCTTTAGGATTTGCTTCATGCTTCTATTGGAATTGTTACAATTATGACAGATGAAGAAATACCTGGGCTTTTGAAAGAGCATCTTAATAAGATCATTTGATTTGGCCAAAAGGGATATGTCAAAATATGATAAACCATTGAGCAATACTGAATGTCTCACCTAGGAGGGGAAAATCACAAAACRAAATTAAAATATCTCCTTTTGCCTTCAGCTTTCAGAAGTTAGAACATTTTCTTTTACTTTCTGGTTAAAAACACTTTTTTTCTAAAATAATGGGGAAGAAAGTCTATACAGAAACCTTAGGAATCATCACATCTCTGCTCAGATAGAGTCCTTGAAAGCCTTAAGCGTATTATGTCTTGACTTTGTCCAGAGGGATGTAGCTTAGCCAGCAACCAATATTCATCTGTGTTTAAAATTTATTTTGCCATGCCTGATAGGGCTGCCTTGGCTAAGACAAAATGTGTCACTGGGGTGCATAGCAATAAAAAGTAGGCTACCTATAGGCTTCAAAATACAAGACTTGTCATTAATGGGTTAAAAAAAAAAACAAAAAAAAAAAAAAAAAAAAAAAAAAAAAAAAAAAAAAAAAAAAAAAAAAAAAAAAAAAAAAAAAAAAAGCTAGACAAAAAAAATTCTAACTGCATGCAAGTTAACAGCTCTAACATATTTGATGCTAGCAGATCAGCAGCTTTTTTTTCTTTGCAGCCCATAAAGAGAATAAGAGTCCTTGCTTTCCATGCACTTCAGGAGCAAAGGTAATTTGAACCATCAAGCAAGTGAGGGTTGGGAGAGGAGAGAAATAATGGTTGACCTGTTCAGGGCAGGTAAATCATTAACATGCATCAGGGAAAAGGCAGCGTGAAGGAGACAGCTGTGCCCTACACACATAAAGAAAAGAGAGGCACACAGCAATTGAAAGACATTTACATTGTAAAAGAGGAAGGTAGCAGCAGACAGGTTTTCTCAGTTTTTAAGTATGTGAAACCTGCACATGATATTTACCATAAACTTAAGTAATCTTTTGAGTTCCCTACACTCTGCCATCCAAGAAGAGGACAAGAGATAAAAACCCAAACTCTGGAGACAGCTCACCAGATTTTAAAAGATGCTGAAGACTTAACCACTTTGTATGATGAACGTTCTAGCTATGAATTTTATTCTAGCCTTACTAGAATCCAGGTAGCTTATATGTTTTAAGAGTCTATTAGAGATAACTATTCTACAGAACTGGATTTTAAGCCTTGAATAGCTGATCAGCAGGAGAACCACAGGAACCACTCCCAGCCACAGGACAATGTGGTCATCCAAAACCACCAACAAATATCTGCACACCAATCTTGAAGAGGTGCAAGTGTAATCTAAATCCTGTTTGCAAGCTTTGCTTTTCTGGAGAACAGCTGGTTTGCCTGTGCACTTGTACTGGCGTTCTGAGTCGCAACTGCCAGACCTGTCCCAGACAGGTTCTGCTGCAAGTGGGCAGTCTCCCACAGCTGTCACAGCACAGTGCTGGGCAGCTGGATTGGCAACAAAAGGGCCCTTCTCATTTTCCAGCTGGAGCCACTTTCAGACTTTGCTTACTGCTTGTTGCAGAAAATACTGCTTTTTCTTCTGACTCTGTGAGCCAGAACAGCACCTCTTGTGTAGCTGAGGCTTTATGATAATTTTTCTGCCTAGGTCTGTTCCGGAACACTATGGATRGACCCTTTTATAATGCTGGCAGTGACATTCCAGGACCAGTTTCCACATGACAGAGGAATTCTTCCTCAGACATGTGTCATAAATTTTGCCGTGGGACATGGTGAAAAGATGATTCAGCCCTGCTCATCTCCCTCTGGATGAGCTGAGTTTTGCAAGAAGGTTCCCCCTCCTTCTGGGAACATACACTGCAGGTAACTGTGCAGTAGTGAGCAGTCACTGTTGGTTTTGTGTGGCTTCTTGGCACCACAAACACAACACAAGGTACTCCAGTATTGTCAAATCAGCCTGTTCCAATAGCTACATATTGACCTACAGGTCAGTTTTGACATTTGAACAATAGTTTGACATTTGAACATATAACAGTTTTGACATTTGAACAATAGTGAATTAGATACATTCTTGCAAATGTGACAAAGCTATTCAGACAGGTATTTCCATGTAATCCTACCTATCTTAAGTAACAGTACTAAAACCATTCAGTCCCCAAAAAATTATTTTGTTGTCATGCATCTGAGACTGGTGCTAGGCAGGAGTAAAGGAAGAAGATGCCCCAAAATTAGGGGGAAAACCAGCTGTTGATGAAATAGAAGCAATAATCTTAAGTGCATGAAAAATGTCATTAAAGGGGATGTTTGATAGAAGCAGTGTCATGATATCATACTATACACATGTAATATATATATAGTTTACTATGTATATATATTTTTTTAATTTCTGTATAATGTGTATARTAAAACATATATAGAATATACTGTATATATAAATAAACTCAGAATGCATAGACATGCATTATATAATGCACTTTTTTGTACACACACTGAGCTTCTCAAATGAAAACTGGTGGTGACTCACCTCTTCAGAGTGTATTGCTTGAATGCAGGCTGATTGCAACTCAATCTATACCAGGAAGGAAAATTAAATCGCCCACAAAAAGTGCACTGCAGTCAGCCAAAGAGGCCTGACTGAACATAATCAGAGAACCAAAGCCAGCCCACCTGGCCAGCCTGTTCCCAAAAATCATAACTTTGCATCAGCAGTTTTTCCATTTTAGTCTGTCCCATGCCTGAAAACAATGTATGAAAAAAAGGGCTGGACAGTGGACGTTCTGGAACCTACATCTTACAGCTTTTCATGGCTAAAAATTCTAATTCAGATGTTGTCTACCAACAGTTTTACATCTTTCATAAGTCAAATTTTAGCTGTATGTATTACTGACAGTAATGGGAGCAAATGTTGAATCCTGTAGGAACCCACACAGACAAAACTATAGGAAGCAGCAATCTTTTTAGGATTCTGGAAGGCTGTGAGATCTGTTTCTTGTACCTGTGCCAGAACAGTGTGATAACCATGAGCTGGGTGCATAAACATATCTGGAAACGTAAGTGCATTTTAGAGAGTAGGAACTCTATGACTCCAACAGGATTCTAACATATATCATTAAAACAAAACAAAACAAAACAAACAGACAAAAACCTACCAAAAAAACCAAAACCACAAAAACAAAACTTAACAAAAAACAAAACCTCAAACAAACAAAAAAACCCAACAAAGGTCAACAAAGAAGTGAATGCAAACTTTGCAGAACACCTGCATTGTGCAGGATAGGCTACAGCTGGCCAAGCTGGCAGGTTCATGCCATGGTGCAATCCACCAGAAGGGCACAGAGCTAGAGGAAGATCAGTAACAATAAGCTGCTAGTACATATTACACTATTTTCACCTGATTAGAAGTTTGTTTTGTGCTTGTAGAAAAAAGTGAATTAATGAGGTAAGTAAACCAAAACCAGTATAGCCAATGGAAACTTGTTGGTGCTAGTGAAGATGTAGCAGTCTGTGTCATCACCACATGCCGTCGACTGCACAACATCTGTAATGATAAGAAAAAACAACATTTTAGGTGTAGGCTTGAGCAGCTGCTGGTTTGCACTTGGAACATAAAAGAGACAGACTCTTTATCCAAACAGCATGTGATGACACAGAGATGTATAAATAGCTTTCTCTCTCATGTCATTTTCCTATTTCCTGCTAGTGAATCACCACATACTAGGAGTTCGTGGGCTGACATGTTCCTTGAATGAGTGGGACAGGGGCACCAGTCAGTTCTCTCTCTGCTATGTTCAGTATCGATGCAGTCTTTGACTAATTTTTCCAGATTCCAGATGTTTTGCTGTGAGAATGTATTACAAAGGAGTGAGAACTGACCTTCAAATCAAAGCCCTCAGGTTATTTAATTTGTTTCGTACTCAAACCACCGAGGCTTAGGAGATAACTTGTAAGGTAACTGAGTATCTCAGTGAGAAACAGCAATCTGCAAAATTCCTGAGGAAGTCATTGAAAGCTCAGCTGTCCCTATCCAGAAGCCAGTCATCCACTCTCTTCTCCTGTCCCTTCTCATATTTCTTATGCTAATGTCCATGAGGAATTCCATAAAGGCTACTAAATYGCATAGCCTTGCTAACAGTGAAGCAATTCATCTTCCCTTTCTCTCCCAGTCTCTGAGATATGAAGAAAAAGAAGAAAAACAGAAGACCAGAAAAGGGAGCTTTGCAATTAATTATAACAAATCCACAGTCCATTCTGCCTAGACAGATATGACATTACTCAAGGAATGCAAAATTACAGGAAAATCATATCAAGAAGTTATTTTTGAAAATTGATTCTTGATCACATTACATGTGCTTAACAATACATTGTGGAAACGTAATCCTTTAATGGATTTTCACTTATTTATTTATTTTTATAAAAATATTCTACAGTTGGGATTGGGAAAAAACTTGGTAAAGAAATATTTAATCAAGGGAGAGAGGTATTTAACACCACTTCTATGAATATATTACAGTTATGCATGGTGGGAATCCCCATCTGATTCCAGACAAATAAGGTAATATTTGTTCCCATTCTTTCTGTGACAATTATGTCACCTGAGCTTGGTAAACAGGCCAGAGATGAGGAAGTTGCTTTGAAACTGAAGGTAAAGGTACAAATGCTCAAGGAAAGGTAAACCAAGGGAATATAGTTGTGTGGCAAACATGCTATTCAAGACACCCTTAGGCAAGATGTATTTCAAATGGATTAAAATAAGTACTACCTCTTTCTCAATTATGTCTCCCATAAATTTAGAARTGACCAACTTATTATGTGTAAGAACAGGCTAATTTGGATTAATTCTTAGAGAAGATGCTAAGAAGAATAGGCTGGGAATTTAAACAAATTTTGAATTGTGTGGCATGTGGTTTGTACTGTGTTGTCATAGCTGGGTTTCACACACAAACAGGTTGGTTTTGAAACTGAGCATCCTCATTGGCAATACGCCTGTGAGACAATTCCTGAAAAATAAATTGCATAACCTAATTATTAATCAATCAAACAGAAATCTGTATTACATTTCATAGCTAATGACACTTCTGTGGTCTCCCATACATAATACTACCACAGATCAGGTATTTTAAATTAGGCTTTTTAAATTAAGGAGAAAAAACAAATGACAAAATAAAAACTAACCAACAAATCCCAAACAAAAAAAATATACCCAAACAAACAAGAGCAAAATTCTTCACCCGTGTATTTGTTTTTCTAGCAATATTGCAAAAGGCATAAAGGACATCTTCTCTTATGATGTAGAAATGTGGACACCTAATGGTTTTCCTTTATGAAAGGATGCACCGTGCAGGTGTGCAGTTACATCAACAAGCCTATTAGAATCACAAACAGTCAAAAAGTCACAAAATCTCAGTGCTCATGCAGTGCATGTTCAGATGGCAGATGTGCTGTGAAGTAGCAGTGGCAGTCAAGAAGAACATGCTGGAGGAGTCATGAATCTATTCTGATCTGGAAAGTGAGAGAACAGTGTATGCCACCCTCAGCGGAAAGGGCACTTATGCTTCTCTTTCGAGTGAGGAAGACACTGATCAGAACAGTAAAGCCAACTGTCTGCATGGTAAGATCTTACAAAGACTAACCTGCAGAATCWTAAAGATTTTTTTCTAGGACAAGTTACAATGTTCAATCCCTTCAAATAACTAGATGAAGCTGCATAGGAAAGACAACAAATAGGAAAATGCATGCAACAACACTTTTGGAGTAAGCTAAGAAAGGATTTCCCGTAGAAATGATATCTTTACAGGAATCAGACTTGAACTTCTGAAGAGGGAGGCTGTCAACTTGCTATTGTCCCCTATTATTTTTTGAAAACATTGTTTTTAAAGAAAAAGGGTTCCAACAGACAATATACCAAATAATCTCAAAAGTTTCTTTCTAAAGAAACACAAAATATACAAAATCTTAAATGCGGGCTATATGCTGCACTACAAAGAAGAAGAATTTGCAGGGAGGAAAGCAGCTGAACAAGGTTTAATTTCTGCTTATAGACAGCATAGTGAATTCCCATCTTGGTTATATAAGTGAGAATTTGGAGCAAGTTCATTGGTTCAGACAATTTGCACAAACTGTAATAAGCCTCAGCCAAATTTTGCCAAGATTGCCATTATTGTATATTTTGACCCAGGAAGACAATGAAAATAATATTGTTACAACTTCATCTTCCATAAGCATGGGAACAAGAACTAGGAGCTAAATTAATAACTTTTTTCTGGTATTTCTTAATTTAATTACCTAACCCTGAAGCTACAGAAAATCACTTTTTTTCCAGTGCAGCACTGAGTCTCTCCATTCAGTTATTCATCTGCCCAGTGCAAAAGCCTGGGAAGAGCACAGCTCTGTTACAGTCAGCTGGACCTCTCAGCACTGTGGATGGAGGAGATGACAAGGAGCTCACCCCACAGTGCTGATATCCAAACAACTACCCTGAAACCCTTTCACTCTCAGTTCTGCCCATGGTCTTCTCCTTCCTCTTGGGCAACAAGTTCTTGCCATGGAAATAGGCATTGAGAATACAGTCCTCCTTGCACCTTCTCTCTTTGGTGCCTTTTAAACATTCTCCAGGGGGTAGCAGACAGTTTTAAGATTTCAACAAAAGAAAGCAAAAATAAAATCACTTGATCAAAAAGCAAAGATGTACTCAACATTTATTTGTATGAAACTGTCCCTAGCCTTCTCCAAACAGAATACTCTGATTATTCTGTCTACATACTCCTGACCAACTAGCAGAGCTATGCATGCACCTTACTATCCTTTCCTCCAGGGGGAAGAAGGCAGACAATATTAGAGAAACTTTTATTCTTGTCTTCTTGTTGTATCCCTCTTTTCTTTAACTTTCGCATCAAATCTGACATTTTCACAGAAACAACTGATCCACCACAATCACACCAGCAAATCAACACATGCCTTCCTGTTGCGAATAAAGTTCTCCTGCGAAAGGATATACATTTGCATTTTACTATCACAAAAGTTCACATAAACATACATGAACTCCTCTTACACTTCCCAGCTCAAGTGTCTGTAACCACAGCAACAGAAAACCCAGAGCAAGGAACTAAAGCCTTTCTCAAGGATTGAGTAAACTCTCTTCAGTCTGCCTAGCCTGACAAAGCTGAACTGTACTTAATTAGCACCATGTCAAGAAGAGGGGTGACAGGAGAGGAGATGACCCCATGAGTTGCTTGCCCTGTTATTTGTCTGTGAATCAAATCCCTTTGGAGATTTTACTGGCCTGGCTCTATTATGGACTCAAGCAAAGAACCCTTTGCAGGCCAACACAGACACATGTACATTGCTATATTATCCTTGATCTTCCAGACAGCCATAAGAATATCTTTTAAGCAGACACTGTCAGCAGGTAGCACCACAGCTGATAGAGGGGTGACATGCTCACAGAGATGGGCTAAGTAATCCGATGTTTTATGAAGTGCCTGAAATTCCTTTATTCCATTCCACTTACCATAAATGGCACTTGGAACACTTCAGAACAATGAGTTTTACAGATAAAGATATCTTCTTAATCTGTTTACTTGAGGGAAGTGGAATTATCAAACGAGGAGGCTCCAGGCTTAAATATATTAATGGCTACATGACAAGAAAAAGACATTCTGTCTTGAAGAATCTGGGGCCTAAATCCAGTATTGAATAAGGAAACAGCACAAAATAAACTAGTGAAATGTGCAGTCAGAACTCAGTGAACTAAAATAGTTTTCTAAAAAAGAAAAAAAAAAAAAAGGACAAGAGTCTCTCTATTCTAGCTGAGCAATTAAACTTGTCAACAAGAGACTTAAAATGCAGCAGGGCACATTTTTGTTACGGGGTATATATCCCAGGCCCATATTGATGCTGAGGACCTTTTCCCAGGGAAACTTGTGTCATCTTTCACAGCTGCATCTGGGAACATGTTAGACAACWGCATGAGGCACCACTAAGTCTTACAGAGTGCTTCATACTTGTGCTGTATTTATTTCTCTCCTCCTACTCTTCTTTACTGTTGTTAAATAGATCTAGAGTAAAATGTGGAAGTGGGAATGTGGTTTCATATCAGATGGCAGAGCATCACTCTTAGGTGTAGGAGGCAGCTGAGAAAAAATCATAGAGTGGTTTGGGTTGGAAGAGACCATAAAGATCATAGCTCCAACCCCCTGCCATGTGCAGGACACTTCCCACTAGATCAGGTGACTCAGAGCTCCATCCAGCCTGGCTTTGATGCTGCCAGGGATGGGGCACCCACAGCTGCTGTGGGCAACATGTTACAGGGCCTCAGCAGCCTCACATTTCTTCTGTTGAAGTCCTTTTTAAGGGTGCTTGCTTTCATACCTCCCCCCATTTAGACATGCCTTTACACTCACTCCAGAGTAACCAGAGGCAAAGCAATGGGCTATAAGAACAGTTCAAACAGAGATTGGCTGAGATGAATACAACTGTTTGCAACTGTTGAATCTTATTTTAATATCTCAACATTTAAAAAAAAAAGCTGCACCTCCTTGATTGTTACCTCCATATCAGTCCATGGCCTGTTATTCWGTAACAGGAACAGTCTGATGTATGTGTCCATAATGTACATARTCTGGTGTTTTTCATACAGAGAAATTTTGGGGGCTAAATCTTAAGGGAMGTTTGCAAGTCCTACATTCACAGACCTACAGTTCCACAGCTGTTTTCTCTGTGCATGTTACACCCACAAACTCAAAAAACTACGATTTCTAGGCAGAGCAGACGAAAAATTCAGTATTTCTAGAAGTCAAAAATTTCTCTTAGAATGGATAGCAAAAAACTAATAACTGATGCTACTTGTCATTTCTGTGTTTCTGACATTGCCTCTCAAGTATTTCTAAAGAATACTTGTAAGCTTTCTCCTTAATTTTTCTGTTTCTGACAACTATTCTTTTTCTAGRGAGACTTACTGCAATTATTTTAATAATATATATATAATTGTTGTGCTCACCTTTTCTATTGAAAGATGCAGTAGGAGAACAAGACAGAAATTCTAAACCAAGGTCAAGGTTTTCACAGACATTTCAGGTTCTTGAATGCAGTTGAAATGCCTCGGTAGATAAAATGTAATTGTAACTAAAAAAAGGGACTGAATTACTTACTATAGCTTTCTAGTCACTCATCCCMTTCTTGAGGCAGTTTGTCTCTTTGTCAGGTACTGAAGTGAGAAGAAGTTACCTTGAGGCAGTTTTGTTTCTTCCATGGCAATACTTGCATATATGAAGCCACATAGGAATTGACACTCTTTGTCAGGACATTCCCCCTAGTCCTCTGACCTAAGATAGTGCAAATTGCAGAGAGTACTGAAGGAAGTCATCCTGCACACGTATAGAAATTAATGTGACAACAACCACAACAAGAAACAAATTAAAAATAAATGAGAAAAACCATCAACACTGCTTTTCTCCCACTCACTTTTTGATTATCAGYTGGATTAATTCTTGTTCTCAGGTCTTTGTCTCTGCTAGGGGATCCATAAGCTTCTACATYACAAATCAATATACAATAAAACTAATTAATCATATTTTTAAGGCAAAAATTGAATAGCCACTTGAAATTTCACTGAAATTCCTGAAAAAAACCCAAAATTCACAGTTTGGTCTAGTTTAATCTAAATTGTGAAATGGTTTCTACCWCAATTTTACGATGAGATAGCAATAAAATATCCCAATATCACTAAAAGAGGATCAATATAATGTAGGAAACTTCTCACTGATGCTGGAAACTGTTTTTCATCAACTTGTATACAGGAAAGGTCAAAGTATCTGCTAAACRATGTAAATTTAGATAAAGTTGTGAAGTTTCGAACATTTGAACCACACTTGGCCCCCAAATTCAACATGTAGAGGTATCTTTTGGAAAATTCATATTGAGTTTTCTTGTCTGAAGCAATATTGTGTGATCTAAAATAGTGATTCCAAAGCTTTGCTTTTCCAGTGGCATATGTACATCATTGTTTTGGGTTTGTGTGTCCAGGGTAGTGGGAGTGGGGGGCTACAGGAATGGCTTCTGTGAGAAGCTACAAGAAGTTTCCCCCCCATCACAGATCAAATCCCTGCTGGCTCCAGGATGAATCCACTGCTGGCCATGGACAAATGAAGAAGGAAAAGAAAGTCGTTATGCAGATGTTAATACACTCAGAGAAGAGCAGAGTAAGAATATGTGAGGAGCAGCCCTGCAAACACTCAGGTCAGCACAGGAGGAGGCACAGGAGGTGCCAGAGCTGAGGTTCCCCTGCAGCCCATGGTCCAGCCCATGGTGAGGCAGCTGTGCTCCTGAGCCCATGGACATCCCTGGGGATGCAGAGATCCACCTGCAGCCCATGAGGAACCCACACTGGAGCAGGTGAAGGCCTGACAGGAGGCTGTGACCCCATGGGAGGCCCATGCTGGAGCAGGGTCCTGGCAGGGAGCTGCAGATCCATGGAGAGAGGAGCCCTCACTGGAGCAGGTTTCCTGGTAGTGCTTGTGACCCTGAGAGGACCCACACGGGAGTAGGCTTTTCTAGAAGGACTGCATCCTATGGCGAGGGACCCACACTGGAACTGTTTGTGAAGAACTGTAGCSTGTGGGAAGAACTCATGCTGTAGAACTGTCTCCTATGGGGGAACCCCACAGTGGAGCAAGGGAAGGACCCCTTTCCCTGAGTAAGGACAGAAACATGAGATGAACAGACCATAACCCCCCATTCCCAGTCTTCCAGTGCTGCTACAGGAAAGAAGACAGAGCTGGAAAAGAGGGAGGGGTGGGGGAAGGTGTTTTCAGTTCTCTCATTGCACTGCTCTGATCTATTTAGTAATACAGCCAATTATGTCCCCCAGTCCAGTCTGTTTTGTGATCTATGAGTGATTCCTTCCCAGTCCTTATCTCAAACRACAAGCCTTTTGTTTTATTTTCTCTCCCCTGTCCAGTTGTGAGGGGACTGACAAAGCAGCTTTGGTGGGCACCTKACATCAAGCAGGGTCAACAAACTATTGTCATCTTTTCTAAAAAGSCCTTTTTGTTTTATGTCCCCTACCTGGACCTGATTTGCTGCACTCATCCTTCTCTCTCTGTGCATGGGTACTCATGCAACCCTTCTCTGTTCCACTCTGAAAGTGCACAAGCCACTCTCAGAAAACTCAGTAGAAAGCTTCATTAAAGTCAAAATCAAAATTGTGCTACCGAAAAATAGGTCCTTACACCCTCTCACATTTAGAGGCATTTGAGTCTCCTAGCATTACGTGGCACATTAGCCTTCTTTTGTGCCTTTGAGTCAACCTGGTAAGTATGAACAAGCTATTGAAGCATTACAATAGCCGGATTTCTTAAAGTGGCAGGATGGAGTCAAGTGTCAGGGAAGTATGTGCTTTTTCACAGATGTTTTAGTGGTTAATCTTTAACAGTTAAAAGGTTTTTAGATTAGGGTTTCTAAGAAAACACCTTATTTTTTCAAACAAGCTACAAAGAAAGGTGGGGAGGAGAATAGTCTAATATTATAAAGGAAAATGGATGGTAGGAAAAAAAAAGGAAAGAATTTACCAGTGCATATGCAGTGGAAGAGTTTCCCTACAAACTCCTTCTATTTTGCCGCATTTTGTTTTTAAGAATCTACCAAGACATAAGAGGATTTTCATTTATGGAGCGCAAACAAGCAATTCAATTCTGCACCGAGCTCACTTTCTTATCACCTGAGGAGAGGCAAGGCAAAGTAAATTTTAATAATTTTGAACTCTATCACCCACTTGGCAAGGACATCCCTATGCCCAACTGTACTCTCTTTAATTTTAAATGCCCAGAGGGGTTAAATAACTGCAGACATTATGGTCTAATAAGGAAGAGATGTCAGAGACATAAACAGGGCTGATCCTGATTTTGTCATCTCCAGTTAACATCTTTGTCATCCTGAATAGGTGACAGCTCTGAGTGGAATAATATTTGGTGGATTTGCAATAGTACAGAACCTCTGGTTACTTGCAGATTTCGGCAGTCTAATCAAGGAAATATTCTATGCTTTGTGCAGCATGAGCTCAGATTTTATAAGATTTGGCAGAACTGTTACTTTCCTCAAAATATTTTCRACAACAGCTTTTAACAAAGCCAGGTTTTTCTGTCAAGGCACTGTAAAGCAATGCTACTTAGACATCCCCTTTATTTCTTGACAATTATTCCATAACAACTTATAATACTTTATAATATAATTTACAATATTTATAATCTATGAATGCAGTAAAATACTGCTTTGCTTTTCTGCTAATAGTAGAAGAAGGTTTGCATCCTATATGAAATCATTCACATGTTTAATGAACCTCTGCAAAAAGTATTGAATGGTATGAGAACCGATATATTGAAGGGGTTAAAGCTTTAGGAGAGGAAAGAAAGGAGAGTGGATGATAAGATCATGCAAAAGAAACAAAGTCTAATGTTTGTCAGCTATGGCCAGTTGTGCATTTKCTGGGCAAACAGTGGCTGGGGAGACCCTCAACAATGGGATAGCATGGGATGCTGCTGAAAGCAAAATRCAGAAACATCTTATAAAGTGGTAAGATCTCAACACTGCATGAAGCACAGCTTGCACTTCTGTTCCATGGAAGGTTCTCTTTGGACATGGTGAGAAGAGACAAGGCCATGAGAATGTTTTAAGAGAAATTAAATAAGTTTGGATTGGTGAAATGGCATTTAACAAATCATGGGGTKAAAGGCAGAAATGTTAATTTGGGTAAAGGAAGATCATGGAGAAGTAGCACCTACAAATGAGCATGAACATCAAAGCTAGCAGATGGTTTATATTGCAAAAAAATTAACTGAAAAATACTTTAATATAGCCRTTAGTAGTAGTAGCACTGATGATTTTCAAAGATTTATGTAATACTATAGCTATACTTCAAGTCTGTCTCTTTAGATAAGCTAGACTTTGAACACTTATATAATCATTATTGTATATGACTGCAATATTTAAAAAAGCTGCAGGTGACAAGGGAAAATAATAAACATAGATTGATTATAAAAATATTTTWAAAAATAAAATGCTAGATTTTCAAGACAAATTTTTGACTGACTTTAATGAATAAATGCTCCAAGTGTGAAAACTTGAAAGCTGCTAGTCATAGAAAAATACTGCACTGGGTCCAAGCGACTTAACAAGCGCTCCGTGTTATTCCAGAAAATCCATGTATATGTTACAACAGGGTTATGAAAAAGCTAATGAAATCTCCCTCCCATTTTCCTTACTCTTTGGTACATTACAGTCAAACAGTTTTGAGATCAAAGTTCTCATGTTCTTCTGCTCAAAACACTATTTGAAACTAGCAAACCTCTGTATGTATCTAAGCACATAACCAAATGGAAATCAAGAAGAAAGGGGAGGACAGGCCTGAGGAATGCCTGGAGAGGTTGGGTAGTACTTCAAAAGGAAGCAGAACCAAGAATTTTAAGAAGAGCTTGATGAATTATATTGGATGAGTAAAGGGTTGGGACTTTAGTGTACAAACAGGCCAGGATTATGTCCGGGCTTGGAATGCTACGTGGACATGGCTCTGTGAAGTAGAGAAAGGAAATACAAGTTAGACAAAAGAATACAAACAGCCTCTAGGGAGAGGAGACGAGCTGGGGGCCATGAAGGATCTGTATTTAATTCACCCTAGATAAAGCAATGGAAGTAGAGGGGAGATGCAGCAGTGCGCAAAGTGTTGCTTTCACAGCTCCCATGACTYGGGCCACATGGAGCAGAACGTTCACCTCCAGGTTTGGAAGATCAGGGCAACACAGAAGTGAGCATTAKCCTTGGTGATGCACCACTGTAGCTCAGAAGATTACAGAACTTGTATACCCGGTGTATCTTGTGACACAGGTAGGGTTCTACCTTTTCATCAGTAAACTAGAACGGCTCCTTTGTTTCCTTTCTCTATGTGCTCATTTTGTCTGGGGTAGAGGTGATTTTTTTTCCATAGTATCTATCACAGTGCTGTGTTTTGGATTTGCACTAGAAAGTGTTGATAATACAGGATGTTTTAGCTGTTGCTGAGCTGTGCTCAGTGTCAAGGCTTTTGCTGTTCCTCACCCCACCCCACCAGCAAGGAGGCTGGGGCAGGACAATTGAGTCGAGAGGGGACACAGCCAGGACAGCTGCCCACAACTGACCACAGAGATATTCTGTCCCATATGGCATCATGCTCAGCATGTAAAGTTGAGGGAAAGTGAAGAGTGAGGAGGGACATTGATCAGGGGTGAGCAATTCTTTTCCTTTGCATCAATTGTCTTTCTTGAGTTTTATTTTTATCTCATTGTGGTTTGGTGTTTTCTTTGTTTGATTGTTCTTTGTTGTGGTTTATTTTTGGTGTGTGTTGGTTTTTTCTTTTTCCTTTCCATTACAATTTATAATTACATTTTATTTCATTTTTGAAATCATTCTTATATCAACCCATGAGTTTTCTCACTTTTACTCTTCTATTGTCTGTCTCCGTCCATCCTTCCAGGATGATGGGGAGTGAGCAATCAGTGATGTGGTGTTTAGTTTCTCTCTGAAGAGAGAACTAAGCCATGACACTCTTACTATTCTTGTGTCTGCCACACTTAGTGCTTGAGCAGTCTTGTGAACTACCACCTTTTGACTTGCATCATTTTTCCTCTTTCTAGCTGAGAAAAATCTTTGCTGGCAGTTTTCAATGCTACTAGAATATATAATAAACCTTTTTACTGATATAAGATGTGCCAGTAAGGCATTTTACCTGTTAAGGGCACACAAAGCAAACCTCCTGAAGCAGTGAAATCTATAGTCCAACACAGGAGAATTCTGCTAGGCAGCAATACATTTCCTATACTGCAGGATTCTGAAATTATCACGGATATCTACATTTAATATAGCAGCAGGTCATTGCTGAGTGTTATTTAAATTACTTTGATATACTTCATTAGTCAACCTAAACTTAAATAGTTAACCAGAGTAGCAAAACAGGATGAGGCAGCTGTTTCAAACATTCATTTAGGCCCTCAGGTATYTTAGCTGTCTGCAAAACAATTAAGTGTTCTGGAAACTTTCTTTGTAAATGATGAATAGTATTCAGATGTCAAAGCTCTACGCAACTCTAGAGACTTCTTTTTTCTTGGGAAATAATTTGTGCACTACCCTGAGAACATGCAATATATTCCAAGCACATGCCAAATGTGACCACTTCCCACAGAAGATGTGTAGGAGAACTGCTCACTCTAAGTCTCCTGTGGCACCAGTGACAGTTTAAAACCAGTGAACAGCATCAGACTGTTTGGATACTTAGCTTAACTTCAACTCTCATAGGCCATAAAACATATTCTCTGGGCTACATACTGCACCTGGAAGAGCTAGTGATGTGGAAAATCTATTATTTTATAAATTCCCAAAACATTTTTTTTATCTTTGCTAGCATGAAAATAATCACCAGCTGATTTCTTTAGTGTTACAGAACAGTGTAGGAGGCGATAGCAACAGTAATTAACTGTTGAGCAACACAAGACACTCCCTTCTAACTGCCACACAACATGAGAACTTGATATTCTTAACATACACCTACTCTCTGGTGTATTTTTTATCACAGCAAACATGAGCTCCCCAAACAGCTACGTTCATCATACAGCGTCCTTTGACATCCTGTAACTACAGAAAATAGGCAAGAAGCATATCAACAAAGCTCCATCCATCCATCCATCCATCTGAATAGAATGTCCCCAGGCAGGCAGACCAGCGTGCAGTGAGGCTGCTCACACCAGCTCTGTATCACGCTGCCGCCTGCAGARCAGACCCGCCCTACATCCGACAAAAGGATTATCTTTTTTTTGTCTCTTTGTCTCTTTTCCTCCCCGGCTCCCCCCATTCTTAAAATGGGAACAACATGTTAAAGTTCCATCATACAGACTAAGATACATTTGTGTGGATGAAAGTAAAACGCTGCAGGCAGACATTAATACCCACAGTTCTTCTGGAGCTATCCTGGACTACTAACAAAGTGGATTAAGATTTAGCTTCAAATTTTATATACAAATGGAAGTGGCTGGCTAGCAAATTACGTTTATTCTTGTCAATGATCTCCAGCAAAATCGCAAYATATTTCTTCCTTTGTAGTGAGTATATAGTTTGAGCTAACTTCTAAAAACATGATTCAAGGTTTTCTTAGAATGTTTTAATAATTCTGTTGGGAGCTAAGACGTTTAGTTATTATAAAGTATTCTGCTCAATAAATGCCTTRCAGTCAATAGGAAGGGA
This sequence comes from Malurus melanocephalus, assembly GCF_030028575.1. Taxonomy (NCBI): domain Eukaryota; kingdom Metazoa; phylum Chordata; class Aves; order Passeriformes; family Maluridae; genus Malurus; species Malurus melanocephalus. The sequence continues at coordinate 2,161,521 of NW_026623250.1, read as the reverse complement.
CAATATTTYGCTCAATATTTTTCAAATGGGAAGRGCAAAAAAGTCTTTAAAAAAAACCCCTTTTCTCTGCCTCCTATGTTAATCCACTTTGTATTACAAAACCAAAGGCATATACATATAATTTTTGTTGCTGAATACATTATCCGACTCTTGCTTAAACATGTTACTTTAGATTACAAACATACGGTTGTAAAAATAACTGGTTGGACTGATTTAAACTGATTGCAATCTATTTTTTGGCATGAGGAAATTTATTACAAAACCTGTTTAGGACTGCAGATGTATCTCTGCCTCACAGCTGTAGGAAAAGGGTGTATTTGGAAKCTTCCAAGTGTACAGATCTCAGTGTGTGTCTGAAAGATTCCTTAGCACAAAGCTAAAGTGTGTCACTAAAAATAACTGAAGTTTTTTCTGACTTAATTTGAAGGCAATTAGTGATAAAATTAAAATTAACAACAATGCCTATGCAATTAAAATATCCTTTCATATGTAAGTAGAATGGTGCCTTACTAGCACCAAATATCTTTTTCAGTCTTTTAGGCTCAGTGGAATTTGGCAGGACTGGGCGTGGTTACGGGCAGCCAGCATGTTGGATGACATTGGTTAGTTGYCATCTGGGCAGAGCCTGTGGGCTGGTGCGTAAGGGTGACTATACACACAGATATGATTAGAAAAGATGAAGATGTGGGGAGTAGTTATGCCCCTGACTGAATTCCTGGCCACTCACTCATCCCCTTTTATCCTCCATTCCCATCGTTTTTATAAAATAGACTAAAAGAAAACAAAAACARGGATGATGGAAGAAGTCATGTCTATTTCGTAACTCAGTCTTAACCACATTAAAAGGACTTTACTGTTATGTTTTACAAACTTTTGTYTAGTTAGGTATTATACGCACTAACTGCTGACCACCGAAACTAAAGATCATCTTCAAGAACATCTCTCAGGCGTCAAAACCTCAGCATACATCTTGGTGGCCAAGTACACAACCAAAACTCAAGCTCTTCCTTCATGGACTACTTTAACATAGTTCCTACACCTTTCATGCTAAAAGAAATYCCTACCTGCACAGATGTTGTGGTTTAACTGACATGCCCATAACTTAACTAGCTACTGCAAACTTCATGTGTGCTAAGCTAGCAGTAGGTCTTACCCATTCATTATGGCAGATCCTAGGCCAGTGTGCCCTAAAGAGCTTACAACCCTCAACCTACATGAACCAGACATTTGCCTCCTGTGAAAACRAGGCAGGAACAAAATCAAGAACTATCCTTCAATGGTGCCAAAGCAGAGATATTTCAAATATTTTTATATCTTGTGTACATAGATATATGCATATGTATACATTCATGGCAAGATAAACACTATAATACAAAGAGAAACAAAAGGGCAAAAACCCGTAACAACCAATTCTACTGATGCTGGCAAATCTAAGATATTTTCAGGTTTACAATGACATGGTTCTTAAATTCAGGGCCTTAAGTGGACTGAGGAAATCATTGTCGATTAAAAAAGCTGAGATGTTTTGTGCAGTGAGAAGCCCGGCCTGACTAAAAACTCAAAYAATGCAAAAAAAAGTGGTAAACAAATTGGTATATTTTAAGACTTGTCCATCTGTCTGCAAGAGCTGGTATACCAGAGACAGATAAAAGGGCAAAGGTAGGTAAGTATATAGTGTTACCTTGTTATTCCTGCTACTTGGGAGTTAGCTATACTGAAATTCTCATGTGCTCAAGCTTTCTTTCCAGATCTGTGTACAGAAAGAAAAAAAAGAACGAGGCTTTACTTGGCTGTCTTAATATTAGATTCTTTCTGAGCATCATAACCTAGACATAAATAATCAGAGTCCTATCTTACTGTCTCCATAGAACTCAGCTTCCACTTAAACTGATGGAGTTTTGTTTTAGGCTCTTCGTAYTTCTTCAGTTGGACTAGCTCAGTCTGACTCCACCTGCATTGCTTCCTTAGGCTAGAAGGGAAAGGAAACTCTTTGATCTTTTGTAAGAACAAATAAATCTTTCTCTATCTTTTGATACTTGCTGTATCAAGCTCAAATAAAAATCTCTGCCTTGGCAGACAAAGAAAGTCTTCTAAGCAATATTCAATTCCCAGAATGGCTTGAAAAGATTAAATTCTCTAGAATCCAAGATTAGAATTCTCTATGTTCTCTGATACAGTACAACTACTAAATCCCAGTACAATTAGTGAGATAAGAAAAAAGTTCATTCTATTTAAACTCTTAATTTCCTWACTGTTTTTAATGGCAAAAATTCAGCTCTCAGCTCATCAACTTCCAAGTGAATTTTATTTCAGTATGCACACAGCACCCGTTTTATATCTGACTGGATTTTCAGATGTGCATTTTTCTGACTGATGTAAGGAAGGGAAGTGATGTTAAGTCAGTATCACTACACTTGCTCCCTTGCTGGTACCAAAAGAGCTCTGATACTACAAAAATACATGCCACAAGCATATAACAAGAAAGATATAAATGAAGGTGAAACCTCAGATTTAATTATAACATTTAACTTACACACAAGCAAGAGACTGTAGTTGCAACTGATCCATTGGCTTAGTACCTAGTTTTTGGCAGTGAAAAATCATATACAGTATACCTTCACTGCTCCTTAAAATTTTTYATTTTGAAGACACCAAAACTTCAGTACTTATGTACAGCCACCATATGAACACGGCAGATATAAAAGACAACGTTTTTTTCTAGAAAAAGCTTAATAAATTAAACATATCTATAGAAAACTAGGAGAATTGAAGGAATCAATAGCATGAATGCCAAYCATCAAATTAGAATTTTCACCGGTTGGTGAAAATTAGTGTTTGACATACTGGTTAGTAACAAGAGGTTTTAAAGCTTGCAAACTAATCATGTATCAGTGATTACCATTAAATGGAAGACTTGCAGGTGCTGGGTTGAAGAATGTGTCTGGATTCTTGCCTGGATGAGAGATGTTTCTCACGCCCCTCACCAGAAACACCTCTCCTTCCAGCAGAGGACAACAGCCAAGAGGGAGAAAAATGCCATCAACAACAGACACCAGAAGAGGATTTGGAAGGACTCCTATGAAGCAGATATTTGCTGCCAGTAGCCCCCAAGGCAAATAATTTCTATTTTCAACTGTTTGGGACACTAAACCCAAAGGCGTCTGGGTGAGAACAATAATTCAGAATTCACTTCTTCTTGAGCTGCATCTCACCTTGTGCTCATTCATGGTGCAACTTAGGCAAAASTGATGTGCAAAAAGTTATTCAGCAATAGAGCCATAGTTCCCCCCCCCACAATGTGATTTGATAAATGCTTATTAGACCTTGACCTTGACCAACAGCACCAGGGCTGAGCCTCTCTTGACTTATCAGAAACACTGTGTGCTCCCAGGAACTTGTGATGTCTAACAAGCCTCTATTTCTTTATGAACAGCCTTGGAAACTTTTTGTGCCTGAATAACCCAAGTGAAATACTATTTTTTGTTCTCACACTTTCAAAGGATACTTCTCACCCGAAGCATGGCCAGAATGGAATGACTATTACAACCAAAGCCCCCTCCCTTGCAGCCCTACAAATGTGCTCCAAAGTGAGACCCTGCCAGCCCTCCTGGAGCAGCAGCTGTGACCAGCAAACCCCTCTGAGTGGAGTGCTAAGAGCCAGGGAACTCCCAAGTTTGCTGTACTCAGAAGATCCCTGAACAATGATACCCCCGACTCCTTAAGGCTCCATCTTCCACAAAGGCATATGAAGTGGACATTTCATTGCCTTTTAGGGGAATTTTTCACAGGTACCTTGTACAGACTTTTTTTGTCTGTGTATGCCAAGTGTGCACATGCTGTAGAAAATGCACGAGAAATGCCGCTCTCCTACATTCTTAGGTACTTTAGATTTGTAAGTCACCTCTGCTAAGTAAGTTACTGTTGTGGTATAGTAAGTCCATCGATGAATCCTTTGCTAAATCATTTAACTTAAGTTGCAAGCTAAGTTAAGGTGGTGTAGCTTTTGTTTTATTTCAGATTGGATTGATTGACTGGACTTTTGTTTGCTTTTCTTCAGTGTGCTTTAAGCGTGAACTTCGCCAACAAACCTTGTCATGCAGTCGCTTTTATATTGGACCTGTTTGTAATTATACCTTTGCTGGTGATTCTTTAAGGAATCTGAAAACACTCATTACTGACAGAAGACTGTATTATGTCTGAAGCATAAACTGGTGACTGAGACAATCTCACAGAACCCCTCCCTTTCAAAACACAGCAGGCATTAGGACCACAAAAAGTTTTGGATGAAAACAATTTTGAAGGATTACATTCAACATTTTTAACTTGAAATGTGATCCACTCCCTCTGCCTTGTATTCTACCTCAAGCCTGTTTCTGTCCAGGAGTTCTTCATGTTAGCTAAGGATGTATGAGAGATTCATACACAGAAGACTGGCCTTAAAAACCTGCTAATGAGAGTAATAAAAACTCTTAATTTCTATTCTTAGCTTCCTGGGACATTGTTAGATGACAGGGTCACCATATAAATACTTGAATAGAGGATCCCAGCTGTATCTTTTTATGAACTTTATGGAAAAACATGCAAATCTCAAAATGGACAAACAACAGCTACAAAAACTTGTTGACACTCACAGCATCTAAGCACTTGAAAATAGACACAATCTGCTCCACCTAGACACTGATAAAAATCAGCTGGAAGTATTTCTGAGGCAGTCCTAGTCCTCTTTCATGAACATTTCTCTGTAACATGTGTCTTGGAAATGAATGGGTTATCTCCTCATACACCAATGATAACAATGTAACATTGACTGGTCCCAAGGGCTTTTATTTTTTTCTTTATCAGCTGCTTAACACTGAATAAAGTATACCAATGTGCAACAGTAAGTACAAAAGTCAGCAAGTATGAAAACGTRATCCTTTAGATTGAACTTTACAGCGACAAAGAAACACAGAGAACAGTGGGAACTTATTTCTGAAAGACCTTGCTCTAACAGAACTGTACCAAAAATTCAGTTGTGAAAAATCCAACAACGTCCAATTCCGTAGATAAAGTCTGTGACTGCAGTGCCTGAATGTCAGTTTTATATCAGCTCATAATTTAAATTCAGCCTTCATCATCACTGCTGCTCCATGCATCTTCATATGCTGGATTTAAATGTTGTTGAGGCAGAGACTAGAGAAAATAAAAATTTTCAGTGTCTGGCTTAATTAGAAACACTAAAATCAAATAAGTGAAAAGCCAAAGGCATTTTTAAAACCACTATATGTAGACAAACTATTCTGACTGTCATGACCAGGATTATTTTTAACTACTTCATCAGACATTCTACTGATTAAAGACATGATAAATTATGGAAAGAAATACTACTGAAATTAATTTCAATTTCAACAAAAATTTCTGGAGGACTGACTGGAAGTACTACAAACGTTTGCTATAAAATATAACAGACATTATAATTGTTTACTGTGTGCCATTGTTTCAATTTAGGTCATAATGTCCTCGGCCCAGCATAACTGAGCAGTACTGTTTCAGGAAGCAGTCCTGGTCTCTATTGACATCCMAGAAATATTTCTCACCTCAACCCCAAAAGCATCCAGTTAAACAGTTTGTGTAGCTATGCAGTGCACTAAATTACACTGACTTAGGGTAAAATCCTTTTCTTGTCTACTTCTATTCTGGTTTCAGATTCTGGTCATACAAACACTCAAATGGCWATTCTAGCACCTGAGAGGGAGCAGGAATTAGTAGCCTATGGACAGCAGAACTCTTCTTACAGAGGCAGRGCTCATCTACAGCATTTGCAAACAGCAGCTGTAGCTTAACAGATTTCAAAACAATGGTACACATTACATACTGTCACCATGTYGATGTTAAAGGAGCCGTTCTAATCAGAGCTAAGTACATAATCTTCTTGTTGTGGGTTTGTTTTTGTGTTTCAGACTAAGAAAAATAAATTTACTCACATCAAAATTCTCACAGCAAAAATATTAATTTCAGGTCAAGTGAACACATTTTGGATTTAAAGTATAAAACCTTTGAAACGATTTTTTTTTCTCTCTTAATTGTTTTGAAGTAAGCTGTCTTACAAAAGCAAATCTTACAACAATTGTAGGCTTTTTATAATTTCCCCATCTAAAATGGAATAATGCAGCAATCAAAAGATTGCACAGAAATAACAGGTGATTCTTCTCTTAATTARGAATTGTTACAAATGTTGATCGTCAATCAAATACTTCATTCTGAATTTCTACACAACCTCCCCAAGTATAACAGCCATAAAAAATAAAGTTCAAACTCAAAAATTCATTACCTTTTCAGAAATATCATCAGAATCTGGCTCTCGTGGAGCTGGTATCCATGCAAGAATATTGCAATCTTTGCTACCACTATAAAGTTCCTATCAAAAGAAACAAGAAAAGGTTATTATCACACAAATTTACTGAATAGTGACATAATATCGTACAGGGGRAAAAAACCATACAGAGTGTTATTTGAAAATAAAGGCAAATATTTATTTCTAGTTTATACTATAATCTAATTTATTCTATATTTCTAATTTATACTATAATCTTGATATGTAGTATTTTAAATAATGTACCAAAACAAAATGTTTTTATACTTTTCCTCAGATTGCTCACCGCAACAGCACAACCCACATCTAAACAAAATGTATTACATAAATACATTTTTCTATTCCCCGCTCTCTTGTCTCCTGAAAAGACACCTATTTCAATAGCTAGGAACCTTAAGAGATTATTTATGCTGAAGTAAGGAGAAAACAAACAAATAAAAATCAACAAAAATAGGYAAATATTTTATTATACTTAAAAACCAGAAATAAACTCAGAAGAATCAAGAATCTAGTAATACATCTCAGAAAAGCGCTTATGTGTAGAACAAAGAAGTATTAAGTAAATGCAGTTTTTAGTAAGTCTAGGGAAGGAAAATAACAAATAGAGTACCATGTGAGGCTTCTATCTTGTTGGGAAGACACAGATCAACAAAACCATTTTTTTTATTTTTAAGTTAAATAACTATTTATTAGGGTAATTACTGAGGACTGAGATCCCATTGCACAAGGCACCCTGCAACACATGGAAAGAAACAATCCTTACATCAAACGGCTACAAGTCAAATATATCCTAATTTTCTTATTTCTGAATTAAAGCAAATACAGACTCCTCTTGTCACTTAAAAATGAGGAATTTTACCAATGGGAAATATTGACACCATCTTTGCAGTAAATTTTGCACCTATAACACTTGCATTTTCCAAGCGCTATTTAAATGAACAGGTATGAAGACACTTTCATATGCCTTAAATCTTGACTTATGTCTGACAACGTTTGAGTATTGTCATGTATTTAAACTACCTGAGTAAAACATAAAGATTTTTTTGTGGTACTCAGGCTGACAGTATGAAAGCCTTGCTTTAAGTATGCTGGCTTTACACTTAGCTAGCAACTCTCTGCATCTGTGCATGTTAGTACATTGAGTCAATATAAATTCAATACATTATCACAGGTCTGTCTTTGCAAAAAGTCTATATCATTTACATACAGTTTCAGAACTGCATGAATTATGCTGATGTTTGATGCAGAAACTTAATGCCCATATAAACACTCACTTAGGTGGGTAATCTTATTCAAATGAGATGCCATACTTTTCAAAAACTGGTCTTACGCATGAGCTTGTTAATGAATAAAATACATTCAAGACTAGAGTTTACAATTTTAAAAGATAACCATTCTACTTACCTTGCTTAAAAGATGTTACACCAAAGTATAGGTCAAATTCTAATTTATTCTGCCATCAGTACTTTACTTGGGCCTTCTGCCTTTGACAGAATGCAGAATATCACTAAGAACTTTAAAAGAGCTTTCATGCCAAAAGAGCTCCTTGTGAGCGATGTCATAATGGCATCAATACTTCCACTTAATCCTTCTTACCACTTGTCTCACTTTCTGATCCTGGTATGGCAATCTCTTCAGTTAATATCCACTGCATTAAGCAATACTTACAATTAATTATTACAACCTAAACTGGTTCTTTGGTTGACTCACACCTTAAGTCAGTCAAAAGAAGAGCTAGTGACCTCTATGTATAACTATGATACAAGACAAGACAGACACATACATTGCACTACATGCTCTATGCATGCTTATGATACCAGATATGGAGACATTGCAAATAAAACCTCATTTAACCTTCAGTTAACTTTGGTTAATAGCCTACTACTGGATTCGCCAAATACCTCTGCAGATGTCGCCAGCATTTCTTGAACAGTATGACAAGCTATAATTCAAAACAAAATTGCATCCTGTTACATACCTACTATTTTATGACATGTTATTCATGCATGATGCTTTACTCTATTTCCTTTTCTGAAAGGCATTTCCTTTTCTGAAAGGTCTTGTTTGTTTATTTAAATCATTCTAAGCAGACAATATGGCACACTTGTATCTAGTGTATTAGATCAAAGTGTAAACATCATGTAAGATATTGCCCAATGACGATTTTCTCTTCTACACCACCCTTGAAATTACTGACCTGCTATTAAATTAAATGCTTCTTATTAAAGGGCCAAATTCTGCAGTTCTTACTCAAGCAGACTAACATCTTATTAACTTTACAGAAACATTTACATAACAGATAGGCAAACAATAATATAGAGGATTTTATAGCTCTGTTCCTAGGATCAGAAAAGGCATACACACACACAYATTAACTAAAGCTCATCACATTCTGTGATGACAGCTCTGTACCAGATCTCAAATATAAAAAGGTATTCCACACAAACACCCTAATTAATTTGGATAAGAACAGATAAAGACTAGTATCACTGGACTGCAAATAGCTTAGCTGCTTGGTTATCAGTGATCCCATCTGATTATATGGTTCCAAGCAAACAGAAGACATTTCTCCTCAAACACATAACTGGTGCAAAGTTTTAGTTTCTTCTTAGAGACTATTCCACTTATGAGATGAAACAAAGGCAGCAATTAAAATACAGTTAATGAACAGAAACAGCATSAGGGACTGACACCAACCAATATCAGTAAGAAATTTTGAGCACAGTAAATAATAGTAAGAAAAATCTAAGAATCAGATTTGAGGATGGGTAGGACACGAATCAGTCACCAGGATTAAAAACAGCAGAAGTTCAGAAGACTGTTAATATGAAGAACACTCTTAACAAGGACTGCAGAAAGGATGTAGACCTTGTTTCCCATTACAGTGCACTAATATCCAATTAAGTGCTAATAAGTAACAAAAATGTTACAAAGCCATCTGCTACACATTTCAGCAGTGGATACTTAACTTACATCAGACAGACTTAGAAGAACCATCAACGAAAACTTCCGGCTTGCTTAAGTTAATTATGTTTTGATAYGTATTTACAAATTCCAAAGCTGAAAACAAGCTAATTATGCCATTCAGAAAAAAAAAACCCCAAAAAACAACACAAAAAAAACCAAAGAACCACCCAAAATTATATAGATACAAATGAACTGACATTTTTTAAATCCTAAACATGACAATGGAAAAGGTTATTACATAATTCAGTTCTGTGGAGTYAAAATATAAGTATATAAACATCAGTCAACACAATTTGCAACAGAGCAGGTTTTGTCAAAACTGATTTTACTTATAGCTAATAACAAAATAAAAATGTACAGCTGTGAATAACTTTGCAGCATGTGGATTTAAAAATGCTCGAGAGAGTAAAATAAAACAGATGAGCATAAACTTTACAAACAACATTACATTGTCAGGAAAGGAATTTCACTGGCAAAATCATAATTTCTATTAGAATTACATGAAGACTGATGAATACACTTAATTATCTCAAGATAGGGTATTTGGAAGTACATGTGTAAACACAGTCAAAATAACAGTACCCCACTATCTCTGGCGTTGACACCCAGCAACATTGTTTCATCAGACCAACTATTTAATACAACTGAAAACATTTACACAAAAGGCATTTACACAAAAAGAAAAGAGTCACCCTGCTACAGTGAACTGAACTCTAGAAAAGTATGATTCTGAAAGCGAATTGGGAATCACATCAAATTAACAAATGAAGTTGCTGATATCATAAACCTCTAGATACTGGTGTAGCTCTTGTGTGCATATGCACACACAAGTAATCCTTTATCAAGGATCTTAAACGCCAAGATCCTTGCACCACATGTAAAACAAGTAAAACATGTTTTACAGTGAGACCTAATGAGCCTCACCTTTTCAGTTTGTCAAAAAGACCACCAAAGGTAAGTTTATATAAACAACTAGAAGTTTTGTTGGGAAACTATTCTTGAAAACATGAAGAGCTTTTCAAGAATATTCTGGAACATTAGCTACAATGTGAATATTCCACCTTTCAGTTAATGTAGTTGTCACTGACTACTGATATAAGAATTGCCTTCCTAGCAAGGCGTATTAGCTTGGGGTCTGCTGTCCATAATGTGTCCCTAACTTTCAGTCAAATCTGTATCAGTGATACAGCAACATTCAGGCAAAGTTACTGGACTCAAAGCAGAAACCACCAGAATAATTTCTATGATGCATTKTATGAGAGGTCATGAAAAGGTAGCTACGTGCTCCTTCTGCCAGATACTCAGAAACAACAGGCAAGGAAGGAGGAGGTGGAACATGAAATACAATCCTTAACATGAGGGCAACTATGCAATGGCCTGAAAATCCATGCTATCATCCATTCTGTTCTTGCGACAATACATGCCATATAGATAATCTGTTCAAAAGAATCTGATAAAAATTAACCTTTGCTATCGTTAACTCTTTTATTAGAGAAGAATACACCAGGGGAAAAAGGAAAAGAAAAAAGGCAGAGAAGAAAAAAACCTGTCAGCACCATGAGTCCCTGTAATGCTATGGTATTTCTCAGTTGAAATGTCCTCAGATTAATTTAAGAATCTCACCATGTTGTCAACACTTTATCCGAAGTACAACTAAAGGCATTTCATCAAGATCACCTTAGCAGAGTACTTGAGAGCCTTCTCAGTACTCACAGCAGGACTAATGCACTTCACATTCTTTCTTACTGTGGTAAGTTGTAAATATGAGAAAGACAAATACCTCCTCTTCAGTCTTACGGGAAACAAGCATGTAAGCCAAAAAATTACTAAAGGTCTATTGACAAGTTACACACGTGAGACAAAACAAGCCATGGAAGGAACCTAAACCAGAAAAGGTCATTCAAAAAGCTTGCATTACATGTAAGCCAYTGAATTCTGTCTTACGATCTAAAAACTAAATTCTAAATCTAAAAATTCTGTCTTACGACTAAAGCACAGCCCTGAATAGCTAATGCTCTTATAGAGCAAAATGGTATAGCAATCTGCATAGATATTTAAGTTTGYCTGCTTTTATTTTACTTACCTGAAAATGAGGTTGAAATACACAGCAGTTAACAGTACTATAATGCCCTCTAAGCATAGTTATCAGTTCTCCTGTGAAAATTGTATAAACAGCAATGGTACTTCCATAAGGAACAAAGGCAAACTCTGGATTACAGCCACAAGAAATGGCAAATTTGAGTCCTTTCCTACTTTCATTACAGACTTTCCCATAGTTTACCTGCAAAATGAAGGATTACACAGTTAGCCATTAAGTAAAACMACAGGAAATTATAAGAAAAGGTCAATCTTACTTCATGCTTAATACTGACTAAAATTATTTTGAGCTGATATATCTCTTGATACTTCAAACTACAGATATCTATTGAGAGACTCATTTTTATTTTCATTTAAGTTCACTCTTGTTAATATCAATTTTAAGAAAGAGAAAGAAAGAAATGCMTAAAAATTAGCATTTCAATACTAAGGAATAGGATTTGCACAGGTTGTTGCATACCAGATCTGCATCAAGCACCTAAATCCTCTCTGAAATTAGACATGGTTCAGGAATTACCACCTGTTGTGATTTAGGAAAGGTATTTTCCAATTAAGTAGTTCAGCTAAAACTACTAGCTTCMCTGCCTCAGATTAAAAGCACAAAAAGCAGAAATCATGGTTTGAGACAAGAACAATCTACTGGAAGCAGCAATATAAAACCAAAGAGTAACAGSAACAATACTAAAAACACAAGGTGTAAGACAAGGAAATTATTTACAAGTTAAATAAAACAATAGTGGACCATTTTCTCCCACGGCAGCTGTGATCTGAAAAATTTYTAAGACCTTACTGGTGAGGTCTGAGGGAAGCCTTGCAAATAAAAATAGTGTAAGAGCACCTTATTAGTATTTGCACTAATGCTTCAAGACCCAGTTTCACAGAGTTTCAAGCTCTTGGTAAGTCCTACACAGATAAAAATCTCACAAAAGATTGAAAGTGAAGTTTCCGAACATCTCTGGARATATTCCAGGTCTATCAGACATAAAAAGTGCATTTATGAAGAGACAGAGAAATATAGTAACGGAAACAGTTTAGCCATTGTCTAAACAAACTTAATTAAAACAAAACATTAGAATTTTTACTTTCTTTTTCATGAAGGGGGAGAAGTCCACTATGAACACTTCAAATTCACACATTATCTTACAATTTTAAAGTATTTTTTCTAATAGCAGTATTATAAATTTAAATTCATTAATACTATATAGCATTATACAAATAATTATTAAATATGAATTATAAATACATAAGTAAACAGTATTTTCCTATAATCTAGGCTCTTTACTGAAAAACATAATTTGCATTTGTGTACAATCCCAGCATTAATCTTAAATCTCACTACCTAAAACTGAAGGCCTAGAGTTAAGGGAAAAAAAAAAATCCGAATTGTGAAATCTTTTGACTATAAGCGAAGAAATTTATGAAGTTCATCAGGTAAATATTCTAACACAACATCTTGATCAGGTTCTTGATCCATACTATGTCAATTGCCTGAGTCCTAAGTTTGAGGCAAACGTAGCATCAGCCACTATGAGCCAGGCAAGAAAGTAGGCTACTTGTTGCTCATTTCTAAGAATGAAGTGTACCTGCGTAAGAAAAGTGTAATGAAAAGAAGTCCTGAGAAAATCTCTCTCAATCACTATATAAATGTATCAAGCCTTGCGACTGCATGCAGATCTCTGAACCTTCCCATCTGTTTCCCAGGCTAAATGCACTGGTAGGCAGGCACTTCAATGAGGTATTTGAGATCAATGTTTTTACAYATTGAGCAGGTATTTTCATGAGATGTGCTTACACAGTTTGTGGTTAATACAGCTCACTTTGTAAAGACAATGTTTGTAAATAGTGACTGTGCTAAGTCTTGGTAATGCTAGCATTTTAGAAGCACATTACTTTGTAGATAAAGTGCAATTAAGCTCCTTTACACAGCATATGAGGCTGTAACACCAACTCCCAGGTAACAGCCCTATTCATAATAAAGGCATGCACAAAGAAAGRGAGGCGTGAAAGTTGAGAAAAGTATATTAAGTGGATAGATTCACTGTTAATATTCCCACTYTGTACAGAAACAACAAAAAGGAAAGGATGCGGCCAAAACAAGAACTGAAGAAAAATCTTAAAAACTATCTTTGAGCATACAAACAGAAAACTTGGGAGTTTTTTTCTGTTTGGTTCTTTCCATTCTCACTGAATCAGGACTTCCTATTGTGATTGTMCTGGTTTTACTCAGTCCAATTTTTGGTGGKRGGGGGATGGGACCAAGAAACCACAAMGATGGCTCYTGTGAGGAAGTTCTAGAAGTTTTCTCCTTCTTCTCCAGCAAAAGGAGCCCTRCCCCCTGTGTTTTAGAWCCAATCCATCATGGCTCTGAGGGTGATGGACAGGCTGCCCATCAGGCCTGGGCCAATTGCACAGGCTAGTTACACCTCTGTGATGACATAGGGTCTTGTACTGAAGAACAATTCAAAATAAGATAGGGGCGGCTGCCATGTAGTTTTTAGRTTGTTAGTATTTAGTTTTAGTACCATGCACCRGGGAAAAACAGAGCAGGAGGGTGAGGAGATGTAAGAAAGAAAATGGAGACCGAAGATCACAGTAAGAAGAAGACAGGTGCTGTTCTGTTGCTGTGGTGCTSRRACATGGAGAAAACAAGCTGTTCTCAAAAGGACTATTTCCACAATGAGAGACCTGTATAGGAAAGGAGAGTGACCTTGCTCTGAGGAAAAAAAAAAACCCTGGCCTTTGAGGACTGGACTGAAGTGATCAGGAGCCAAAAACGAGGAAGAGGCTTGGCTCCCCCTCATGTCTGAAGCGAGTTGATGCTAAGAAGAAAATGTGTTCTGCAGGGACGGAAGAGGTGCTCCCGCCCCAAGTCTTAAGTAAGCGGATGCTTAGAAGAAGCTGTGTTCTGCCAGGAGATTTGTGATAGTGGCCTTATGCTGCTGAAACAACACAGTTTGGCCTTGGAGAACATTCCTTCCTTTCTCCTGCGAGGTAAAGAAAAGAATCCCTTGCCATCAGCAGTTATACACTKACTGTTCCTTGGGAAAAGAACTTCCACAGCCTGGAGCTGTAAGAACRCTTYTCCTATGRTGCTGGACGACAACTGTAATGAGTRGTTTGATCTATGTTAGACTTTCATTCCTGCCCCCCTTGTATGYGGGAAGACATGGGGGGTGGAGAGGGAKRACCTGRGAAAGAGACGGGTCCYAGAAAGAATAACAGGTATCTTACAATGTTCATTTTTACTTTWTCTTCTCCTTGTAAATTTTTCCCTATCTCTTTGTTYCCCTTCCCGGTGCGGCAGTATTCTTAGTAGTTTTTAGTAATAAATCTATTTTGCAACTTAAGTTATTCAGCCTCTCTGACCATTTTCTGGAGCATATATGTATCTTTCTCTCAATTATGTTCTGTTATCTAAAAGCCATAAATTTTAGTGTTAATTGGGCTTTAGCTCTCCCTTCTGCCTCTCCGGTGGGGAGGAAGGAACATCACTGGGTGATTTTGGCTTTTGGCCCAGTTCAAACCATGACATTTTTGRTGCCATGACTTGGATAAAGGATAAACGGGTTTAAACCCACAACACTGATAAAGAATGCATACAATGTGTACTACTTCAAAGTTAAATTCCTTCACTAACTGAAACAACCCATAAGACTCCAAATTTGTCCTATTGTTAAAAAAACACACATGGCTCAATTTCTGTAACTTCTGAAAGATAAAGAAAAAAATTATGTTGGTTRAAAGTATGGACTAGTCAGGGAAATAAAAGCACTGTGGTGTGAATGTGTATTACTTGTACCTGTATTTATTTGTTTGTTGGTGCCTTAAAATTATTTTAAGCAATACTTTCAGGCAGTGTGAAAATAYAGTACTCTGGACAATGTAATTCTGRACTTGGAAAAGCAAAGCAGGATCAAGCTATTCCATACCTGTTACAAAGTTGTAAAACAGCCTATGAAACAAGCCAATGAACAACCACATGGAAAACCACAAAAAACTGTGATCCAGCTGGTAAAAGGAGAGTGAACAAACTGTATTACCTACTTTAATCATGGTGATTTGAAGACAGAAAGATGACTGTATATGAGGTATTGAGAACAAGCTGGTAGCATGGAGAAAAGTATTTTCATTTAAATATCAACAAGGAATTCTTTTTGCTATGTTCTGAAACTAAGCAGCAGAATTAAAAGATTTATGAGGTAGAGAGAAATTTCTTCCTTTCCTGATAGAAAGACCGTAATTACAGCTGACGAAAATTCCATGGATACTGATTTACCTAGTGTGTTGTCCTTTCAAAATAAACAAAGAAAACAATTTTTGTTACCTTCAGCATAAAAAAGCCCACAAGCCATAAAAGGACTAGAGTAGCAATAGAAGTTTAACAAATTTCCCAACCCCCATCCCTGCTGTGGTGTGATTACCACACAAATCTAGAGGGACAGATGCATAGATACTTTTAACACTAACATGCAATTCTACAGGTGAGATTCCACAAAAAAYGAAAAGAGAGTTGCAAGAAAGCCAGGCAGTCAGGGAAACTCTCAAGTATGGGCTACTGCTGTAGGGATAGTACATTGGCAACAAATSGTTTAAAAAACCCCAAAACTTTCTACCAACAGTCACTGCATATGRAAGTTTTTATTACTGTATGAAGTATTTATAGCTATACTCCCAAATTCATTAACTTAGAGTTAATATATTCAATCTTTAAGTAGATCCACGTTTCTTCATACACATTTTCTTTATAATAAGTAGAAGCAAAGAAATCTGGAAGAAAAAAATTTCCACCAAATCTTCTAGAGATGAGATTGAGCAGCTACATCCTTTATGAAAATAAATTTRAAGTTCTACTGACAACTGCATAACTTATAAATCTCTTAAAAGTAAGTGCAAGTAAAAACTTAACTGAAGTTCCTTGAAAACTTACTAAGGTGTTTTCTCCAGTGGAGCTGTTCCAGAGTCGCATCCGATCATCTGTACCAATGGTTAATAGATGAAGTCCATCACTTGTATAGCACAAACCATTAACTCTCCCATTGTGAGCTGTGTTTGCTGCCAGGAAAAAAGAGCAGGCTCAGGTTTCTAGAGATGAATTACTACTTTTATATATTTTACTTCAATGTAGAGCATCGGAAGTGCTGTTTAAAYGCTAACATTCAAAGAATTAATAATTGAACTTTTTGTTTATGAAAGCATCTGGCAGCTAASAGCCACCAGCAGTGCTCCTCAGGGTGCAATTCAAGGGTTAGCTCTGTTCAATCTACCATCCAGTGGTTGATGCACTCAGCCTGTCAGTGTTAAAGAGGCATTTGGACAAAGCTCTCAACAACACGTTGTAGCTTTTGGTCAGCCTGAAGCAGTCACGATAAGGTATCACTGCATTATACTGCACTACCTGATTTAGACGTATCTCTTAGGTAAAAGTGTGATCTAAAAGTGAGCTTTTTAAAGATTTCAGTTAAAAAGAATTACTATCTGCTATTGGTTTAGTTCATACATATTTCAATAAATTTAACATCCTAGTCTATATGATTGATATTAGATCACCAAAAAGCATCTTGAACCTGTCAGACAAAAATAAAGTTGAAAAGAAAGATGTGATTGAACAARTCAACATGTTATTCAAAGGAATGTATAAAATGGCACTATTTATCTTTGGAGTTAGCCAGGATTTCGCTTTTTATTAAACAAAATTTCTCCTTTTTTGACCCAGTATTAGCTTTCATTAGACCATTTTCCTCCCAGTAATTTCTTGAATTTTAATCAAATTTATGTTTATATAAAGCCTAATCTAYAGCATGAATGAATGAATTCTACTCACAAAAAAAAGGAAACAGAATTTTCCTTTATAGAGGAAAGTCATTTAGGACAGATACACTGCTGCTGTTAAGCAATTCCTCTAAACAAGATCCCAAAWAACAAACACTGACTCTGTAACACAGAAACTGAATAAACCTGAATTGCCTGTTTTGTAATAAATAAGTAATCAATTGCTTTTATAATAAGTAAGAAAATAAGTGTGTAATAGGATTATCGTAACTCTCCTTACTAGTTTTAATAGTCAAAACTTTTATGAAATATAAGAACGATTCTAGTTACACATMGATTACCACCACTTATATTCCGTATTACCTGTCTCAGAAGAYGCCTTGGACTTTTCTCCATTGTGCTGATCAAGCGTACTCAAACATCCAGAAGCTCTCCTCACATCCCATAATTTTACTCTACCATCAGCACTAAGAAAAATAGATTTGCATAAAGTAGGAAAATTCAGTGCACCATGGTTCAGAAACTGTCTTGGTCAACCCACCTGGCACTTACCTTGGACCAGCAAC
The DNA here is from genome assembly GCF_030028575.1 of Malurus melanocephalus. Classification (NCBI taxonomy): domain Eukaryota; kingdom Metazoa; phylum Chordata; class Aves; order Passeriformes; family Maluridae; genus Malurus; species Malurus melanocephalus. The sequence continues at coordinate 2,143,770 of NW_026623250.1, read as the reverse complement.
TATTCTGAACCACACATCATGTGGGCACACTCAAATCAACAGAATTCCATTAAAAGCATTTCAAGACAGACTTCAGACATTCATTTAATATGTATTAACAATTATAGCTGGTACACTATCAGGACCTAAGACTGAATCTTCACCTGTAATACAATATATTTTGCCTCCTCTTTGATTACAATGTAACATCCTTGCATACATACAGAGACTAGGAATAAACCTGTAATTGTTCTTTTGATTAAACTGTAGCTACAGACTCCAGCATTGTGTGTAATGTTGGTCTCAGAACTTTGGCTTTTGCAATCAGAGGTTATTGTATGATTGGTACAGAAGCTGTCTATAAGCAAATAACTTTCCGTCTGCTAAAACRAAACAAACRACAACAAAACCACAAACAGCCAACCAACCCCCTAAACAACACACTGTTAAAACAATTTCCGGCGTCATGAAACCTTTCAGAYGTCTGGCTTCAGAAACAAAGGTTTGCAAATCTGGTATCAAATTTCACTCTAAATGTATAAAACTGCCATTCCTCTTGGCAATACAAAAGAAAAGAAAACATGGTATCTAAAAAAGCAAGAAATATTACACTATAATCAAAAGCTAACATAAACAAAAGTTATAGAAAAGCCAAGAGGATTTTTTACATTAAAAATGTCCAGACAGAAAATAAAAAAGGCCGAGGAATATCAACATACAACCAATATTCACTYAATTACTGCAGTTTGGAAAGTTACTATCCATCAGTTAAACCTMATTACTCTCTTTGACATAAGTATGCATGATTTATTACCAGAATGGTAATTTCAACTAAACATGCTTTACTTTATTATATAATGGATTAGCAATGCACACTGTAAGCAGCATCTCCTTTATATTCCATCATTTTCTGATACATGTAATTACAATTAGTGTTTCAAAACTCTACAAATTTGCTAATAAAATAAGCATGACATGTACAGCTCTTCAGGTTTAGTTTTTCTAGGAATGAGCTACAAAATCGTGAATAACTAAATTCAGCTAAGAAGATTACCTGTAGAMGTGCGTTTGAATTGTAAAAAATGTGCAGAAAAAATATAAATTTTTTACCAACAAATATTCCAGTGCATTTACCAGTTCAGCAACATCCCTACCTTCCTGTTGCCAAAATATATTCGTGACGTGGAGACCAAGACACTGCCAATACTTCTTGTCTGTGACCTAAAAATTACATGAAAAAGCTTATACACACCATTTTATGTAAATAACTAAAAATAAAAGCAAGTATTTAGCTGCACTGGATGAACCGAGCCGGAATAATTTGAATTGTAACATCAATTTGAATTTTGTGAAATGATATTATTTTTGGTGAGAAGTTATTTCTCTCTCTTSTTCTTGCTTGAGTGAGATTGTAGTGAGCGGAAAGCCATACATGAAGTATGACATGCGTATAACTTTGGATAATAAACATGGTTTTACCTATGCACAACACATTACAGCACCATCACAGCCATTRAGTTTTTGTTAATTTTCATGCAGCACTGGTGCACATAGAAGGAGCTTTTCATTTCTCTTTCTTTAAAGCTTTTAATAATGTTCAATACAAATTACAGTTACCTTACATACTTAAAATTAAACCTTGACTCTTTTTTTCCTCAAAGACAGGATATCTAATTATTATCATCTGAATTTTCAGTATTTTTTCCCTTAAGTAATAAGAYATCAATGAAGGTGGCAAAAGGTCTGGAGCACAAGTCCTGTGAGGAGCAGCAAAGGRTGATGGGGGTGTTTAACCAGGATAAAAGGAGGCCTGGGGGGGCCCTCACTGCTCTCTAAAACCACCTGAAAAGAGGTTGTAAYCTGGTGTGGGTCAGTCTCCCAAGTTAATACAGAACAGGAGATGAAGTGGCCTCAAGTTGCACTAATGGAGGTTTTGATTGGCTTTTAGGAAAAACTCCTATATTTTCCTAGTAGGAGAAGTCTGCCCAGGGTAGTGGTGGAGTCATTATCCATGGGGATATGTAAAAGATGTGTAGATGTGGAATTGAGGGACATAATGTAGTGGTGGATTTAGCAGCACTGGGTTAACAGCTGGACTCAATGATCTAAAAAGTCCTTTTCAGCACATATATATATATATACATCTATATTCACTTATACGTATACACATACACTTTTAAACTTGGAAAGTAATGCTAAATACAGACAAAAAGAAGAGCAATATGTCTGAAATGGAATGATTACAATCATGCTTCACGTAATAACATACAAACGCATTGTTGAAAAATATACTAAATCATACAAATACATTTTTAATAATGCAGTTTAGAGCTATGTAAACCACCTTGTTCCTGGTGCATCTTCTAGTAAGGAGGTGGTTCCCCATTACCTGAATTTATCAAAGGACTGTGATGACTGGGATAATAGGAAAAATCTCCAAGATACTGGTACAACAGGATACACTTGGACGGCTCAGGGCAGACAAATTTATTTGTATACATTAATTAAACTACAGCTACATATTTAYCTCCATTTCATCTGCCAGAGCTAGCCTACATGAAAATATTAATACTTACTGACAAGACACCACTGATTGCTTCAATTCAGCAAATAATTATTAGATGATGCCAAATGGAAAACATATTCTCCTTCCACTTATTCCTCCACTTGTGGTAACAGGTTGTTACAAAAACATAGAGCTTGTGCMTGGAAAGCACAAGCTCTACTGCCGAAGTTAAGAAGCCCTGATAAAACCAAACAGGACCTTTAGAGAACGTTTTTTGTCATTGCCCTCTCTGGTGCTCCCAGTTCTAGAAACGGAACATGAGATGTCTGTTGTGCCAATTCAGTTCATAAGAGCTTAATGGCTTAAGCTCGGCATCACAAAAACATCACCTAGGCTCCTTTTAGATTTAGCAAGCGAATGTAGAAATAAAATTGCATTTGCACATTGCTGTGTCTGACCTAGCATTTCTCTACAGTTTCCAGATAAGATCCTTTTCCTAGCCAGCTGGTTTGAAGTATGAAGATTTGCCTCATAATTGTTTCCTCTTGAACATGTGTGTTTATACTGACACTCCAAAAAGTACACATTCGAAAAGAAACAACAAAGGCAAATTCTCATTAAGTGCCAAAAGTAATGAACTATGGAACAATAAAACTTTATGTTTAACTGAATTAGGAAAATGCAAAGGATTAGATATCATTCTTTAATAAAAAGTAGTATCTTGCTTGTTCTACAGAAATCAAAAACTTCCACACAAATCCATTCAAACATCTCCATGGGATATTTTGTTAAAAACAGTGATTTTTTTTTTTTTTTGGTGCTGGTAAGGAGTTTCATCTCTGAGGGGTGGTGGGGAATTTCTGTTGTTTTACTCGGTCTTTTTTTTCTTTTTTTTTTTTTAAATGGCATTCACTAACACTCCAAACCAATGACTATACTTAACCATGTAATAAACAGTAGTCAGTATSGATGAGATCATGAAAATGTCCGAACATCTGCAGGAGCTGCTCATTGATAAGTGTTTGTATTTTCCAGTTCACCAGCGCTACAGTAACACCCGAGAAGAACCTTTTGCCACTCTGTAACTTTCACAACTAGCTACAGATAAATCAGTCATATTACTAACAAAAAATACATTGTATACAGTGTTTCTTTACAGGACTTGTTTTTACTCAAAGTAGTTATTGTTTAACATTTATGTTTCAGAGTAAAAAGTACCCTGGAGAATGTGAGAACTGGATCCAGACTTCAAGTCACAGAGCTGTACTTTGGGGCTTTTGGTACCAACTGCAACAAGAGAAATAAAGACAGCTAAAAATCTCATAGCATTTGAGAGAACAACAAAATCTTAGCAATTCAAAAAATGGAAAAAAACTGCTAGCAGCATAACTGCTCATTCAGTCAGAGCAATGCATTCTATTAATAGAATTACAGTTTTAGTCCAAGTAAATTTACCATAGACAAATTTTCATAACAAAATGTAGAAACTGGAGGTAAAGACAACTGTACTCAAGAAACTTAAAAAATACCTCAAATATTTTTTTGCTAAACATAGTTAAACTGTGTACATGTAAGCAATACACACATCTATTTAGATAATTTACTATATTTGGATCTAATAACCTTTAAATGCTGACTTATATAATAAAAGAATCCAATTATAGCTAAGAATTTTTATTACTAAGGAGAACTGATTGATGCACTATTTCAGAAGAAAAAATGTGATATTCTCATTGACATCATCCAACTAATGGATGGTATTTTATTTTAGCAATGAGCTTACGTTTTATGAAGACTCAATTTATGTAAAAATAAATCAGAGCAGGGAAAAAGCTGACTGAATATTACTTGATTGTTACTGTAAACCCTATATATACACGTTCTTAAAAACAGATACATACCTGCTATTAAACAGTGCTTTGTAGCAACTGGAGACATGTGATGACTATAGACTGTTCCCTCGAAGTGAAATATATCTGCAGGCTAATAAAAAAAAAGAAGATTAAATTAATCACCATGCAAGCATGTTAGCAAAATGTAAATGATCACCATTAATTTTCAAGTAACAGCTATAAGTAATACTAATGCAAATATCACTATTTACATAACTATCCTGGTTAGAAACTAGATTGCACAAACATGACAAAATATGTTTTCAATAGCAGGACAATACCAGAGCCCAGAGATAACCCCAAAGAAAGACCAAGAAAATCGGCTAATGAGAAGCATGAATAACAATCTTTAGAGTTATYAAAAATTCAGAAAGTTAGCAAGAAAACAAAAATGTTGTAATACTGAGATAGAATCAACAGGAAGGAGGTACTTAAGACTAAGTTTAAAGCCCCTTGTCATTCACAACTATTTTCAATTCCTAAAAATATAACACTATCATATAAAATTAGTGTTTTAAATTAATGGCACAKATTTATTTTAATGAATGTTAATATTTACTTTAATAAGTACAATTGCTTCCAGATAAACAGCTTTTSTCGTCTCACTGTAAAATACCATATATGAAAAATTTCTTAAAACTGAACTGTCAGTACTTTCAAAAACACAATTTGGTGGCAGAACAGGTCATTCAGTAACCTTCATGAGCACACTGTAACTTTYAATAGATGCTTACAGAACCTTTTGGAAACTTAATGGTTTATGAGAAGATTTAGCAACTGCAAACAGCTTCCTATCTCACAAAAAAGCACAATAAAAGGAGGTAAAAATTTATTCTCTATTATGTCTTTAGGATGACAAACCTCTTTGCTAAAAAAGCTCTCTCACCATGTGTGAAACAACAGTCAAACAGCATCAATGTAAATTCATTAATACATTCATAGGGAACAGGACAAACTGCAGTCGTGAATTCACAGTTCAACGTAAGATGTGAGGATGAGTGACTCAAAGYAACGTAAATTTCTACATAATGTTTACCTCAATGCCAGTTATGTTGATYAGCATTTTTTAAATGGTTTCTCTCATCCTCCACCAATTTTTAGAAATGGTGTCTATACTGCTTACAACAGCAGAATTCTGCACCTAGATCCTGAATGCCAAGACCACCAGTTCTTCAAAAGCACTGTTTATTAAAAATAACTCACCCTGCTCTACAGTACCTTTACATTCAACAATCAAGAAGAATGAACTGCAGACTAGRCCATGGTGGACATGGTTACTCAGCAAAAATTCAACTAGGTGTATTCCTGCTCACAGACAAAAAACTGTTGCAAGCTCTCCTATAGTTTAGACATTCAAAAACAGGCAGTTATACACCAAGGTGTACATTAATTCCAGGACCACACCACTCTGCTRCTGCACCCACAGTTCTAATGGTTTYCACCTTCTGGATGCACAGTGSTGTTCATCTTGGGAGACCTTCAGACAGGCAACAAGAAACATGTACACAAAGAAGGCTGCAAGCTGTAGAAACTCTCTTACTTGTAAAGTATTTGTATCCCATATTTTCAAGGTTTTATCAAATGAGCTGGATGTAAACATGCCAGTGTCATGAGGATACCACTGGACCGTCTCCACACTGAATTTATGTACATCAGGATGGCTCCTAAAATCAAGGAAATATTCCAGCTGGTTAGAGTTTTGTAGTTGTCTCTTGTAGTTGATAATGCTCTTGTAGTTGTCTTGGTATTTGATGACAAATTGAAAACACRGTTTAAACTTTTAAAATTTGTGATGAAGATTTCAAGAACTATTTTCTGTTGGCTTGATTTTAATTCAACCAATACTAATTACTTTGAAGAGTCCTATTTCAAGAAACTACAGATCATTACCTTTTTAAAATATGGTAATTGTAGCATATCTAAAGTTCAGACACTCAGTCTGAAGCATAAAAAATGTATTTGAAATGTGTAAGTTGCAATGTTTACAGATCTGATGTTAAATGTGATGGCCTAAAACTACAAACCATTTATGCCTCTTAGAAATGTATCTACTGAAAAATACAATCCCATATACAGTGATTAATTACAGCTACATAGTCATTGGCAATCCATGTTTGCTGAAGTCACYAGATTTCAGTAGGGTAAATTACTGAGAGTCATTTATATTTGCATTAAGAAATGAAAGAGGAAGAACAACAGGAAACCTTCAAATGAACTGCAGATATTTACAGAATGTAATATAATTAATAATGCATTAACTGTGGTAGAAAGAATGGACAGCAGTGCCAATCTTGACAGCTCCAGTACTGAACTGAGCAGSTTCTGAATAATATATGCCATTCAAATATCTGGTAGACCAGTCATATCTAAGCTGGATTCACATGGATCCAACTTCAGGGCCCAAAATCAACTGTTTGCTCACTCTAGCCCCTGCAACGGGATAAGGGAGAGCACCCAATGGTGAAGGTGTAAAATGYTGTGGATTGAGATAAACACATTTTAATAAGTAAACGGGAACAAAGCAAAACAAACCTTACTGCCCMRGRAAAAAAATTAAAACAAGAAAGAATACAAACGAAGAAACAAACCAGTGAAGTAATGCGGACATAATCTCTCACCATAGGCTTAAACTACTGTGCACAACATTTTATGGTATGGAATATCAATACTTCGGCAGTCAATTTGGGTCAGGTTTCATAATTGTGTTTCCTCACAGCCCATTGTCCACTCCSACTCCTTTCACTGAAGGGGTAGCGTGAAGAATGGCGAGTGCCTTGACAATACCAAGCACTGTTCAAACCTCACTCAACCATCACCATGTTATCAAGATTGGTCACAAGTCCAAAACACAGTACTATACAAATAACTATGAAGGAAATTAACTCTGTCCCAGCCAAACACATTACTTATGAGAAAACAGTTCAACTGACTCCAGCTGCAGCTAGAGAAGGGCTCACAAGACTTCTTTGCTTCAGCCCTTATCTTTGCGTTGTTCTCTCAATTGTCCTGGYCTCCACAATCAGTAACTATTGCAGGGGTATCATTATGCAAACAGAAATGTAGATTTTCAGTACTACCATGGATAGAAGAGGATGTACTGTATGTTTGCCTAAATTTGTCTACAGCAGTACTGCCCAACACCACAGTTTTTAGGCAGGTGTGGATAATCACAGATGAGAATGAAAATCATCTTTCACCTCTGAAAGGAATTAAAGGAGACATCATCTCAATAGGATGCTGAATTCAAAATAACTAAGCACATGACAACAGTCTTATATTGTTGTAAGCTGTGTCAAAGTGTAGAGAATTATGCTGCAGGAAAAAAGCCATATATACTTATTCTTCTAAACATGAGTGCTAGCACACCTTTAAAATATCCCATCCAACACTTGTKATTTCTCTCTGAACAGATCCAAACTCTTGACTGAGCTTGTGCCTTCAATKCAAAATCATTGAAGTGCCATTTTTAACAACTCAGTCTCAGCCTTCTATTGAACTGTCTCTTCACATGTATAACATTGGTTCCTACTTAGTCAAGAATACAGATCAACAGTAAATGTTATTTAACTCAACATGGTCTCTCAAAYGAATTGAACTGTGGATGCAGAATAATGTTTCCAACCAGCCAGCTTACACTGTTCCTCAAAACCTCTTATGCAGTTATGGACAGCATAAACAAGCCGTCACTTTCTCCAGGTAAACCAGGAGGGATGGGACTGGTATCTTGGAAACAGGGTGGGGAGTTCTAAATGGCATAGACCTTGAGTCATTAAGCAACAAACTAGTCACGGTAAGTAGCAACTTAAATAAACTGAAACACCCTCTATGAGCCTCCCCTTTTGGCTCTAAGAACTAATCAGTGGTATTAACTGGATGTATTACCTCAGTGGGAGGGAGGTAATGAAAAAGACCATCAACTGATCACCAATGCACTTAGCGTAGTGCAAACCAATGTTCCTTTAGCTCTTACGTGTATCCAAGCTCAACTATGATGGATAAAATTGATGACAGCTACATTCACAAGGAAGGTGAAGAAACCATTACTTACCTACTGAAATATGAGAGGTAATTTGAAATAATACAATTGAATTTCAAAAGAAATTCCACCTCTGCTGATACTTAGTCAATTTTACCTATGACCCCATCAGCAACACAGCCACGGCTTTTGTGTTAACAGTATATGATGCTTTGCTATATAGTAAACACTCAGTCATTGCATCAGGATTGAACTACAATAGAACTGTGTTCTCTGGAGTATACAGTATGGGCCTGAAAAAATGGAAATAAATGGGAGATTAATGATGCCAACATGTGCATTGCACGAGAGCAACAAGGCTACATTTGTGAACATAACACCATCAAAACKCAAGACACTTGTCTTGACACCAAGCAAAATATTTCTGATTTTGAGATTCATCCTAATGAAAATCTGGAWACTCCTTGTGTATACTGGTAAATGATATGTTTGTATGAGAACCTCTTGTGATTTTGTATTTGTGGAACATTACTGTAGATACAAGTAATCACTTTAATATTTGTGCTTATAACTTTGCCAACATTACAGAATGTATTTTTAGTTATTAAGCTCCTATTGAATCCTATCAAAATTTTAGAGTCTAATTACAGATTCAATACTTCCCGCCTACTCTGACTGGTATGAACCTCATGCTAGTAAAGAAGTTGTTACAACACRAAGACTTGAGCTGCTTGTTAAAAACAAATGCAAGAAAACAGACAACAGACTCCGTCTACTCTGCATCATGCTGTGGGAGAAATACATCACACAATGGAGTAAGCGAAGAAAGATGGAGAACACCAGTGATGGTTCACCCTTTTTGGATGGTCACTATCAGCCACCAGAATTCTCTACAGAGTGCTTCACCCTGTTGTCATTTTGTTGATGATAACACTTTTGCTTTCTGTTCTAATAGTTCTATTGTATTTTAGGGTTTAGATTACTAAGAAACAATTAGCCTAACAATTACACCCACTAATACTAGACAACCACATGCTAGACATGTGTTAGATGATCCACACTGTGTATAAGTGTGAAACATTTTCAAATCGTATTTCGAAATTATGAGACTTAAGTGACTAGTCATGGGCAGTTTATGTGGAAAGATGGCTTGGAATAAAATCAGAGGAAACTGAGAAGTTATATTCACATYCTAACAGAAGWTATAATKATATGGGAATTATAGGGTGAAGTGCAGTTGCTACTTCTGAATGGAATGTGGTGAGCAGGACTGAAAGCTAAACCTCAGTGATTCCCCATAAACGCCACCTGCAACCTCAAGCACCTGCTAAGGGGGATGGAGCAAAGACACCATGACCAAGCACTGTTGAAACATGTGCAAGGAGGGGTACCTTCTAACTGATAAACCACATAGCACCTGTCCACCAGGGGAGATATGAGAAGATGTCATGCTCCTGAACCAGCAGCTGTGGTCAAATTGGTCTCCTTGGATGAACTTGGTTCATTATCATCTAATTGTAATATTAAAACAGACATCCTCCTAAAGTTCAGAATCATAGAATATTCTGAGCTGGAAGGGACCCACAAGGATCATCAAATCCAACTCTTAAGCGAATGGCTCACACAGGAACCAAACCCACAACCTTGGCATTATCACAACCATGCTCTAACCAACTGAGCTAATCTCAAGTTATCCACCTCCAAGCGAAGATCACCCCTCACAGAGAACACACTCTGTATTTTACCAATTGTATCTTTAAAAGCAAATTGAGAGATTAAGATTAGTACACCAATCAGTAGCAAAGGTACAGTAACTCAAGCTCCCACTAAACATAATAGAATAGTATAAAAGCAAGTCAAAAATGGTGAAAAGTTATGGAAGATTCCATCGTAACTTCTGGAACTAGCCAACAAGCTGAACCTGTCTTCTCCCACAGAGGGATGCCAGTTTTTAAGAACCTTACTCTATGTGCACTGAACACTTTTATCAGGAACTAAATCTTGTCTGTATATTGGTCTAAATAGGTTTTTGCAATCAGAAGCTATCACTGGCAACCCCTGAATTTAACCTGTCACACTTTTCTCTAATTAATAAAGAGTGTTATTCCATGGTTAGTSTGAGTCCCTCACGGGCACTGGCGGCCATTGGCAGTGGGTAACATACTTGAATAAAGTGGGAAGCCCCACTGAGCAGTGTCTCTTACACTGTTGGTATGTGTTCCTTGATAACTCAGCCAAACCACCSTCCGATCCAGAAGGACTGCTTGGTGAAGAGTCCCTGTACCAGGGTGCTGATGGGCCAGTTGGGCACAAGATTCTCAGCTTCCCTAGGACACAGACACATTAATCAAACACAATGGGTTGAAGAAGTCTTCCYTTTTCATACGGTATTTATAGATGTGATTTCATCCGAGCTAATAAACCTTCCTACTCACTTGGGTTGTACCAAAGCACAGAAGACACCTTTAAAGAGAGCTACCCTGAAGCCAGCACTGACAATACTAAGCAAGAGATRGTGAGTAACCTTCGAGCTTAGTTTAATGACTTCTGCATTGCTGCTCCATCTCTGAGGCATATCCTAGAATGGACTATTACTCTGGAACAGTGCTAAAAGTCAGCAGACTTCATGCATTTATTCTTCACAGAGGCTTGCTGGTTTTGGCAGGAGTAGAATAAATTTCATTCAAAGTGCCTAGCCTGGGATATATTCTGGATTTACGCTGAACACAGGGTTGATAATATAGGGTTGCTTTTGTTATTGTTGAGCACATCTTACACAGAGCCAAGGCTTTCCTGCTCTTCACAGTAACATGCTGGTGAGGGGACTGGGGTGCCCAGGAGGTAGGGAGGAGACACAGCCAGGACAGGTGACGCCAGCTGACCAAAGGATTATTCCAGACCATGTAACATCATGCTTAGTAAATATAACTGGGGGCAAGAAGGGAAAAGGGGGAGACATGGAATGATGGCATTTGTCTTCCCAAGGATCCATTATGCTTAATGGGGCCCTGCGTTTCTAGAGATAGCTGAACACCTGCCCATGGAAAGTGGTGAATTCATTCCTTGTTTTGCTTGTGCTTGCAGGTTTTGATTTCCTTATTGGAGATTCCTTATTGATTATCTCCGCCCATGAGCCTTCTAACTTTTACCCTTCCAATTTTCTCCCTGACTACACTGGTATGGGAGTMAGCAAGTGGGTGTGCTGTACATGGTTGCTGGCTGGGGTTAAACTATGACAGAGGTCAAGTGAAAAATCTTCAGAGCCTTCAAAACCTGCAGAGCCTGGAAATCAAGCCTAACTCAAAGCGAACTTACTCCTTGAGAGGCATTTCTATGCACTGYGTAGAACAATCTAAATCCATGGAACTGATTATCTGGATGCAGTAACAATAAGCGCACAACACTGGACAGTGTTTAAATTGCACCAGAACAATCAATTCTCCCATAATCCACAGGGCCGAAAAATGAGCTAAAAACCCTTGAGTAGATCTGCAAGAGCCTCCTTTGATCTGGCTAAGCTCAGTACTGGCTACATGCTATTTAGCCTAGTTTCATGTCTCAGGCTGCATGTTATTCCCAGTTCATTCCATACAAAGTATTTTCACCCATTAMTCAAAACATACCAGCCTTTTCTACCAAATATAGACTTAATCCTATGAATAGGAAGGTTACTGTCATTCATTCTTCCTAGGTATGTTTTGAGTAGAAGAGACTACCTTAAAGATAATAATTATCTGCTAGATATCATTATCTGGTAGAAA
>NW_026623250.1:2073660-2131441 GCF_030028575.1 Malurus melanocephalus | reverse complement strand
TGTTTGTTTTTTGTTTTGTTTTAAATTTATTTTTTATTTGTGATAATGGCCCTAGATTCTAGATGAGAAACACTAGATAAATCACAGCCTACCACAAGAAATTCTCTCTTTTGGTGTTCTAAACTACTGGACCATCAGCAAGCCCAGCTTGGAGTCTATTCAGAAACTGCTTTAAACGGCCTCTAGCAGGAGCTTATTCCTCTCAAGACTAGAACTATGCTCTGCCCTGCAAACTTTGAGGACAAGCAAACTTTCACAGCATGTCAGCACTATATCCTTCAACGATTGGAGCCAGCCAGTCAGAAGGAAAGTGTTTCTTATGAATAAATCCACTTATTAAGTCAGAAACTCTGCTTGAATAATATTCCAAATATCTGAAGCTATATATAGTCTGTAGCCAAATAGTTACAGTAAGTATTTAAAACATACTACGGAGCTTCATGAATACTAGGAATAAATCATTGAGTCAAGAAACCTGCTAAGGTTATTTAAGCCATAATAATCATTAGGCTATAATTTAGAACAGTGTCACACAAAATCTGATTTTACTAATATGATTTATGCCTCAACTGATAAGAAATAAWAAAAAAAAAAATCTATGCAAATTAACACCTACTCAAGAAACTACCAACTAATCATACTCATGAACAGTATCTCCAAGTATGGAATATTTCTACTGACCTAGGTTAACGAGCATATGATTTTAGAAGAGATTTGACCGCTTTAATGCTATCTCTTCTTATCATGAGCTTCTTCAATTTGCTGCATCTGTTTCAGAATTCATTTCAGTTTTGAGATTTGGGGATGTATAGCCACAACATGTTCTTAACTACAATTCAAATTAATTTGTGCAAGAAGCCCAGTCATCAACACTTAGCTAACACAACTGACTTGAGGTAGATTCTGCTCCTACCCATTTGTTGTGATGCATGTTCTATTAGCCATCATTAGTCTTATGGTCCAAGATACTGTTAAAGAATTTTACTGTTACAAATCTGTTCTGCTCTTGTATATCTGACTCATGAAGATTTTGACTATCAGACCTCAAATAATGTGTAGATGGCAAAAAATAAGGGAATATGCAGCTAACAACCTTTTACAAAGTAGAACATATTTTACTGTGAGTCTCAGGTGAAGTTCTAACCAACTGGATAACCCTACTATCCAAATACAAACAARAAAAAAAGCTTTTGCTAGAAGACTTAATGTCTGTAATATATACACTGCCTGCAGGGAAAGCCTGACAAATCAATAAAGGCTTCGAGACTTTATAAAGATTACACACAGAACAGTAGTACCCTGTTCTTTGGAAAAATACATCCAATTCTTTCAGTAACACATCTGTCTTCCTTCAAATGTGGTCTTAAGATGCTCTCTATAAATTTCTTCTGTACCTAGTGAATACTTGATGAACTTAAAATAACTACTAAAAGAAGAAAGAGGGGAAATCAAACTAACAACTGCAAAAATTGGCATTAAATTTTTTTCCTAAATTAAACAGATGAACAGGGTTATGYAGACAATTTTCCTCCTGCTTAAAAGCAAATTTATTCAAATATATGCATTATATGGGGGATAATGAAATATTTTCACAGCAGTACTGAAACTTCTTTCTCAGTTACTGGCATAGAGTCACCAAATTTCAACATGAAATAGCAAGAAAAGTCGTAGTTGAGAAATTATGAGTGGGAGGAAGGTTTGAGGGTTTTTTCCCATCTTCTAATTTTTTTTTTAATATATTTTTATGAAAGTATGAGGTTAGAGTAGTCAGGTTAGGTCTGACTTCTTTTTGTGGTGTCTGCAGGAACATAAGACTCCCTAACTTTAGTTTCCATAGGAGTGCAACTGATATCCTCCATTTTAATTTTTGAAACTACTATAGATTTGCTCTGTACCAGAGCTACTGTACGTATAGCTTCTGCTACTTAACATCTAAGTCCTTACAAAGTTTCTTGCCTTTTTTATATGTCAAAATGCATAACACAACATATCAGCCTGTAAAAATTTCTGGCAGGATTTTCTACAGCCTTTTTTAAGTCTCAGAACACAAGAACTATACCATGTACTTTTAACAGAATTTTGGAGTACTTACCTTCCAACAGAAAAAAGTGCTTTACATGTGTAACTTGGTTTTCTGCTCAAGTTTTCAAGATCATAAAGTACGATAACTCCATCTGATCCACCAGATAACATGCTGAAAATTTTTGAACACAAAAATTACAACACTCATAATCTCAATATRCTCAGTTTAACTGAGTGATCAACAAGAAAACAAATACACAGTACCAAAACATAGTGAATTATTCACATACATTTTTACCAACTGAAGCATGTACTTACTATCTTCCTTCAATAGGCTCAATATCGAGGGTGTTGATACCGCTTCCATGTATTCTTTCGACATCTCTATCCTTATTCAGTTCCAAACTTAGAACCCTAACCGCAAACATGGGAAGAAAGAGACACGAACAACAAGAATAGTTATCAAATGTTACTATGTAGATCTGAACAGCTGAAACCCCAGTTCTGTGCCCCTTCAGTRCATTTAACTCATTCTGGCCATTTTTTTGCAAAACATGACATAGGGATGGAAATAAGTTTTGTGAAGTTGGCAGACCAAAATACTTTGTTGTTTGAAAGGTAAGAGAGAAACAAATATGTAAAACAGGATCAAATAATTAGCAAGACTGCATTCGGAGTCAACAAAAATTAAACAAAACCAAAATTAACAAATTTCACCAAAACTGGAATGAAATTTGCAAAYACTGAGAAAATGAAATATTAACAAGTGTTGCAATCACAACAAGTATAAGCTTCTTTGAAGCTACATCATACAGCATCCTTTCAAGCTCCATCCTGCTTGGAACTACGGACACCTAGTGGACAAATTCATTTAGTTYATAAAGTTTAAAGTATTTCCTTTAATGAAACAAACTTTGTATGCTACATTTTCTGCAACACTAAATAAAAACTAGGTAACCTCCAATAATGAAGCTACCACAGCGTTTTCTGACAGGCAATTCTAATCTTGTATTTTTAAATATGCGAATATTACTAGTCAAAAAWAGAGGGATTCTGCTTCTTTAAATCATACTACCTGACATAAAATGAAGCCTTTCAAGATGATGAGAGCTTCCTACAGCACCATTCTGTACAAACCATTAATAGCAAAAATGTAATTAAGCAAGTAACTGAAAAGCTGYGAGACACAGCGTCAGCTCAAGTGGCAAAAAAAAATCCAGGTGGAATTTTAGGAATCAAAAATCCTCCWGTGGAAATGTTTTAAAACATGACTTCAAAATGCAGCTATAAATTAGAAAAATCTATAGTCTTCATTGGATTKTCAGTCAAAATCAAAAAGTTTAGGAAGGGAAACGCTAAGCAGACAGTTGCCTGAGAAAGCTACAGTCTGTCGGGTGTGCTACCGTTCTTAACACTGAATGCTACATGAGTGCAGAGGGCACAGAAGGACATAAGTGTGCTGTCAAAATACACTCAGAAAGAGACTTCTTCAATTATCAAAATTAACTTCAATTTAAAATATTCATTTTACAATCATACAGCAACATAAAGCCATTAATCACCAACACAGATCCTCCTGATGGAGTTGTGTGAGTGAAGGAACTGAGGTAGGCGTTCTTGKATTTATCTTGAAATGCAGCTGCAGAGTAGATTCTCTGATATGGAAYGAACATTATCACACTATAACCTTTAGCAGGAACGTTAACAAATCTGTCTATGCCACAACTTTCCACAAAAACTGCTGGGAAACTAATGAAACCCCTGCATCTGATTCTCCTTCAACCTGACAAAAGGCCGCGCTTGGGGAAAGGAAGGACGAGCAGATGCAGGCACACGAGCGTTATGAACACCTGTTCCCTCACAAGCGCAGCACAGCCCGCGGAGGAACCGCGCCAACAGCAGGGGCAGTAACAGCGAGCTGCAGGGGATGAGGCATTGCTAACTGCGCTATGCACTCYGCCCAGGGCTGAGCACACCGCACACAAACACCGGGGCAGCCGACCCACGCACGCCACAACCCCACGGGGGGCTCCGAGACGAGGCCGGTGGACGCGGGGAGAAGCTGGGGCGGCTCCCCGGCTCCTCCGCCCCGGGACCCGCGCACAGCGCAGCCCCACACCCCGCCCCGGGCCGCCCCAGCGCGGGTCGGGCCAGGCGAGGCTTCGCGGCAGGGCGGAGCCAGGGGGTGCCCCTCTGGAGCCTCCCCGCRCAGGGACACCCGCCCCGGCCCCGGTACCTCCGGGTGCGCTCGGCCCGGCGCAGCCGCGCGGGGTCATCCAGCCCGGCCTGGCGAGCGGCCATGAGCCCCAACATGGCGGGAGCGCCCGGCCCGCTCCGCGCCGCGCCGCCATCTTGGCGCGGGCGCGGGCGCGATTGGCTGGAGGGGGGCCGGCCCGCGCCAATGGGCAGCGGTGTTGCTGGCGCGCCCGGCGCCCATAGGCGGGATCGGGCCGGGCAGGGCGGCGCTGGAGCCCTCAGCAGGGACGGGAGCGGGACGCGGCGTGTGGGATCCGTGTCCCCGTGTCACCGTGTCCCCGTGTCCCCATGCCCGCTGTCCGCTCTCTGTGAGCGGCGCCATCCCAAAATGAGCCGTGCTTGGCAGGCGCTCCGCGCTTTGCGGCTGCGGCTCATGGGGCCCACCAAGGAGCTGGTGGGCACCGACCAGTTTGGCAACAAGTACTACCGGGTGCCCAAGCACGAGAGCCGCGCAGGTACGCACCGGGCCGGCGAGCCGCGTCCTGCGYTCCTGCATGGCCCCTGAGCCGGGCGCCGCTGTCCGCAGCTGGCGGGGTGGCTGGACGGCGGCTGATCGGTGAAAAGAAGYGGTGGTGCCGAGGGAGTCGAGCGCGGGCCCTTACCGTGCACTGGGAAACATGTGCGGGTTTCTCATTTAGCTAATGCCCTAATGCCAGAAAAACCCTAAAGCCAAAGGAGAGTTTCAGAGCGCAGACTATACTAGGTAGGCAGCAATTATTTGCTCTTCTGGGTAATTCGGAGTGCTTCTGCAAGGGCTAGGGTTCTGAGAAGGGCAATGAAACTGATGAAGAATCTGGAGCACSAGTCTTGTGAGGAGCASCTGAAGGAACTGCGGGTGTTTAGACTGAAGAAAAGGAGGCCCAGGAGAGACCTTAAGGCTCTCCACAACTGCCTGGAAGGCTGTAGCCAGGGGTCGGCCTCAGCCTCATTGAGCCAATGACACCATAAGAGGAAATGGCCTCAAGCTGCRCCAGGGGAGAGTCAGGTTGGAAATCAGGAAGAATTTCTTCCCGGAAAGGGTTGATAAATATTGGAATGGCCTGCCCAGGAGAGTGGTGTGGTCACCATGCTGGAAACTGGTCACAAAACAACTGGACATGGCACTTAGTGCTATGGTTTAGTTGACATGGTAGTGTTTGATTATTGCACATGATTATCTCAGGTTTTTTTCCAACCTAACTGATTGTCATTCTGTGGAAATAATTCTTACTTGTACGTTTATCCCACTCCTGTAGATAAATGCTTTTCTAGGTTTGTGCCTGTGTTCCAGGAGTCAGGATGCCCTTATTCTCTGTGGCTGCCCTATGTAGGCTGCACTATGTATAATTCATGGAAGGGAGGTTCCCTGAAGATGACCAGGTGCCCCTGCTGTATAATGTTTTACAGTCCTCTTTCCTCTCCTTCTCGAGGTCTGATTATCTGCTTGCTATACTCCACATCTTTCATATGACTGCATCAGCTAGAGCATGCTGAGGCTGTGGAGGTTTCTGACTTGGTATTTTTCAGAGCACAAGGAGAAGCAGAAAGTCTGAGACCACACATTTACATAATTAGTACACCTTCTCTTTAGAAACATGTCTGCTTTGGATGTTTTGCCTTCAGAACAGTTCCCCGGACCTGTTTTGCTGTGCAACTTCCTGTCAGTGACTTAAAGCATGTGTCAAATGAGTATCTGGGAAGAAATTGTGAACGCCCTTTTGTCATCGTGTTTTTCCTCAGGGTTAATATGCTGCTGTAGTTAATATTCTTCCAGGTTTTCTTCATYTGGCTTTCAACTTTTGATCTTCTCACGCTGGGATTCATGGTGACTTTGAGGAGTGTACAAAAGGTTTTGTCTTTTAGCAACAAGGAACAGTGAAAGTTAGAGTTCTCTGTGATTGCTGAAGTGTCAGTCCCTATTCACCAGTCAAAAACTACTTCTGTGAGAAATACTGGTAATTTTTTTCTTGGTATTTGAATTCATGCTGAAATCCCTTTCACCATGAAAGCCCACTGCTACAACTTTAAGGTTTATCTCTGTATTTGGAATTGTAGTTATAGTGCCAGTAGAAGGACAGCGAGGTGAAACAGCCATTGAACTCTACAGGAGCACAGGCTCTTAAAATCAGCAATGAATTGAAATAGATCTAAGACTACATTGTGGTAGCCTTTGTGTCTCCCAATTTTTCTTCAGATGTACTCTAAGAATACTGAGAATTATTGCATTCTAGAGCTGAAGTTGCTCTGATGTTGCTTTAGGCGGGAGGGCTGGCTCTAAAATGATCTGCAGTTGCAGCTCTGCCTGAAGTCCCTGAGAGCAGCACTGATGTGAATCTTAAGGCTCTTTCACGTAAAGTCTGTTTTAATGATACAGGTGACACAATGCAGGTTTTCTGAACCATCAGTTCAGTTTCGCTCTCATTCTTCTCTTCTGCTWATTTAACTTTCTTTCTCTTGATATATTGAAAATTCTACAGAACCAGCTTGCACTGACACAGTTTTACTGCCACCAAAAGGGAGAGATCTTCTCTTTCCTCTGTTTTCTTCCTCACTACTGATAATTTTTCAGTTACTTATTTGATGTTGAAAATAGTTTTCTCCTTCCTGCAGAAAACTTTAATAATATAATAAAATGACTGATGAAGAATAAATTGCAAGCTAGAAATGACACGGAGTGGGGAATGAAGAGGACAAGCTGTTATATAGCATGAGGTTCTGCAAGATATCTTGAAAGAAAATGAAAAACTAGAACTTTTATGAAGTGTCTAATAATTCTTAACCATACTTACCTGTGTTTTTCTACTAGTTTATCATTAAGCTTTTTAATTTCTCTGGTTTGATCCAGTCAATATAATCTGGAAAAAGAGTGTATTAAAAAGCAGAATAAGAAACCTGGCAAAGGGCTAATGTTTAATTCACACTTCCGTTCTTCTCTTCCATCTTTGGCATCAAATTAAGAGAAGGCCTTTTATMCTTCAGCTATACAAACTGAAATTTGACATATTGAAAAATAAGCTCACATCTTCCATGTGATCATTCACAGTCAGTAATTTTTCCTTATTGTTTTTTTTATTTAAGTAGAGAACAGGAGGTTCCATAGGAGAGGGAACCTCTCCTATTTTCATATGGAAAATACTACTGCTATGATTTTATGAAAATAASTGTGAAAAATCTGTGTATTTTTGTATATTTGTCACTGTGCTTTAGATGATCTTAAAAAAACCTTGATCCCACAGCATCAGCAGAATGCCAGAAGTCTAAAAGAAGTAAGGATGACTTCCACTAACCAGAAAATGTTGGTGATTTTTTTAAATTAARCTGTTCAGATGTTGTTTTATATACCATTGATTTGTTTTGTGTTCTATAGTACTGGACAGCTGCTTGACCATGAGATGTGGGTTTTAACAGTCATTAAGGAGAGACATAAATAAGTAGAATGTAAACACTGTCAGGCTTCAAAAAAATCAGAAAACAGATGATAGGAAATACCCTGTGAACATCTTAAAATAAATTAGTGAAAACTTACATAGGACAACTCATAGCTGTACCTCTTCTAGCAGTTAAAGGAAGAGTACAAATTACCCCAATGAGGATGAAGACCAGGAAGCATAGCAATAAATTAACTGAGCTAAATAATAAGTTTTTAGTGACTACAAAATCAAAACTAAACCCTCCATGAGTCATGGTAACTGGTATGCGTGCTGGAAAAAATAGAGGAACAAGTAATTTCACAAGTATATTCACAAGTATATTCACAAGGTAGTGAGTGAAAACTGATATGAAATTGTTTGTATTTTTTTTTCTGTTTGGACAATACATCAATGTTTTTTTGACCTTTTTGTGTGCAAAATTTAAGAATATGGACTATGAATTTGCTGTGTAGGTGTGTAGCAGATTAGCAATGATTCTTGAATAGTCTGAAATGCTGCTCTGTCAGATACAAGGGAATCTGCTGTCTGCCTGTTGAAGGTAGAACTACTGCACTTTTTTATGAGGCATTTGGATAAGAACAATRAAGTATTTTTATTACATTTGCAGGTCAAACTCTGTGAGAGAAAGTGAGCAGTAGTTGTGAGCCTCTCACCACAGGTCACTGTCAAACTGTCATACAATTCAGCTAGGGAACCAGCTGGGATCAAGACATACATATTTATCAGGAAAGCATATAATATATTAGGGTTACAGGTTAGAAGGTTCCAAGAACATGGATCTACACAACTGTTTCTCTAGTACAGCTTCTTTCAAAGTATTTTGCTATTGCAAATTTCATTTCTGTGACATCTTAATTTTGATGCCCATTTTCTTTTTCAGCTGACAAACTTACCATCCACTTCTCTTACAAAATTAACTTCCTTGTGAGTGTTCATTATTGTCTTAAGATACAGTTTTCCCTGACCTTTGCTGTACTTGGATGTAGGAGATTCTATGTTTATTGAATTTCCCCAGCTACTGGTGACTCATTTCCACTGTAATTTGTCTTTACTTCTGTGGATTGCCATCCTTGCCGTGTCAATATAGAAAAGATAGGTTTTGTCTATTCCAGAGCAGGAGAGTATGCCAGTTCTGCCTCCGGCTTATGGCTGAGGACAAAATTAATKCTGAGACTAGGGAAGCGATTACAGATCGTTGCACCCACTGCCTTGGGTGGTGGTAACTGTCTCTCACAATGTTTTTAAACAGTGTTCTGTGCTGGTCACACTTGTCATTTGTGGGCTTTAAAAACTTTGTGAAGAAGTCTAAAGAGATGGATGGCAAAGGTAGTAGAAATGAATTGAGGTCTATAGAAGTTAAAATGTACACAGAAAATTTCTGATGGTCATTTTTTTAAAAGAAGCCAGGAATTTAAAAGTTCTGAGGAAGCAATACTCTCTTTTTAAGTTGAACTTAAAAGTTCAACATWATTTGTTGAACATTAGGAAGATCTGTAGCATATATAATTCATAGCTCACCTGGTTGCTAGCCATATAGAGATCAGTGCAGGATGGGAACAACTCTGGAAAAAAAATGAGTTGTAGAGGAAACCAGTGAGCTGTTGTGTGCAGGTTTCACTGCAAGGTCTTTGCASTATGCCTGCACTGTGCTTTGCTGTCTGCCCTATGGATTTTGGGAGGACTGAATAGCACAGTACCAGGCCTGATGTGCTTGATTCTGTTGTACTGGATCAAATATTGCATAAAGAGAGTGCAAAGCAGATAGGTCTTGCTTTATCTCTCTTGACTTAGACAGCCTAGGTCTATCAGAACAGTCTGGGCTTTGTTTCAGACCAGCACAGAGATCCCACCTTAAGTTTGAGGTGAGAGCAGATAGCATAGGTAGTATCTATGCCACCTTCTGCTTCAATCAAAAGTCACCTGATACCTTTCTTTTGGCCTGTGTTGGTTTTGGCAGGGGTTTGGAAYAGAAATAATGGAGTTTGTGATGCAAAGAATTCATGTGTCTTTTTTGTCAGTTGTGAACTGTGCTCTTTTGCACTTAATCCACGGTCCTGGAAACTCTTGGAATGAGAGGCCTTCCCTGTAGAAGGGAGTAATAGGAGTAGGGCAATGTATGCAAGTGTTTAATGTTGAGTTTTAACTGGTTCATGTTGAATTTCCTTACACTTCCACCATCAGTGATTCAGAGAGTTTACTTCATATTAGTCTGTTTTCCAGGATTAAGTGTCTGAAATATATGCTGCAGGTATAGCTTTCACATTACCATGGCACCTAATATGCTRTTATTTTTTGAAGTGCTTTATAAATGAGGATTTCTTGTTAAGAAAAGCAAGTTATACACCCAAAAACTGCTTTGAGATCTAAATCAACACATAGTAAATAAAAGCAACACAGGATTAACTACAGAACTACGCTTGCTTTAATTCAAKTTACTACAGTAGATGTAGTCTCACCAAGACCCTAAGCTCTTGGATGTCCAGGTTGAACTCAAGATATAGCAACTGCACCCTGAGACCACCTTTACCTCTTTGTCATCATAGGAAATTTACCTTGCATTCCTGATTTTGACTGAATGATTAGGTTCTTAGAAGAGCCAGCAACTTGAACAAGTTTTGTTGTGATGTAGGGAATCATTGTGGAGATTAAAGAAGTGTCAGTGATGTGCAAGTGCTGATTTTGACATATGTCTTGCCTTCATTCACAGTGTCCTAATGAGTAATAGCAAAAAGATACGAGTTTGCAAGAGTGTTTTAATTCTCCTGGGTGAATACAGAAAGGATTGGCATTTTGGAGAGGAAGGGAAAAAAAGATGTTAAATAATGTTGTTTCAGTCTGGTTGCTGTATTACTCTTGAAAGAGAGAAAGTGAATGTTTAAAGTCCCTTGACTGTAAGAATAAGAAGTCATTAGATTCAGTAAAGAAAGTAATGGCTAGAAATCAAAGAAGTGTAATGAAAAAAATTGAGTGCCAATATAGTGGGAAAAGATCCTAAGAAAGTGATTGTACTGTCAACAGGAATATGGRAGAATTCAAAATTAGAATAGTTAATTTCCTGAAGACATGATACCTGAGACAAGGTACATTGTCTAATGTTTATCATCAAGAACTTTTCAAATAGAGAAAAACTATCAGTTTCAAAGTCAGGTCAGACCTTCAACAACATAGTAAGATAGGCTTATTTGAATATAAAGATGGTTCTGTACTTAATGACATTCTGTAAGTGGTGCAAGATTGTCCTAAAGTGATGACAGTGATAAAATAGTACAGCTACACCAAGCTGATASGAGAGGAGCAACCAGCATAACTCATTAACTCTTGAGATGTCTCTTCAGTTGGTTGTGATAAAAGATGGGAAATAGATGATTGATTAATAGTGACTGATGGCTCATTTTGGTATCTTGGACAAGTATTTCACTAAACAGACTARGTTTATCAATATAAGTAATTTATTTTTCTTATTATATAGCATACTGCCAGGGCATTGCCATAACTTTGGTGCATGATTAATTGTTCTTGCAGTAGAACATAGAGTGGTACTTAGAGTGTTCCAATACTTCTAATTGAAAAACAAATTCCTCATGCAATTTCATGCATTTATTACAGCCAAGTATATTTTCCTGTAGATAGCTGATTCCATTTTCCATCGAAAATGGTTTATGAAGACCAATTTATTTTACAAATACAGGAAGAGGCCCTAAATGCTTAAAGTCTGGTATATAACTTCTTTTTCAAAAAGCTGATAATTGAGCAGCTTATATTTAAACCTTTTCAATATCTTCATTTATAGTCTTATCTGTTATAATGATTAAATTAAAATGAGCACTGTAAAGTACCAGCATATGCAAATTGTTACAAGAACAATGGCTCATCATCGAGAGGCCTATTTCATCAAGAGATTACAGTTTTTTTTATTGAAGACTAGACTGAAACTTTCCTGTAAAGCTTTATGATGAATAGGAGAGGGTGGAAGGAGCAATAAATCTCCAAAGCATATCTTGAGAGAAAAAAGTTAAACGGGGTTTTTTTGACTCTGAGGAAGAAACGGAAACTGATTCTGATTTTCTAAGGTATTTGTAAGCTGATCATCAAGAATTGCAKATAATTGTATGTAATATTACTGAACATAAAAAATAGTTTTGCAAGCTAATTTTTCAGTGTTAGTGGAAAGCTAATAAATTTTAGTTTTACATGTCTAATATTAAGGTACTAACTAATAAAACACAGAATTTGAATATAGAAATCAATAGAAATAATTAATTTCTATTCCTGTTCATTAATAGAAAACAAAATTCTAGAAGATTTAATTATCTTGGTTATGAAAATTAGTCTGGATAAAATGTGAGGGTTTTTTTTTTCCCCAGATACAGACTCTCACACCAACAATACCAGGCAGTTAGAGGTTTGTCCAGGTGGTGGCAACGTTGTTTCAAGAACAGCATCCTGACAGCTCACTTAGTATTCCTTTCTGGAGAGGTTATAGAAKGAAGAAACATAGTTCTAAAATAATTATGTGTATGTATGTTTACACAGAAACAAAACTTGCACTGCGGACTGCTAATTTCTAGGACAGTAATTCTGAAATCACAAAACAGCTTTTCAGCCTGGGTGATACATTGCATAGCAAAGCAGTTACCCTTTAAAGAGCTCATTGCAATTAAAAAARCATTACTGTTTGAAAAATCCATGTTTGTTTGCAGTGATATAGACTAATAAAGTATGAAAAAGACTTCAGAGTTCATTTAGTATAACCTTTGRCCAACACTACCATGTCAGCTAAACTGTAGCACTAAGTGCCACATCCAGTTCCAGGGATGGYGACTACACCACCTCCAYGGGCAGCCCATTTCACTGTTTAACAGCCCTTTCTGTGAAGAAATTCTTCCTGATGTCCAACCTGAACCTCMCCTGCTGCAGCTTTAGGCCATTTCCTCTTGTCCAGTCATGGGCTGCCTGGGAGAAGAGACCAACCCCCAGCTGGCCACAGCCTCCTCTCAGGCAGCTCTACAGAGCAATGAGGTCACTCTGAGCCTCCTTTTCTCCAGGCTGAACACCCCCAGCTCCCTCAGCTGCTCCTCACAGGATTTGTGCTCCAGACCCTTCCCCAGCTCCGTTGCCNGAAGAAATTCTTCCTGATGTCCAGCAGGAACCTCTCCTGGTACAGCTTTAGGCCATTTTCTCTCATCCTGTCACTACTTGCCTGGGAGAAGAGACCAACCCCCACCTGTCCACAGCCTCCTTCCAGGCAGCTGTAGAGGAGCCATGAGGTCACTCTGAGCCTCCTTTTCTCCAGGCTGAACACCCCCAGCTCCCTCAGCTGCTCCTCACACGATTTGTGCTCCAGACCCTTCCCCAGCTCCGTTGCCCTTCTCTGGACTCGCTGCAGCCCCTCAGTTCCTTCCTGCAGGGAGGGGCTCAGAACTGGACACAGCCCTCGAGGTGTGGCCTCAGCARTGCCCAGGACAGGGGGACAATCCCTGCCCTGCTCCTGCTGGCCACACCATTGCTGATCCAGGCCAGGATGCCATTGGCCTTCTTGGCCACCTGGGCACACCCTGGCTCATGTTCAGCTGCTGTCACAGCACCCCCAGGTCCTTTTCCTGTGGGCAGCTTTCCAGCCACTCTGCCCCAGCCTGTGGCACTGCCTGGGGTTGTTTKGACCCCAGGGCAGGACCCGGCCCTGGCCCTTGTTGAATCTCACCCCACTGGGCTCAGCCCATGGATCCAGCCTGTCCAGAGCCCTCCAGCAGATAAAGCTGCTACCCAGCATGGTGTCATCTGCTGACTTRCTGATAGTACRTTTAATCCCCTCATTGCAGTCATCAATAAAGATACTGAACATGACTGAGCCTTGGGGAATCCCATCGTGGAGGATGTAATTCCATTCACCACCACTCTCTGGRCTTAGCTGTCCAGACAGTTTTTACCAAGATGAGTGCACCTGTCCTAGCCATAGGCTGCTAGTGCATCCAGGACATTGCCATTGGAGACTCTACTGAAGGCTTTACTGAAGTGTGAGTAGGCAACATCCACAGCCTTTCCCYCACCCAATAATCAGCTCACCAGATCATAAAAGGAAATGAGATTGGTCAAGCAGGACCTGCTCCTGAATTCATGCTGGCTAGGCCTGATCCCCTGGTTATCCTGTATGTGCCGCATGAGGGCACTCGTGATAATCTGTTCCCTGTGCTTTTCTTTTAGCTGCCAGAACCAAACTGGCAAGAGGTATGGTATGTTAATCTCTCTGGCTTGAAAAACCAGGAATAGCATTAAGTAGTCATATGGACAGACAGTAACTTGCATATTATCTGGCCGTTGCTGCAGCCAGGTTTGATCTTCAGTTTGTTTATTGGTATTAAATAGATGCTGATCTTGTTGAATTCTGCCTACTAGTATTAACATTCATGTCCTGTACATTTTAAAGTTAATTATTGGATGTTTGGCTTGAAAAGCTGTTTCTTTCAGTAGAGGTGTGTGAGGAAGTAATGGTTTGCATGGGTATTTCTTTTTTAGGTCTCTTTGATTCAGATAGTAAAAAAAAAAATTAACATTTCCTTGTGCTAATAGCTTTCTTCAGTGTATAGAGAAAAAATGGTGTAGTGTTAGAAGCATAGGTGTTTTTAATAGATGGAAAAATCTTACCACAGTTTTTTAATCATGTGGAACACCTGACACCTGCAGAGAGTAACAGGGCTGAGTGTGATGCAAACATGATCATTTTATCAATCATGATTGTTGGCGCATCATCCTGCCTTCTTTATGACTAAATTCCATGCCTTTTAGTTTTGATACTCTGTAATACATGGAGCATTCACCTTTTCTGGTTCCAAAGAAGGAAAAAAAAATCTAGCATTAATGTGCATAAACAGAACAAATCACCTACTCTGTGTAAAGTTCTAGGTTTGAAATTGTGTTGGGAAATGAAAGAACAGATTTTACAGAAGGTTTTACAGATTTTACAGATATGTCAGTAGCAGGTGCAGGGAGAACTTTTTCTAATATGTCTGTATAATTAATTTCAGGGCATTATTTACATGAATTTGGGTAAATAAGATTATAAATATTTGTGATTTGTCACACAATACGTGTGTGCTTTGTCACGTGTGGATCTGATGTAAAAATTTTCAGTGTCCATTTTTTGCTGCTATCCAATTGGGTGTGTCATTTTTAGGAATTGTTTGTTATTGTAAAATTAGACTATAAATAAAATTAAGCATTTAAATGAAAAGTGGTGGGGCTACAATGTCATTTAAAAAAGAAGATAAAATAAAATGACAAAGAACACAAAGAGCTTAACAAAAGAGTGCAGTTGAGAAACTGTAGTAGAAGAGATTAAAAGGAGCTGAATAAGGTTGATGTGCTACCCTGTGAGGCAACTGTAACTTTCAGGATCTCCGGTAGAATAGAGGAAACAGTAAATAATGAAGTCTGGCTTCTGCTTTTTGCAATAAGTTTATTTTGTTCTTTATATATCTTTAAAATACCAAATAAAGTTTCTGTCATCCGAGGCTTTATTGTTTAAAGTTCAGATTTGCAGATACAAGAACTGATTTGCTGGAGAGGGAAGAATCTGTTTCCTTCTCAGGCTCTGGGTACTGAGGTTGCACAGAAAGGACAAACATCGAGATGAGTGTGACAGGTTGAGGGTGTAGAAATCATGAAGTTAGGAGGCGAGATCTTGTAAATTTCCCTTGTTTATGGACGTGTGTGTGAAGTACGATGTATGTCATCCTTTATGTGARGGACTGATTTGACTAGTCTCTTTCATCTGCATGATCTGGAGACACCGTCAGCAGGAACTGCAGTATGAAATCTGGAAGATGTCAAAGAAAGGATGGATTCTGGCTGACTTCTCTAGGCATTGGTCAGGGCTGTAGGAACTGCAAATGTCGCAAGCTTTGGAATTATGAAGCTCATGTACTGATTGATACTTTGTGTCTGTAAGTGGGGTAGCAGATTCCAGGATAAAGAGAAGTTAGTCCAGAAAACTGAACAGGAAGATAGAAGGGGAAGATACATGGCCGTATGCAGAACCTAACATTATTGAATAAGTTACATTTCTTCAAGAAAAGCAGTGGAGGAAGATGTTGGAAAATCCTTTTAACTTTAGCACAGTAATGTATGACCCCTATAATCGTGGTTAATGCTTATTTTGTACCATAAAGTGCTTAGTACAAATGCCAGAGGTCAATGTGGCCTTGTGCTAACTGCCTGTTGTGACTAGCAAGTCTTGTGACAGYTAATGCTTCATTGTTAATTTATATTAGTGATTAATATGTACTAGTTGTTGTCTTAGTTTTGAGAACAGAGATAGAGTGCTGGAGTAAAGAATGATAAGAGAAGTGCATCATGACCTGATCACATATTTGAGATCCTCTCAAGGAAAAAAGATTCATCAGAAGATCCAAGACCATAGAAGGGAATTTTGAGGAATGGGGTGTTCTGAAATGACCACAAAAGACCCTTAAAAGCCAAATAAGTTTGTACTACAGGGGAATCTCTGTTTTGGCTCCTGGAGCACCTTCTCACCCTCATTCTTTGCTTTCTTCTGGTGCCTGCAGAGTTTTAGCTCTCACATATTCTCACTCTGGCTGCAATTTCATCTGTGCAATAACTTTCTTTCACTTCGTAAGTGCATTAAACCAGTGGTGCCACCACTGTTGCTGATGGACTTGGCCTTGGCCAGTGGTGGGTCTGTCCTGGAGCCRTCTGGCATTGCCTCTGTCAGACATGGGGAAGCTTCTTGCAGTTTCTCAGGGAAGAGAAGCTCACTGTAGCCACTCCCTCCACTACCAGAACCTGGCTAGTATATTAAGGTATAGCAGTGACTCATTATTATGGTCTAGAATACTTCAATTTAACAGTTGTAACAGGAAGATATCCTGTGTAATGAAGAAATTCAGAGAAGTTAATTGAGCTCTTTCGTACCACAGCAGTCAAGGTGAAGGTTCTGCCTGAATCAGGCAGAATTTGTCCAGGAGTATAGTTCATGTTTGATTCATATAAAGRTTAAGTATGGAAGTTGATAAGTAAATTTACTGCTGCATTGTTAAACTTAAGTGAGCTGAATATTGATATTGTTTCTCTGAATGTACAGTGCATAAGAGAAGAATTCAAAGTCTCATCTTAATTCAGTGTCTTCATCACAATAAATTGATACTAAGAGAAGACCGCTGGCTGCTTCTGCTGCTGCTCCTGTAATGCAGACTGACTGATTAGGAGTTGAGGAAAGGGGAAATAAAGTTCCCAGGCACTCAAAATGGCAAAATCTGTGTTTTTCAGCTGGACTGTTGGCAGTTAACTGCAGCAGATGCATCCAGTAACAGGTTACTAAGGGAACACTGGCTGCTCCCATGACCAAAAAAGATTTAATTTGTAAAGAAAAACAGTTGCTAACAGTAGCAATTACGTGTGGGGAGGAAAAAGACCCACAAAACCATGGGCAATTTTAAAAGACTTTGCAGTGAAGGATAGTAGATGTTGTCTCCTTGATGGTCCTGCACTCTCACTCCAAGTGGTCCTTGCTACTACTTTTTCAGACCAGCATGTGGCCAGGCATAGCAAGTTTAGTATTAGCTTAATGTTTGTATCTAGCAGCTTTCCCTGCTCCCCTRTCAACAAGCCCTCATTTTGTGTTGAAAGAAACTAAAAACCAGATAAGCCTGCTTCATGCACAATAGCTTCTTGCTGTGTGAGAGTTGTGAAGGGTTCAGGCAGAGCCTGAGAGAAGCAGGAGAGAAGCCTCAGAGCTGGTTATTACCAGGAGACTGCAAATGCTGTTTAAATGTGCCTGAGAAGTGCTAGAGTTGATGTTTAGCCATCAGATCTTAAATACTTRTACTTCAGAAGTGATGGCTTTTCTGTGTGTATTAGTTACAGTGCTGGTTAGTGTAATCATCACAATATTGAAACAACTAAAGGTTATTCTAAGCTTAAGGTGAACTGTTTCTCCAGAAACTTTTCAAAAAGTTTGAACTGG
This sequence comes from Malurus melanocephalus, assembly GCF_030028575.1. NCBI lineage: Eukaryota > Metazoa > Chordata > Aves > Passeriformes > Maluridae > Malurus > Malurus melanocephalus. The sequence continues at coordinate 2,113,774 of NW_026623250.1, read as the reverse complement.
TATCAACAGCCTCTAATTGTGAATTTATGGATGTTTCAGAAATAGTGGTACAATTTTCATAAGCAGTTGTAATGTAGGTTTTCCTATTTTGAGTCAGTCAGGAAATGTTAGTTAATAAATGATGTCTTGATTATAGTCAGAATCATCTTTATGCCTTCTCTTTTACTACATCAGGTTTTCAAAATTCAGGCTTTGAATGTTTTTCCATAGGAAATGAGATTAAACTTATTCTTTCAAATTCAATGACTGAATATCTATTGTCTTCCAGAATTTCACTTTTCTTTTTGCCATTTTTGCAAAATACCTACTGAGAGAGTTCTGTATTTAAGTGGCTAATTTAATGCATTTGGTGTGTTTTGGTGTTTAAACCAATATATAAACACAAAATGTAAACACTTGATCTAGGCAATATGATAGAAACACTGGACTCTAAAACTGCCAAAAATTAAATGGCTAATGGTTCCATTTTCTGCAAAACTGCTTGGCTATAGTAAAATTATCATCCATATTTATTTGTGTGATATAGTAAATCTCTGATCTGAGAGTTGGTAGAATCTAGTATTTCTGCCAAAAAAARCAGAGTGGTCCTTTTCCTCCCTCTGCCTGCTCATGTCTGCCTTCTAAYACTCGCTACAAGTGTTTGTGCAGCCTTCTGCTTTTTTCTTTCAGCAAGAGAAATTACTTGGTCTGGCTCATGGCAAAAGCTATGTAAAGGAGCTAAAAAGCATCCAGGGATGAGAACAGTCCAGGTTGGCTATTTTCTGTGACTCCTCTAGTTTGAAATGCTAGTTGATCTACTAATCCAGGCAATTCTAGTAATTCTAAAGAATCAAAGGCTRTATTTTTACCTGTCTGGGGAAATTTGCAAGTACTGGTATTGTTTTTCTTAGTTCCTATTTGTAATGGCAATAGAACTTTGCCACTCTTGTGTAAAACGATAATYTAAGTTAAACCTATTGTTATAATGTCATGTTTTATAAAATAAACAAAAGAGTCGTTTTAGAAATAAGTTGTGATTATTATCTTCTGTTTGGGATTATTTTTTATTACTCAATGTAATAGTTTGTATCTCTGTAACAGTTACTTCAGATGGAAAYTGAGACATTTTTCCATGCTACTACAATGCGTGTGATATTTCTATGTGGATATTTTCTAATTTCTAAGGAAAAAAGTTTTCTTAATCTATTCCTGATTTGAGAACCAAGAATGCTGTATCCATAAGCATTGACCTTTGTTCAGTATAATGTCCCAAAACTTGCTTGGTTGTTTATGAAATCAGCTGGTTCTGTGACATTTTCATCATCTCAGATTGAAAAGACATGCTATGTAAGCAGCTTCTGAGCCAGAGCTGGAAAATGGACAGTTCTGGATTTGTGTCTGACCCAGATATGTAATAGCTRGGGAAAATGTCCAAAAACTGGAGCCAGAATCTCTTGTGAACATGAAGGTKAAATGAGGTTGACCCTGTTGATTAACATGAGTTTGTCATTGATGAAAAGGAGAGATCTCATTCATTCTTCACCTTTTCTCCTTCAAGCTGACAGTAGCATTCATGAGACTGTTGCTGTGCTACTTTATTTCAGCTGAGTAAGTTGAACATGTCCCATGAGTTATGAAGGTAGGACAAAGAAAGAGGGTGGAACCTTTGAGCTAAAAGTGAAGTAGGAGATTGGTGACTCTGAGTGGAGGAACCTGGAAGACTACCAGGGGAACACATGCTCCTTATGTAGCTTACTCCTTGGTGCTCCTATAGGATTACTGATGAGATTCTGGTTTTTGTATTGTGTTAAATTACAATATTATGAGAAAGAAGTGGTAGTATTTGCTGAAATAGGAAGTACAATATGATTTGTTGCTATGATCACAGGATTTTGGCAGGTGTATTAAACAGTTTTTCAGTTCTGGAAGGAGCCATTTAACCCTGTCACCAGCAGAGAAGGTTATAAAATTGAKTACTTTAACAAGCTTTATAGAAACTTTCTGCCAGTGGAATCCCTACTGAAAGGACTGTTTAATCTGTGCACAGCCTGTAYAATGGTAGGGTAATGCTTCTTAGGAGTTCTTTGTCCATTCCAGAGCAGGACTCTCCTCTGAGAGCGGGGAATAATAACGAAGACACATTCACTTGCAGATTGTATTAATTTTTAGACGTTTGCAACAGGCACGGTGTTCCCAAATGCAACTAGCTCTATCCTATGAAACAGAATGTAGGTATTYGGAAAGAGGTGTAAGTAATTAATTTCTGGAGTAATTAATTGGTTAACTGATTTTTCCTGCTCTGTTGCTTCTGTGTATCAAGACAGTTCAGTGCAATCCATAAGCCTGATTCTTCCATGTCTTTGGTTGTTCACATCTTCTCCTCAGTAAAAGAAAGGTGGCTCATCCAAATCAGAGTTAGAGGCCTTGAATGCATAATCATACCAGCCTACCAAAATAGTTTCAATGTACCAGTAAACCAACAAGAAAGATGCTCGTTCTGTCAGTCACAAGTTGTTGTATATTAGATTTGCTTTACTAATTTGAGGTAGCTGGTTAGCAGGCAGTTGAAGTAAAGAAATAAGCGGGTGTTACTCAAGCACCTTGGAGCCATTTACAATTGCATCTAAAAAAGAGGGCTTCAGCCAGTTATACATCCTGACCTACCTCYTGAGTGACAGCCTGGCACTCTCTCTTACTGTCTGCTTTTTACAAATTATGGCTGCATCTCTGAACTTGTACAGTAGCCTTTTGCATGAAGGCTAGTCACCAAATTATCTTGTAGTAAGATGCATTTGTAAGTTATTGAAGTATATAAGATATGAGAGCTTTTAATATGAATTACTATCTCATTACCCAAAAAGTCAGCATTGAAGACTGCATTGAATTTTACTGTGTGACTGATTAGCTGCAGGTATTGTTTAGTTAGCTATGAGAGRGAGTCACCTTATCACAACCAGTGTGGTTTTGGGGGAGAGACAGACRAAGGACAAACACTCATGTTGTTCTACTCAACAGAAAATGTAGATCTCTATGATTCTGTTGTTCTGGCTGTCCAATCTAAAAGATGATCCAAGTTTTCACCCTTAGGGCCTACGGCTATGAAAATCTTACTGCAATTGTTCATGGACTGTACCATGAAGAACTGTAGGAAAGTACAGATGCGCTTTCTTGAGTTTCCCACCTTGTTTTTARTGGTTTAACCCAGTCAGCCACCAAGCCACATGCAGCTGCTTGCTCATTCCCCCACCRGTGGGATCAGGGTAAGAACTGGAAGGTTAAAAGCTGGAAAACTTGGGGGTTGAGGTAAAGTCAGTTTAATAGGGAAAGCAAAAGCCATGTATACAAGAAAATCAATCATCCACAAGAGAGCAGCATAATGGTTATTGAGAAAGATAAATGCCTTCACTCCAAATGTTCCYCCTGCTTCTTTTTGCCCTCTCTTTGTTTACTGAGCATGATGTCATGTGGTCTGGTTAGYTGGGGTCACCTGTCCTGGCTGTCTCCTCCCAGCCTCCCAGGTACCCCTGGTCTCCTGGCCAGTGTGGCAGTACACCAGAACTGGTGTAGAGAAGCAGAAAAGGCCTTGCCTCTGTGTACACCCTGCTCAGCAATAACAAAAACATCTCTGTATTATCAACCCTATGATCAGCACAAATCCCAAACACAGCCATRTACCAGCCACTGTGAAGAAAATTACTTCTATTCCAGCCAAAACCAGCACAAGGCTACTAAGTTGATTATAGGCATCTTTACTCATACACTGACATTGCTTAATGTAGTGCAGTAACAGTGATGCTTCCTTGTCATTTTTCTGGCAGCCTCCTTTACTCTATCTTTCTCCSTTTATGTGTTTAAAAAATAACAAACAAAGCATGTTAGGAAATCTCAAATATTTCACTTCCTCCTTACTGCAATTGCAGTATCTGTAGAGGCCTGTTGTCTATCTTCCATATTCTATCAAACAAAAAAAAAAACTGGAAAAGAGGCACCTTTTTCTCAAACTAGAATAAAAAGAATTAGATTAGAAGAATAATGAATTTCAATTGCTGCTGGCAAAATGTATTTATTTACAYTTATTTCAATTTTTTGATGTTACAGTGGGAAAATACCTGCTGTAGGACTGCTTCCAAATTTGCTGTACTGCTGGGCAAAGAACAAGAGCCATCTCTACTTTTATTTTGTCTTTCTGAATGTTGCAGCACAATTTCTCCCATCTGTATTCTTTAAGTTTGTTTTCAGATTTTTGTTATGCTTAWGAGCCGCAGCAGTGTCTTACATCTCTCATACCTGCTTGGTCATTGGAAAGATAACCTTTATCCAAGGTGTTTAAAGTTGATGTCTAAGAAGGGTACTGTAGATAAATATGGATAGTAATGGCCATCCTTAGCAACAATGCGACCCACTCATGCTATAATTCTTATACTTTATGTCAGGTAAAGKAAAATTTTGAAATTAGTTTGTGGATATTCATGGAATTCTTCCATTCAGTGAAGGTGACAAAATAAATTTATCTTGATTGATGCAGACCCATATGTACTGGAGTCTACCTGTCTCAGGCTATGGAAGGGGGTTTCCCCCCCCCACCCCCCAAATTAACTCACAGTGCATGAATGTCTGTTTTTCTTTAATATTTAGTTTAAGTATTGCATAAATGTGTAATGTGATATGATAATGTCAGCTTAATTTCTACTSCACTGATTGTTTTTGGGATGGTGCACCTCTTAGAAGGCAGTTCAATTTCAGTTTAATTTGAATTGTATTTTAAATATTGGTCCAATTAACAAGCAATGRGAAATTCCATATATTCAGTTGTGTAGAAGAATGTTTAATCTCTGAAGCACATTATTATATGTAAAACTGACTGCATAATCTGTGTGTTTTGTACTCTTAAAATTTTATTTATACTAAGTAGTAATTTTATTTATACTAAGTATACTAAATAGGTCAGTTTTAAATATAAAATCACTTCTTTTTTAATCAAAAATGTACCAAATTACATTTTTGATTAAAAAAGAAGTGATTTTATATTTAAAACTGACCTATTTCAAATTATGACATTCTTTTTCTGTCACTTCTGTGGCCCTGCAGTGGCCACACAAATTATGATATGTATGCAGTATTCACTAGATTTTTTACCTACCTCTCCCTCATACCCTCAAGCTGTGAAAAGTATAGCAGCCACTGTGTGTGATTTTAGTAACAATTCACAAGTAGCAATAACRTTTTACTCCTTTTGACTACCCGGCTCATCTGCAGCTGGTGTATCTCTGAATAGCTGCGCACGCCCCTTTTTCTCAGGGTTGTTTCCCAAGGCATGTTCTGTCATTTGCCTCCTGTTGTGCTGAAAGAGCCAGCAGAGGGTGAAGGCAATATTTCTGTGAATTTAGAAAATTTTGTGTTCTTAGATAGAAGTTTGTAATTCGCTTAGTATTGCTTTGTTTTGAGTCTGTTCAAAAGGCATCCAGATTTATTTTTGAAGAGCTGTCAGCAGACCGAAACTTTTATCTTATGTTACTGTAATTAAAGTTCACACAGTAGGTTAAATCATATTGTCACTATTTAATACTTTTGAAGTGTTAGTATTTTAAAATTATTATGTTATCYTGAAGTCATATTTAATAGAAGTCCTCACAATGGCTAGCACAATCGAAACAGTTTGTAGGAGTTAATTTCTAGGCATGAGTAGRTACTCTGCATGAATAAATGGCTCTTGAACTCTTGAAGCTCTTCAAGACTCTTGAACTGGCATTGGCATGACRGGGTTCTGATGCATTTTGTAAGTGATCGAGTGGGGATGCAGAGACTGTGAGGTGTTTCTGTGACATCCTGAGCAATTTCTATGCAGTAAGGTTCAAGAATGTGTTGGTTCTGGATTTAAACCTGTAAGTATATATGTCTGCCTTTTTTATCTGGTTGGACTAGATGAACTTACTTCAACTGCCTCAACTAAACGGGGGAGAAAAGAGGGTTCTAGAATGAAGATTGAGCTATCAAAAAAAATTTATGGTCATTGCTGATTAGGAAAAGATACAGCATAAGGAAGTTGGCCAAAAATATAGAAAGTGACTTAGAGTCAACTCAAAAGAAAAGATGTTATTGGATGCATCTGAAGACTTATTTAAATGTGATGAGTAAAAAAATGGCTGAAGATGAATGAGGAGTGAAACACTGTATTTAATTCTGTGTAGAGAAAACAAACCTGCAACTTGTTATGAAATGGAAGACAGAATGCAAAATGTATTTCACAAGGACACTAGAATTAATACTCGTTGGAATATTTTTATATTTTTACAGTATGATAAAGACATAACAAATAGTATGTCTGCATTTGACAAACAACAAAATAATGGACYAAAAGGAAGGTAATTGGTAGTTTGTTCAGTGTCCTATTAATAAATGTTTAGATAGTATACCTAATAGATGTTTCATAGGTAGTAAAGAAAATAAAATTGAAAAAAAATTGTTAGAAGACAACTTGCCTGATSAATATATAGGATATGATATTGGATCAGTCTGATCGCTACTACCCTGTATCATAGACAGGACTTCCACTGTTTGCCTTCAGAAAAGAAGGTGGATCTCCTATGCTTGCCTCTTTTGTTCTTCCCAAGGTGTAGAAAGTCTTGAATGAATCCGTACAAGGAAGTCCACACTCCTGTTTTCCATTTTCAGTGCTCTCCTTTCCGTAATTTCTACTAGGRCAGTATTCTGAAACTGCTATTTGTGATAGACATTACAGGATAAATTAAATTTAGAGTGTCTTTAACMTCTCTTTCTGCATTGCTGACTGCTAAGTTCTTTAAGACTCATGCCCTCCAGGGAGGGATGTTTGTGAAGAGGAGATGCAATGTCTGAGGAAACAACTGTGAAACAGTTTTTAGTTGTTGATAGTTGGTTAGTCAGGGGCTTCCCCTCTGTCAAGGGAAAATATGCAAATAGCAGAAAGCTGTTTGAGCTGATCTTTGAATAAGTGAAAGAATTACTATGAAACTTGTGCTATTTTTAATAGTGACGAGGAATGCAGTTATAAATATTTATGAGCATGGAAGACTAGTATTTGATGGCAGATACCTAAAAATTGTTTAGTGATTATCTTTTTCCCTTTACATCAAGCTTTATGGAACTCATAATTGTGTACATAGCCTACTTTCTAAATTCTTTTTGTTGGTTATCTCATTGATGGAAAATATTTGAAAATTACACTTAATGTGTAGAATAAGAGAAAAATGATAATATGTGCTTGATTATGCATTAATTTGTGTGGCATCACTCCACATGAGGCTTTCAAGGGTATCATAAATAGCAATACTGGAGATGACTGAGTAACGTGATTATTCTTACAGTTTTGCTAATGTGTTAAGGTCTGCTACATAAACATTTCTGGAAACATGCACACAAATTTCTGTGAGAAATGTTTTATAAGAGGCCAGATATTAACTACGTTTCTTTTGAAATATAGACCTTGTTTATATTGGGAGTGATGCAATGTTATTATAGATGCCATTACCTAAACAATGCTTATAGTATTCTAGAARTGAATCAGGTTTTGCCCTGGGGGATAAACTGACATTTCCATTCACATTTTAATTTTTCTGGGACTTTACTGGGTTAATATGACAATTTTTCTCTAGGGATCCATCAGCTGATGGAAGTACTGTGATTCTGTTTCCTTCTCCTCGGTGGTAAAACCTGTAATGTAYCTTTTTTCCACTCTTGCTGTTGTCCAAATGCTTTTCTACAGGGCTTTCCTGAGAGCATTTAGGTGCAAGGTTATGGCACTGGACAATGGGCCACTGTTGCAGAGTTCTCTGTGTATGACACCCCTGCTTCCTTGTCAAAGTGCCATAAACTGTGGAGGCCATGTAGAACATAGGAGAGTTCGTGTTCCCAGAGTGGGTATGTATTTCATGTTTATGGTAAATCAGCTGTCAGTCCTCCAAATAAGACAGTTTTAACCACTGCAAGTGTCTGCTTTGGAAACTATTGGAAAACTATTTATTGTTGGCTTTACGAGAGCTGGTTAAACTTCACGTCAATTTTCAACTAGATTTTTTAAAAGTTTTTTTTTAATGGAATGATTACATTACATAGTGACTGTCTTGCTACAGAATACTTTGGAGGAGAAAGTAATGTTCCTTTTGCTTTTCTGTGGTTGCTCACTTTTGCCTGCGTCAGATATTAGCAACTATGATGCTGTATTTTAAAAATCAGGTTTCTAAGGTGGTAGCACTCCCAGCCTTTTTAAGAAGTCTTGCCATTTGCAAACTTTTCCAGTTGTCTTAGGAAGAAGGTGAGAAAAAGGAAATCTTCATGAACTTCTATCCATGTGTGCAGAGAAGGTGTTATCAAATTAAAAGCAAAGCTTTCAATGTGGGAGGAAAGTAATGCAATCTGCAGGTGATATACCTTAATCCCAACAAAGTTCTAATTTTTGCTTATTTGAAGTACTTTTCAAGTACCTTGCCAAAATGTAAGTTTAGTGTCGTTCTAGGTTCATTTGACTTGTAATTGATACATTAATGACTTTCAAGACTATACTGGAAGGAAAAAAGAAATCACATTTCTTCAGTGGTTTTACAGTGCAGAAGATGGCATTGGGGAACTACAGAGAACTTACTAGGTTTTATAGGATCACAGTTGTTGGATTTGTACTTCTGTGAGTTTTCTTTTATGCACCTTTGTTTTGCTTATTAACACTGTTTTCAGTTTTTATTTACTTTCCTAAATTTTCAGTTCTGGTTGGATGCCTAGAGGTTAACAAGCCCAACTCCACACATAAATTGGAAAATCATGCACTTTAATGTATTTGATGTAAATTTAATCAGCTCCTTTTGGAAGTGCTTCAACACGCTGCACTTTATCAAAGTGTCATGGCCTAGAACTGGAAGATAGTAATAAAATAGAAGTAATTGTTTTTGAGAAATGATGGTGAAGTTTTTAAATAATGCAAAATAAAATTAACCCTTAAAGAGGCCAATGATTATRCGATTAATACAATTAGAAAGGATTCTTGGTTCTTGTATTTTGCAGTTATTACATCAAATTCTTATTAGTAGTACTCCCAATATTTTAGGAAATAGAACCAGATTGTCTTGTTAAGCCTACCTTCTTTTCTGGCAAGCTCCACAGATAAAAATAACTGTATAGTATTCAAGAATCTGTTATAATGAAAGTTGTTATAATACATTCAGTAATTACCACTCTTATTGCCTACCCTAGCAGAATTTGTAGGTAAAACTTGTGATTGGAAACCATGTGTAACGGAACATGTACTTCACTATATAAAATTACTCAGATTAGAGGAGAGACTGGTGTGTGTCTTTGYTTTGCTGTTAAATCTAATAAATATGTAACAATGTAAAAGGGAAATAAAGTCTCAAGTTTATTTGATCTGATTATTTGATATTGTAATTCAATGAAACTAAACCAGGATTCTGTTGAAACAACGTTTTCAGCAAGGTTGAGGGGTTTTTTTGTCATGCTGAGCAGAGAACACTCTAAGAATAGCAAATTTATAAGGGTCAGTTTAATAATTGTAGGAAGCCCAGTAAATTTCTTCTGAGTGACATGCCACTGACCTGCCTGTTTGCCAGAGCATAAAATTTCACCTAACTAGTGAAAGTCCTTGTCCAGCTGCATACCAGCATTCTTTTCTTGGGTCGTTTTTGGAGACTAACCTGTTTTTTGACACAGACAAGTACTTGCATATTTATTGTTTTTATATCAGTGAGTTACACTTTAGTGTAAGAAACCAGTTAGGGAAACTGTATAGGTTAGTTTTGAGGGTTTGGAATTATGATCTACTCTCAGGTCATTCCAGTTCACATAAACCAGAGTGCAGGGCAGGTAACTGAGGGAGGTGGCAGGGAATGACTCAACTCAGGAAATGATGTAGTGATAAAAGAAATAGAAATGATTAAGTGATAAAACCTTAGTACATTGAAATTTTGTCGCAGCACAGTTACTCTGTAGCTCACTTTTAGGTTTCTTTCCTCATTCTGGTAATTAAGTCAGAGTTTGGTGTATACAAAAAAAAAGATGGTTATTTGAATTTTCTGTAAACTGGAAGACAGTTTTGTGTTTTAGAATGTGGTATTTATACTGAAACATCCAGAATAGTATCATTCTTTTCAGCAATGGTGAAGTGCAGTTCAGTAAACCTCTCACGCACCCCACCACAATATTTATCCCCARAGAGAAGAAAACAAATAGAAAGTTAGTTATTTCTTAACTACATGAATAGAAAAATCATCATCATTAGTGAATTTCTCTGTGTGATTTTTTCTTGCCTCCTTTCTGTGTAATAAACAGATTATTTAGTTTGCTTGCAAACTGGCTAACTGGCATTGTTTTATATATATCATGTCAATGTCTACGGAAGAGAGAAACAAATGTTTCACTAAAACAAAATATTTGAACTACTATAATAWACTTGGTATGCTGTGTGTGCCTTCTAAGCTAGAAACTGTAATTGAATGAGAAACTGTTTCATTGTATTCAAAAAGCAATAACCTGTTCAAAACTCTACTGAAGTTTTGATTTTTGTGATTTATGCATCTGTTTTTATTTTCCATCAGCATTTAATGTAAGTTGAGATTTAGAAGAAAACTGTGTCTATGAACCATTTTGGCAGCATAGGAAATTCTTTAAGTTCTATTACAATTAATTTCTGGGGATTTATAACTGCAAAATATTGTGAAATGAGTAGTGAGTTCAAATAACTGATTTGAGAGTATTTGGAGGGGTTTGAAGTCCTTTCTATTTCCTGCTAAAAAGAAAATAAAATGGAATCTAATTTTTTAATCTAAAATAAAAAAAGAAACAAGTAATTTTCTGTGGGTTATTTTTAACCCTTTCAATGGCAGAGTTGAGGTAATGAGGGGGAAAATTACTCGTCTCAATCTGGCAGGCACTATATCTGGTCTGGCTCTATTTTACTGCTGCTCAAATTCTAACATGAGAAAATTGCAGAAATTTACAATTCAAAGTGCGTTACATCAGGGAGAAATCCACAGATTGTTTTGACACTCAGTTAGAAATTCAGCATGAAGATGGACGTCTCATGAAATTTGCAGCTGCTGATTGAATTTACATTTCCATAAAGGCCATGAACAGTAGCAGCCTGCAGGGGAAGTGGGGGGAAAAATGACAAAACTTGTGAGGCTAGCATTTTTTCTTCAGCCTTATAGTAATAAATTACTTGTAATAAGGCCCTATACTGACCACGATTAAAGAGAAATATAGGCAGCCAGAAGGGAAAGATTTTTCAGTTTAACTGATTTGAATTAAAAATGAATAATAAAAAAAATAATATATATATATATATATATATATATATATATATATATATATATACATTTAGTCATCTGTACAGTATGTAAAATGCAACTGTAAATTGGAAGTGTCTTTAGACTGAAAAAGACTTTTGCTGATAATTACAGAAGGTTTATCATACATGTAAATTGATTTTATAATAAATGTCCCAGGATAGAAAATAAATGGTATTGAAATATATTAAAATTGGTCATCTTTATTAGGGTTGAAAATCTCATCGGTGGCATCTCCCTCTCATTCATACACATACACAGGTAGAAGAAAATGTGTAAGATCTGAATTTACTTYGCTGATTAACAAGTTACATGTTAAATGTTAATGTTTATGTCATGTTAAATGTTGGTCATTTTACAAAAACAAATATTCATTCACGTCAAACAATTTCATGTCATCAAAACAATTAGTAAGAAATGCCATTGAGACAAATGCTATAATAGAATTGAACAAATGTATCTTTTTGGTCACGAGATTTTGTGTATTCCCGTCTCTGTTTTTTGGGGAGAAAGCAGGCAGGAGAGAGAAAAGGTTAAATATTTCTGAGTGTCTTCTTTTTTATAGAAGCAGTAAAGGAGTATCATTGTTGTCAATCTGTTGACAACTTTGTCTCAAAGTTCCTGTGCATCTAAAGACTATGGAGAAGTTCAGTGTTTGGATGTTTTCTTTAGTCTTGGTGTCAGAAATTTCTTCCTGCAGCTTTCAATGCAACACAAGGCAGCTACACCCACCAAGCTGTGTCCAGAAGCCTTTTCCTCATAGTTTGTAGTCTGCACTGGTTCCATCCTTTGCTGCAGTTAAGGTCAACAAATACAAGTTTTAAGGTCWGTAAACATCCAAGTGTTGCAGAAACTAAAAGCGGGGATCTCCATAGCCAAAAACTGCAGAGTTGTAATTTAGTATGGTGAGACACAAGTCAGTTGGTTTTGATATCAGTAGGTWTTTTTATTGTATGGAGATATTGAAGAATGAAATAAAGACATGGGGATCACATATTCTTAGCTGCTCACACCAGAAAGGAATGAATTAGAATACTGAAGAAATTAATCAAGCAACTTCACAATAAAGAAAATCTCTATGAATGTCTGTATTTCTGAGAGCTTGCATTTTACAGATTAAATTGGTTAACTGTAATATAGTAACTATTTTAGTTTTACTACCAGTAGGTTTAGGAACCTAYTAGTCTTCTATCTACGAAGAAATGAAATTATTTGGTTATAGAGTTTGTAAGTATCACAGCTTGTATTTTCAGTGGTTGTAAACTCTGTGTATCAAGCAGTTGTATTACAATTATTACAAGCTTATGAATTCTAAAGGTCTCCCTACAAAAGTGGTCTTTTCTTTCACTGGCATCAGGATAAATGCTTTCACATAGAAATTTTTGTATGTACTCACAGACAACTGTTACAATAGTTGCACCTGTTGCTTTGGTGCATTAGGTTGTAGTGACAGCAAAATACTTTAAAGTCAAAGTACACCCAAATAGGTATTTAAGTACTTGATGATGATGTGAAAGCACGTAGACCTCAGTTTTTTCTGTGTAATCTAAAATTTAGTTAAGCTGGAACTCTGGAACTAGAACAGGGAAAACTGTTAAGTGTAGACTCTATGTTGCKTTTGGTGTATGCATTTGCTCTTTTTAACTTGAAAAGTGACCATAGAAACTGAGAGTTGAGTAGAAAAATAAAATAGTGGGTTGACTCAGGTGTAAAAAGCTTTGAATTACAGGCAGTCCTTGTTCCCAGCTGTTGCACTTCCAAGTCTATTTCTGCTCAAATTAGCTTTGAAAGTAGATCGCATATCACTGTAGTTCCTTGGTTGTATAAAGGTTTTTTTTTTTCGTTTCTTCTCCACCTATAGCACTCTGAGCTGACCAAAATCAGCTGAATTATGGGATCAGTGTTRGTGAAAAGTACCTTAACTAATAAATGCATGCACACAGGCCAGCTTAAATAAACTTTTGAAGAGAGCTCTGAAAGTAACCTAACAGTGTAAAGGGTAATCACAAAAAAGTCTGTTGAATGGTAAATGATTTTACATTGCTAATATTAACTAAATTCTTGTGCTAATATGTTTTGTTTAACATTGTTTAGAAAAGTACGAATTACATTTGAAATACTTGTTTATCTTAGAACTCTAACCAAATAAAGGAAACATTTTTTGTTTCCTTAGAAATGAAAGATGCCATTTCACAAATTTCAGATATGAAACTCTACAGAAGTCCATACTAACCTGAATAACAATGAAACTGAAGTTCCTAGAAGCACTAGTATAACATTCATTTGATCTTTTTTAAAATCATTATTCATTATGCCTGCAACTTATTTCCTATTTTTACTTCAATGCATTTTAATTAATTTTAAATATTATGTTAAATAACATATATAATACATATATAATACATATATAAAAATGTGTGCAAAAGCACACTAGAAATTTATTGTAACTATAAACACAAAAGTAAAGAAAAATACAACTGGAAAACATAAGAAATCCTATTGTAGTCATATGTCAAGTTCAATTTAATGAGTCAGAAATGTTTAGAAACTTGTTTCAAAATTGGTTTGCACCCTTTTTGAGATATCTAAGTATCTCCCTTTGAGCCCTCACATTTTTAAGCAAATTAGGAAATGAGTGAAATCATGGGGAGATTTCTTTTGGCCTATTAACTGCCTAACAACTTCTTTTTAAAGACTCTTAAAGTTGAAATGCTATTTTAATAATTAATCTAAATTGCCAGGGATCAGGCATGCCCCCTGTTGTTTTAGAACTGAGATGACAGTTTTGATTTCAAGAGGTATAGTCCTATCATGTTATAGATAGAGAGTTGTCTTTAAGCCCTCAAGTAATATTTTCTTTTTCTTTCTCATAGTGGAATTCATGGTTTCCTTGTGGAGTAAAGTGTTCTAGTTCAGTTAATTTCTCTCAGTGAACGATTAAACATTCAAGTTGGAAAAAAGTTATAACATACATTTTTAGAACTCACTGCTGCARTATTTATCTGCTACATAATATTTCTATTTTGAAGCACTGGGACTTTCTGTGGCAGCAYTTTGAGCTATAAGTTCAATGTGTCATGACTTTCACAGGTCAAGTAATGTTCGTTTGTCTCAGTACCAATTTTTATTCCACCTCAAATGAATTCCTTAGGATTAAAGCTCAGTCCAAGCAGTCAAGTGGAAACTTCAGTATTGTTTAATAAAAACCATGAATATAATATCTAGGTGCAGAAGATGGTTGCCAGATCCCAGGCCTATGGTTGCATTCTCGGTTGGGCAGCAGATCCCCTGTGTGCACTGGTGCTGTGGGGTCGTGTCATTTGTCGTGTTGATGTCTGTACCATGACAGCCCTTTAAGTTGCTATTTTCTGAGGTGTGAGGGAGAAGTTGCCACTTCACCTGGTTGTGTCCACCCTGCAGGACTTAGTTATTTATGAATTGCAAAACTTCCTGTTAGACCCAGGTCCATGATGAAATGGAAAATTCTTTTTTGRCGCCCTGTCAGACTCTACTGTTCTATATATTTATTACAATCTTTGTGAAGTATTTAATTTCCTTGAGCTTTTGGTGTCTCTCTTGACTGTAGCAGGCTGCACTTAGCAGACATCCCTATAAACTCTTTCTTGTTCAGGTTCTTGCTGGAGTCACTCATCCTGTTATATTGAGATTGCATCCTCTTTTTTCAAGGAAGAACTCCTTCTCTCTGCCAAGATGCCCCTGACCTTGCCTAGGAGGTTCTCAGACTGTCAGAATCCCACAGGTGGTGCTCTGGGAAGTGAAGTTTTGGCCCTGTTCTCTAATTTTTGCACACACACACACACACACACACCCACACTCACCTCTGTTCTGCAAGCACAGTTTTTTCCTTGCATTTTCCCACCAGTATTTCTTACTTTCTTCCTCAAGCCCTATTTAAACCCATGAAGAGTAACATTTCCCCTGCTAGATGACCCAAGAGGTTTTTTTGAACTAAACACCAACATTCAGCATGTCTCCTTGATTTTTGCAGATGGTGCAGGAGGTCCTTCTTGTTCTACCCAGATTTTTAACACCATCAACTTCAGAGCCATGTTGACATGTATRAAGGGTAACCACATTCCCCTTTTTGCTGTGTCTGAAATTCTAGGATCTCTGTTCAGTCATACCTTGCATAGATGTCAGCTTTGCAAGAGTATAGTATTTTGTATATTTACTTTGTATAGTAATTATGTAGGTGTGAATAAGCAACTTACCTACAACAGGAGTATATTTGTTGTGTTCTTTTGATATGTATTCATCTCAGTTTTTCATCTGAGTATGTATTTGTGAGACTTCTGTTAGCAAAAGGACAACATGGGATTATACACAGATGCACACACCTTATGTTCTTAAAATGTGCAGTCTCGCAGTACAAGTGCATCTTCAAAGGCTAATTTTGTAATTTGTGTGATAAAATGAGTGGCATATAAATTGTAGAATAAAGAATAGCATTTAAGATTGTTTAAATGTTTGTAGGATATGCATATATGTGAAGTAATAATASATCTCCAGGACTTCAGTAACTCTTCTTCAGAAGAATAGTTTCACTATTAGATTGACTRTGGCTGAAATAGATGAGTGTTCTTCCCTAACCTCTACAATGAAAAGCAAACACAGTAAAATAGAGGTACCAGTATTCTTTAAACCTTCAAGTACACTACAGTATTAGCTGTGTTTGTGTTCAGATCTTGTGTAAGACTGTATACAGASCCTGTATAAGACTTTGCAAACTTCCCACCTGTAATCCTGTTGTAAAATTCATTAAAATGTACTAACCCCCAAAAATAGCATTAGTACTCTGAGAATGTATGTGCAGCTACTTGTAATAATTCAGTTTATTCTGGAAAAAAATTGAGATGGTAAGTGAGCTTTTGCAAATTATTTGTAATTGAAATATAATGAATCTTCCAAACCAGTCCCCAACACTGCTATGTTGGATCATACTGCAGAATGGATGTTTTTCATGGCTGTAGCTTTCTTTTCATTCTATTTACAATTCATACCCTTGCTGTCATTTACCCGTTTCTCTTCACTGTATGACTGCTTTTTTATTTCTCTTCCTGCATTATGTTCTTATTTATAAGAGTACAAGTTATTGTGCACTTTCTATCTACTTGCTAAATTCTCTTTATGCATGGTAAGTTCCCATTTTGAGCCATTTTTCATACATTCACAGAATAAATTCAGCACTTCATTCTTGGATTTATTCACATTTTGACAGTAATTGGTAGAAAAGTCTGTCTTGAATTTGAGAGACCAAAAGAAACCAAAAGAACCATTGGGAGAAAGCTTCTCTATAACAGACCACTGAGTTCCCATCAGCTTTCCAAGGAACTGTCATTTGTACTGGTATCGTTTGCACTTTTGTTCCCGAAAGAATGTAATGTTGCATAATTCTAGTAGACTTGCTGTAGGCTCATTTACAAAACAGTGGTTCTTTGTAAACACATCGTATGTGCTGGGTCTCACAGATGAGGAGGAAGACATAAGGCCTTCCAGTGAGCCCAGAGCAGGAACTAGTGGTGATGCATCCTGCTGCCAGATTAAGAGAGCCCAGCGATAACAGTGGATATTTAGCAGAGGCATTTTGTCTGTCCATTGAAGGAAAATGTTTCTCAAACAAATGTTATTTAATTTAACTGCCATAGTTTAAGTTACAGCAGGTTTTCAAAACATGAGATTTATGTGAACATATATAAACTCCATGGGCACTGATCCCAGAGGAAATTAGTGACTGTCAGCTGGCAGTTCTTTTGGGAAATGAAAAGGGACTGTGATGCTTGTAATGCATGTGAGTCTCTTTTCTTTGACAGTACATGTTCCCAAAAATGGAAGCAATTGCCCTGGCTTCAAACCTTCAGTAGAAGTCTGAAGAAACATGTCTTCCTTTGAAAAGAAAATAGTACTTGCAGACAATTCTGGAAAGCCAGATGTATTGATGTTAAGATGTAAATATAAATGGCGAAATTGAAACACGATTTTTGGCCATGTGTGCCTGGTATTTACAGCTTTTTTTGGCTTGTGGAGTCAGCACTTAACAAGTTTAATATTGCTTGATACTGCATTGCTKTAAAACTGGGAATCACTGATCATGGTTCATTTGAGGTAAATGGAAATCAAAACCATAAAACATCTGTGGCCTTACTTGCTGCTCTTAAAAGTTGAAATGAGTTTCTGTTGTGATTTTATAAAGCATTTTAGATTATTTCAAGTGTATTAATTACTGTAGAAAATATAGCTACATCTKTGAGTGATAGATGTTAGGTACAAATACTTCTTTGTATTTTAGAATATTGTATTGATTTATTGTATGAATGAATATAATGAACTGTTGGAAGTTATTAATTTGTCACKAAGCAAAAGGTAATTAGCTTAATATAAATCTACTTTTGGAAAAAATAATTATTTTGAAAAAAAAAAAATTCAAAATATTTATGTATTTCCTAAGGTGAAGATAATTACTGCAGAAACACTGGAATTCTGACCATGAGGTAACATGAAGATAGCCATCAGTRAACAGACTCCCTCAACTAAAAATCTATGCAAAGGAAAGATAGAGGCTTTCACAAAATAATGTTCAACTTTAAAATGGTTGTTTATTCACCTCCTTCACAACAGTTTTCCCTTCTTAAGTGGAGATGAAACCTTTTGATCTTTTTTTCTGACARTGATGGCCTGCTCCTGCAGCCTGTAGATAAGTAATCTACATTTGTTACCTCTAGAGAAGTAGTTCCGCCTTTTCTTTGAAGAACTTCCCATAGCTCAGCTGCTTTGGTAATTTAAGTACTGCTTCACGTTTAGCAAAAACTAGAGTTTCTYTGTTGGTTACCAAACAGGAAAGAAATGGGTGACCTGCTCCATGAGTGTTTTAAGATACTGATGAAAAAAGTTTTAGAAACCTTTATTTTGAGTTGGAGAAGTTTATGTTGTGTTGCTAACAATGAAATAATAGGGTTTTAGTAAATGAGGGACAATATAATCTTTTCTAAGTACAGAGCATTTCAGTAAAAAGGTATGCTTTAAAAAAGCTACTTTCATCAAGAAGTTTGCAGCACTGCTGTGCAACTGCAGTTTAGGGCATTTGCCTTAAATTGACAAAGGCTGCATGTTCAGTCTGTACATTTAAAGAAAAAAATCTTAGCAGAATGCTTCTTCCCTGGACTCTTGCCATGCAGGCATTACAAATCAGCAAGCCAACAGAGTCCTGGTCCTGAGTTCTCATGAACATCTCATATTCATTCAGTTTGAATGGGAATTGTTACCATAGTAGTGTGTGAGGGGAACACACTTCCATCTACTGAATGCAAAATGTGCTGATATTTTAGAGCTGGCAGGGGCTCTTGTTCAGGTATTTCAGTTCAGGTACCAGAAACATCCAGTTCCCTATTGCTGGTCCTGTTTCTTTCTCACTGATTATGTGTGCCATAGTTTGTTCTGGCTATACACATTACACGAACTTGTTTGAAGCTTAATAGGAAGACTTTTTCAAGTAACAGTTTTGTAAACAGTGCAAAATCAATGTAGGACTGCTGAAGATCTTAGAACAGCCGGTATACATTTTTAAAAAAAAAAAAAAAATGATATCAGAATAGTAGTGACTTAGTTATAGAGCAACACATTTTTAAGATTCATTATTTGTTTTCATCTGGAAGGTTCTTCAATGGCTTTTTCTAAATGTAATATATGTATATCATATTTATTGACTGCAGTGGGAACAACTAGGATATTTTTCCCATGGAGGGACTCTTCCTTAGAAGTTASTGAAAAACTAAAATACTGATTTTATTATGTCTGTGCATATTGACTGTTGACYATGGGTTTTGTTGTGAAAATATAACCTAGTTTCTAGGCTTCTTAGTCTATAGATAAGGCTGTAGAAAATTAGAAATGAATTAACTATTTCATTGACTACCCTTTATGTTTTGCTGAGTGTTTCCTTTGCTGGCTTTGACTACACCCTTCTTATGCCAGCAGGAAGCTGAACACTTTTGGTTTTGAACTTTTATACAAATTCACTTCAGTCGTAACACATTGGTTTTCAGATAGACTGGGACCAAAAGGCTTAGAGAATAGTAAGAAAGCGCATAAATGTAACATATGTAAATACTGTATCACTTCCTGAAAAATCTGTCAATTACTTATGCTTCTTGGCCGTTTTATCTGCTTGAAACTYCTACAAAGCTGCCAATCTTGGGTACTTCGGTATTTTGTGTAAGTGATGTTGTACCTGGTATGCTGTATGAATATTCTGTACATCTGGTAAATTCTTTCTAAGTGACCTGTTTTTTGTTTTAAGACTTATGGCTTGTTATTCTTCGGTTATAGTGTATTATGTATATAATCCCAATGTGAACCATTAATGGTTCTTCAGTGTTTCCAACATCCAGTGGTCACATGAAAATAGGTTAATTTTAAAGTCAAAACTCTTCCTGTGGTTTTTAATAGCTTCATGTGTGTGCTCTTAAAATTGAAGTTTCTTGCATGGCTGTAGCAAACTCCTCAGTATTTATTTGAAAATGTGGGAGTGAATTAATATGAAGCAAAACAGTCAATAAAGTCTATCTTTAGTATGAAAAAATACTTCCCTAAAAAAGGAAAGTATTTTAATTACATCTAAAGAAGCCTGAGTATGATCTTCACTACAAAAGCCTATGTAAATTATTTGTCAGTGGTGGTCTGCCAAAAAAAAACCTAGGGGACAAAGCAAATCAGACAGTTGAAGTTCATTAATGTCATGTGTGCATCACAAATGCAAAGAGGCTTAAAAGCTACCAGCAGTAGTCAACATATTTGAGAAATAATTTCTGAGTTTGGCTCCACAGTGTGATTTGACCATGGGATCTGGAGAATGAGTTTTTTATGTGAGTTTTATGAAAACTTGCAGCAGAATAAGAACTGGAATATTTTGAAATAATGTCAGTCACAAGTTGTGGTGGCAGATAGAAAAAACACTTCCTCGTTACTCTTTCTTATGGCAGTTTATTCTGATGGCATAATACTCAAATTGTGTTCAGCTTTTTAAAAGGTTCTTTAACAGTGTCAGAATAGTCAGAACAGCTAGGTGTTCTAACAATAAAATCTAATAACTCTCCAACATTGGAGTGTTTTTTTCTGAGACTTGTATAGGATCAGCCCTACTTAGTTACCTCTTCAGCTTTTCTGGAAATCTTCTGTGTGGAAAAAAAATAATTCTGTAGTTTTGTTTTGCTTTGTACATTAACAGTTTAAGAAATTAAGTTATCCATGGTATTGTTGGAAAAAAATATATTAAAGCGAGGTAAAAAACATAATTTCATCAGCATATAGGAATTGTACACTTCYAAAATAAGTATCAATCATATAATTTTCAACACTGATAAAAAATATCTAATTTTTAAGATGAAGGCATGCTACACAATATGCTTTGCCTGATGGCATTTCTTGAAAGAATAAAAATGTTACATTGCTTAAAAAATAAAATACAAAGCTGAAGAAGATACTTAGAAAAGGAATTTCAGATTCTATACAGGTTCTTATTTTACAGTATTAGATACTTAATAATGAAAAAAGTATGTTTAGCTACTAACAGTTCCAAATCTCACCTGGTATCAGTTTTAAAACAACTTCAGCTGCAATACTTGTTGAAAGCATACTGAAAGAATGAACTGCATTAATCACTTCATTATGAAATAAAGTTTTATGCAGATATATTTYGTGTTACCAGAAAATGTCAAATTTCTCCATATCATCACCCCAAGAAGAGAAAGGTAGAAAGAGGCTAGGGAATATTGTTAGATTTTACACTGTGAGGGATGGGAACCTTGCATATATTTCCAGTGCCTGCTAATTTTGAAAGCAAATTGAAATTCTGCTTCTCTATACAGTAGCATAATATCTGACAGTCAATCTCCTGTGTACTAGCTTACTGTTTGAACTCTTTAATTCTCCTTCTTTGGCAGTAGTAGAATCAGAATGTGTGATGTAGATTCAGATTCCACATGCTGGCTCCCCTTTCAATATGCTGAATGTTCCATATCAGATTGSTACCTACTGGTTTCTGGTTTTTAACAAAATATTTAGTTTATAGGCAGTTGTGAAAAATCTCACAAGCGTGAGGCAGTTGCTGCTGGTTGGAGATGATGTGCCCTGACTGCTTTGCAAATCTAGTGAGCTTTGAGTGCTGKTTTTTGTCATTAACAATGCAAGTCAGCTGTAGAACATGGAAGCTTTTCTTGAAGTTATTGAACTATAACAAATTGACATCTAGATGGTAATAATTTTCTCARTATTTTCATCTTCCATTTTCATCCTGTATATATAATTGCACTCATGTGAATAAATACAGATCTTTCAAAACAATAAGCTGATCAGCAATTATAAATTTATGGAAATAYATAACTACTTCTTTTCTTTTTTTCTTCTATAGGGCAGGTTATACCAGAAAGAAGATTTGTAGAAGCAGTAAATCGTGAAGCATATCAGTATCAAATTGGTGACTTTCCAGCAGAATGGGAAGGTAAATCCCAAATACTTTGGTTTTATTTCAAGATTATTTTGTCATTGTATGTAGACTCTGTTATTTTAATGGAAAGCCTGACTGTGTGGACAGTTTGTTATTTTTCATTTTAAGTAAGACAGGCTTTTATTTAACTGCATAACAATTATGAATTCGTAAAGTAACTCTTTAAAAAATAGGATAAATTTTTTTTAGGAAGTCGGTAGTTAATAAAAGTAAAGCCTATGTAGACATGAGTTATTCCTATTAAATGTGAAAATACTTGTGCCTGTGGGGGATCTGACTGAATAACCAGCATGTAAYGTATTAAATAACACAGAACTTCCTTACTATTCCTTCACTGCAGTGTTACTATGCCAGTCAGTTGAGTTATTGGTGGCACAGTGTTTCAAGGAAGTTAGAACATTGCCTTAGGATTAGCTCTTGGAGGAAGAGAGAAATGAGAGAGGGAGTATATGTTGGTCTTTGAGGTTGGTAAGTGCTTGAGCCAATTTAAATGTGACTTAAAATCCAGAACTCTGAATCATAAGCAAGAAACCCCTGAAAGAGTACATAGAGGCTACCCATCACTCAACATGTTTTTTGTAGAGAAAAATGCCTAGGCATCACCCAGAAGTTGGTAGGTTTAAAGCAAACAGATTTTAAGCAATATGTATTTAAGCTCTGTAATTCCTCATTATTGAATATCCTGCTTGCTGGAAGTTTGCATGAGTTCAAAATGATTAAATGAAAGTATTGGTGGGAGAAAAATTGTTCTTACACTGACATTACTATGGTTTAATTTGTCAATGAGCTGTAAATGAATGGAGTCTAGAACATGTTTTGAGGAAATGTCTCAGTATACTAGCTTTACCTCATTCTCTTTCCTTTATGCTCGATGTCCTTCTCTGAGGGAGAATGTTCTGAGCAAAGAGAAAACTCCAGGCCCATTATATCCCTTCATGGAGCCAGTAGAGAAATAGAAAATGTTCTCGTCTTGTGTTGTCATGACACTAACTCCTAGGATTTTTGCTGTGATCAGCTGAGGCTAATATTTGACAGTGTGGTGCCTGGGAGGGTGCAGCTTTTTGAGAGGTTTCATGTGACAAGACAGGGACCTAGAAGTGAAATATGTACCCTCATGGGCATATGTACCTGCCTAAAAAGGTGCAGCTGCCAGACCTGAGGTACACTTTTCAAATCAAGGCATATGTTCACGTTTGTTTTAGAGAAGAAATRACTAACTGGTCAGTCCAGTTTTTATGACCTATGTTTACAGTTTTATTCCTTAACTTCCTCATCTTTGTGACTGTGAGAGGGGTTTTTTTGTGATTTTGTTAGCCAATACAAAGAATTCACAGAGAAACAGAAAATTTGCAGTGTGCAGATTGGGTGATAACCTTTTCCTGTTAAGTACTGTCCTGGTTTTGGCCAAGGACAGGGTTAATTTTATGCGATAACTAGGAGGASGTATAGCTGAGGGGGTGTGGCCAGATGTTATAGCATACCCCCTCAGGTCTTTGCTGGGAGCAGGGGAACAGACTCTGGCTTCTGAGAAAAAGGGTGTGGCTTCTGTCTGGGGAAAAAGTATCGTGATCATCTCATGTCATCTTCAGTGAGCATTTTGCATGTAAATCACCCTCTTTTGAATACTTTTGTTATTAGCATTGTTGCTGTTACTGTATGTTTCCTTATCTTATTACTGTTTCCAGTAAATTGTTCTTCTCTCAGCCCATGATCTTTGCCTTTTGTGCCTCCCATCCTCCTCCCTGGCCACCCTCGGTGAGGAAGGGTGGAAGAGAAGGGGAGAGGGAGGGAGCGAGTGGCAGTGTGGTTTGGGGAGCCCTTATGGGGGAAGTTAATTGGCAAGTGCCATTCCAAAAGCACAACAGTACTATATTTCTCTTGAAAGAAGCTATACATAAATGCTTTTCCCCCCGTGCATTCCTTCAGCAGAATGTGTGTGTTGTGTGTGCTTCTGAGAGGTAAAGATGGAAATTCCAGAAAAAAGGCTAACCTGTACTTTTTTTGTCCATTGCCAATCTAACATTTGCAAACTGTTTTGTGGACATAGATCTCAAATAAGCCAAAACTAGTACTTCTGCTGTGGGTGTAGTGGCTGTTCAAAGCCAAAATATGTTGCTACATATTGGGGTGTGAGTTTGGGATGCAGGATGTTCTGAATTTCAATTCATCACTACTTCATTTTTGCCTTCTGTAAAAAGAAAAATTCTCAATGACTTAAAAAGGAGAAATAATGGAAAGTGTAGAAAGGTCAATAATACTGTAGAAGCCAGTTATCTGAGTAAAAATAGTTTTAATTTAAGATTTTTGGATGCTCTGCTGAAAGGCTCATTACATTTCTGTCCCAGTTTTTTCCTCTTTAAGATTTGTCTAGAATTTTTCCCAGGCTCACAGGACCTGTGCTGAACTTTCACTCTGTGTCTTCTGTCCCGACTCTTGAAAATTTCCCCGTATATTCTTTCTGTGGGTGTTCACATAATGTGTGCTGTTGTGGATCCTGATCATACCAGCAAATAGCCTGAGACTTGCAGGAGTTCTAATACTTTCTGTTTCCTCTGGTCAGTAAAAGATGATATGATGTTAGAAGGTTGTTTAATATTTCTTACTTTGTTTTCTCCTTGCTCTGCTGGGCACAAGGTTACATCTCCAAGGGCCTCCTMTCCAACCCCTGTGTATGTCCTTTGACATCCATGGCCTCTGCTTAAGTTTTGGCTGGCTCTCCTTCCTATCCCTCTCAGGCTTTTCACCTTAAGGACTGTGCTGAAGAGTTTGTTGCCTTATCTCCTCTCCTTCTCTTGGGATCTGTGAAGAGCTGCTTTTATCTGTGCTGTCTTTGTTCTGCCAGGACTCATTTTTCTTTTTCACTTGTGGACAATTCTTCATGGCCACCGCATTTAAAAGCAGTCATCCCAGCACCCTTTCACTCTCTTTGTTATCCTATACGACTGTATGACTGTCTCTATGACTAGAAAAAGAAACCCCTTGTGACCGAAATTAATAAAAGTACCATCCTTGGAAATACTTACAGGCATGATTTGTCTAAGAACTTTCACAAAACCTGGGACAAAGGATAGTGTCCCAGGAAAGGGAACAGGCTGCAGTGAAATTTTAAGAGTCCAAGTTAAATCTCGTTCTATACCTAAGACGTTCAACTTGGACAGCTGGTAACCTAAGGAACTGATTCTGGTCCTGTGTTTTATCGAGTTTTAAACATGTTATAAGGTAAAGAAGACCGASTAGAGAGCTATAAAGCATCATCCAGATCACAGACTCAATCTGTGCAAGTTGTTTCTTTGACTCTGGAGAGGGTGTTTGTGTACTGGTCCTGGGAGCTTACTGAATACAGGGCCAAGGGTTTACTCCTGAAGGACTTGTCTGGAAATTTTCTCCTAAAGATGTTAGTTTTAAGTACTCTGTGGGGTTAAATTATTTACGTTCTCAGACCTGTGCATTTTACAAAAGTTCTGAAATGCCCACCAAGGCTTTTGTAAAACTTAAACAGAATCCCATGTATTATCCTCAGTGTTAGCTCTTTATACACATAAAATACAGGTAATTTTAACTTTAAAAATCCAAAAGTGTATTTCCTCTTCTACTGTAATTTTGAATTTAGAATGCAATCCATATGTATAATACAAATATTGCCTGTTTTTGTTTAGGTGAAGTCTCTTATATTTTACTTCAAAGTCAGAATGCCTACTTTTCCCTAGGTAGTATGGATGCATACAACAGATAACATTTCTGTACTTTAGTCCTGAACGTTCATCTACTGAAGAATGTCTAATTTACCTCTTCAGCACATGTCAATAGTGCTCATGAGGGGACATCTGTAATTTTACATACAAGAGAGATTCAGGAGATTGCATACTTCATGCAGCATTTTATTGCCATCTACTCCTAATCTCTCTTTTTTCTTACTTGGTAACATTTAGTGATTAATTTGAGTCTTTATTTGCGTGTTCACTTTTGTGGTCATTGCAGTGTGTTGTCTGCCAGTAGGAATCCGAAAGTTCAATGAAAATTTTTTGCGTACTAATAAGAATGCAAATGAATGCTGATGAAAGAATGTCTCAAGGTAGGAAATGTCCAGCTTACTTGCAAAATTTCTTTTAGACGAAGCTGGAATTAAAATGAGTACATTCAGATAAAATTAGAAGCATCAGTTTTAAATGGAAGTAATGATTCATTTTGCCAAAGCTTTGGGGAGCAGGGAGGCATGTTTTGGTTGCACTCAGTACATACGTGTAACCTTCTCTGCCAGGTTTAAAACATCTTACTGACAATGGTGAAGGCATTTTGTTTTGTTAGCTTGGGGAATGTGAATGCCATGTAGAATTTTCTCCCATCTATAACCGTCACCTTTTAATTAAGTGTATGCCTGTGTTCCTATGTTCTTCAAATAAAATGTAATTAAGCACCCACCTGCTTTGTTTCCATCAACAAATACTTGACCAGGGTACAATTCTATTCAATAATTTTAACATGCATTCACCAAAGGTGTAATTCAGATCATAAAGAAAGGTGTGAGTGTTTTTTCTTTACTCAACTGTATACACTGATATATTTTCCAAAGAGAATACAAAATATCTAAACGTCAACATATTATTTACTTGAATTTTGTTAAAACTGTGCTAACTCAGTAGCAAATTGGTTATATTTTTGTGTACATTCATTCTTCCTTTACTGCATKAATTTTTCCTATGCCTGAGTTATGAGATGTTGATGCTTTTTTGAACTGYGTGTTGGGTGCTCAAAATTTTATTGATAACTTAAAAATTAAAAATTTGAAAGGCTTTTATAATTCTTCCTGTCTCAAAGAGAATAATGTGAAAATTGATGAGAGTTAAATATATTAGAGTCCTCCCATTCTTATTCCCAAAGATTAAGGGATGTCAGGTGAATTATTATTAAAATKTGTTACTTTTCAAAGGCTGATTAAACTCTCAGATGCTAAACTGCAGTATGCTAAAATGTACTGAATTCAGACGATGTTTTCTTTGCTTTTAATCTTGTATCTTGAGCTTTATGAAGAATATTTGAGAAGTGGATTTGCACAGAGAAATATGATAATATTAAACTCACTTCAATTTATGAATTTTAAAAGTTTTTAGTAATTTTCTTACTGTATTTCTCCCTCAACTACAAGGCAGTGAAATCTTTCATTAAATTATTACTTTCTTATGCAGTTCATTAGAGATATTAAAATTAATTTACTTGTAATAATTCAGAAAATAGTATCAACATTTATGTCAACAAGTTTTATGTACAGTTAAGCTGAAAAAGATTTGTGCTCCTTGCATTTATTAGGAAAAAAAGGAAGGTTGATAGCTCCTGTAAAACCATGCATTCAAGTGTTTTTTATAATTAGAAAGAAAAATAGCATGGTGTTAAAACTGTGTGCATTGTTTATATATTTAAATAGATACAATCTGATTTTGGGGTGTTTGATATGAGAAATCTTCCTAAATTAAGGTTTGTTCATTGCTTTTGAGTATTGGTATGCAGTTCAGTTAATGAATGAAAATGCATTGTGTAATGCTCCTTGCTTCACAGCTTCTCTTCACAGGACATTGTGTTACCCTTCATTGTTTTGTTTGCAGCTTGTTCAACGAGATAGATAGTTAAATGATAAAATCTTTTACTAGAAGTATTTCATTCATCTGAAAATCTTTAGTCAAATAACTGCTAGTTGCTCTTGAAAGAAAATCTATCTTCATGTTTGTATTTCAGCAGTACTTTCTAACTGCAGCTCAATTTTTGTAGGATTTCAAATTCTTTCTGTAGCAATCAGTAATTATAATCAACTGAAGTTAAAATGCAACTGGTGTTTTAAGAAAATTTTAAAAAAAGTGAATCAATTTTTACATGCTGAGAGCTGTGGGATTGAAAACTGGTACTATCCTGTGATAGRTCAGAAGCGAGGTATGTCAAGGTAGAAGATAATATTTTTTGAAAATAATCTTTAAATTTTCATGGTTTAAYGCTTTTTTATGATTTTTTTAAACTACTATTTTTCCTTTTTTTCTCCCACTGTGTATTTTATTGATTAGTATCTAGTATACATACGTCACTGTATCTGAAATCTCTACTATTTGTTTGCTGTTGCTAAATATGGATGAAGTTAATTTCTGTCTGGCGAAAAGGCTTTTGTGATAAGATTTTTTCATTTCGCATTGTTGAGCTTTTTACAAGGATGGTCTGCAAAAACTGCCATCTGAGAAGTGGCAGTCTCTGTTTGGTCTCTGATCTTGCCATATTTTGCAGTTTAAAATTCTTGTAGAGTTTGAATGTTCGTAAGTGCTACAGGTAAATKCAAAAAGTCCTATGGTTCTATGGATTTAATAGAAAGACACTTAATTGTATTTTTGAATTACCTTAATGGGCTGTTTTTCCTTTCCGCTGGCATAAAACTTGCAGAAAGGGTAATGTCTGTTCAGAGCTCAGTCCCTYCTACACAATGGCAAATTGGGGTCTATTCTTCGTTAGGAGCTCTGAGAAGAGCTGTCAGGGGCTGCTTTTAAGAAAGCTATTTAAAGGTAGGTATCTACAGGAATTGGTGTCTGGTAGATAAGAAGTATTATTTAATATTACCTTGCTTCATATCATTACAGATATTTTACCATTAACCTTTATCATTAACCAAGGCTGTTGGCTTTGCCATCCTGGGTAAATTCTGAGCTGTTGTAACATTTTGTCTCCCTTTGTACATATGTTAGTTGGAGGCTATTCTCTCTAAAATCAGTTCTGTACTGCTGCTGAAGCTGTGATGTTAGTGTTTCACCTTCTATGTAATTGCATTTTCAGAAGTGAGATGGTATTATGACTCTGTGAAGGTTTTAGTGTCTTAGACTTGTCTGACTCATTCCTTGGTTCCTCTCAAATTAAAATTTGGAATAGTTCCTTCTTAAGCATTTCTGGAACTTTATAGATAGCTACAGGTGAGGCCTGGAATTTGCCTGGGTTATAGGAAACATTATTTTCACTCCAATTTTCAAGGACAGTAACAAAAGTCTTAATTATCAAAACAAACCTGAAATAACATTTTGGTSCATCTCAGCACTTAGAGGTGGCTTTCCTTATGTTTTTCATTCTGTTCATTACTGGCTACTTGCATTCTGCTTTTAATTAATTTTAAAAATATGAACAGAAAAGAAAGACAAATATCTTTGAAGTATCCAATCAAGTGCCTACCAATTTTGTGGATTGAAAAGGCATGAAAAAATGCTATAGTAGTAAAATTTCTGAAGAGTGATGTCAGATATTTTCTCTAAATAATGTCTGTAATGGTGCTCTCTCTTTTAATTCATTRGCTGAACAAAACAAGACCTGTCAGCATCTGTGATGGGGTCTCTGGATTGCAGTCTTCCGACAGTCCTAGCTAACAGCAGTGTTAGTGATCAGAGGGGGCATACGTCTACAGATTTTGTTCATAAAACCTGACCCACTCTCAATTATCATTGCCACTGCTTTCATTTCTCCATTCCCCTGCTGTCTTTTCCGGCATGAATTGACTGAGATGAAGGSATCCTTCTCCCAGTCACACTACCTGCCCATCTGTGAAGTGGATAATCCCACAGAGCTACAGGATGTGCTTCAGTCCAGGCTCTGCAGTCCCTCAGTCAGGGTTGGGGTTGTACCTTTCATGCCCATAGAGGAATTCCACCTGGTAGTAACATAAACATGTTAAGAGTGCCCAAAGCATGTACAGTAATCCTTTTTCTTCTGAGTGGTCTTCTTCAGTGTGATTTTTCATCAGTCAGCYTGTCATTTTCTTAAGGTGTAGCTCAACTCTGTATTGCAAACTCAGCAATAAGCCTGTGCCATGAGCCTTGCATTCTAGGCTCTGTTTTGACATCCAAGGTGATACATAAACTGTGCCTGAGGTCTGCACATAGAGGTGACACTATCACCCGCCTCTTCCTTCTCTGAAGACTGAGCATTGAAACAGGAAATAGCATCTTGTGCCTGCATTTTGGGAAATGACATGGTTTGCCAGGTTGTAGCAAATTCTGTTGTGATTTTTTCATAATTATTTTCTTTCTGTTACAAATTTATAATAATTTTGAGTTTTAATACTGTTTGTGATTTTTGAAATAATCAGTTTGGTTTTTGTTTTGCAGCATGGATAAGAAAAAAGAGGGAAGATCCACCCACCATTGAGGTGAGATAAAACGTCTTTAGATTTTCAATTGTTGTAATGAAACTACCATAATTAATTTATAGTTAGACTCATCTGAGAAATAATCTGTCAGTTGTGTGGGAGAATTTAGTATATTCCTTGCTTAACTGATGAAAATGTACACTGACTAGATATCTAATACTTAGAAAAAGGTAAAATAAGTGGAAATAAAAACTCCATTTTTCTTCAGTCATTATCTGTGTGAATTCTTTTAAGATGATATACTTCACGTTCTTTAAGATGATCATAACCATTGAAGAGTCTCTTCAATTAAACAAATTCTGAAATTACTCCTATGACTTTTTATATTAATACAAGGCTTTTTCATGGTAGTTGACATTTAAATATGGTAACAAACGCCGCTTCCCATGGATTCATCAAAACACGAAGCTCAATTGCACTAGTATTTTACAGTGCTAATGCCATAGGGAAGTTAGAGCTATTCCTTTATCCTTAAAAGAAAGCAGAGAAGTGTCCCACAGTGTCTTTCATGCTGATGAGTTTGTAAAGAGTGGAACAAGTTTGACTGCTGCTTTGTGTATACAGACACATGCACACACATACATGGCTTGCCCAGGATTTCTGTTACAAGTTGCTCCGCACCAGCTAGGAATGAGAGAGAAGATAAGGCATGGTTTGCTGCTGAAGATTAAAAATGTTACCCACAGAGACAGATCCTTGACTTGCAACTGGAATAACTACATCAAGTTCAGTGAAGATATGTTGGTATCTCCAGCTGTTTGGTCACTGAGCTGTTCATTCTTCTGGAACATTCTACCTTGTGAAGAGTTGTCCTGATTGCCTGTGTGTTGAGATGGCCTGGGGATGCTTGTCAGCTAATGCTGACAAACTGTAATTCATCGACACAAGCTCCCACTCAACATACAGCTTTTGAACTAATTTTCTCTGCTCCTCTTTCACACTTGCCACTGAAGCTATATAGACAGTAAGGGCTATAATGCACCCATGAATGAAAGAAGTTKAAGTTATATTTATCCTTAAAGCAATTCAGGGAAGTACTAAATGTGGGTTTGTTTTTCTATTTTTTAAGCTTTTTTCCTTTCCCTGCCCAGTCTGATTACTTGTGCAGCATCATGGAAGTGATAGTGCAACAGTTGTTCCATSTCAGTTTGACCTAATTTTAATTAATTGTGGTTCATACCAACTGTATGCATACAACTCTTATTGTTGAAATTACCACTTAATGTGATACTTGAAGATGTGAGGTGTTGCATCTTTTATTCKGTCATTTCTGTGAGCCAAGCTGCTGTGATAGTTGCTCTGAGGTAAACCAGTGCAATCAGCCTCAGGTCTGGAATTGGTGCAATAAAATTCCTCCTGGTGCTAGAGATGTTGGTTCATTTTTGAAGTAGGGCACAAGAAGTCTCCACAGGTGAGAGAACTGTGGAACAATAGCATTCTAAATATTTTACCTTCCAGAAAAAAGGAATTTATGGAGAGTGAAAGATTGCTGGGACTAATGGTGTGTTCAGAGTTATAAGACTGCTTGTAGTTTCAGTTTCATGAGATAATAGATCTGAAAAATAATTTAGCATATAGTACTTTGTCTGCAGGGCTGTGCATTGACCTTATCAGAGAACAGAAATGATAAACTAGGAATTTGAAAATAGTTGCCTTTTCAAGTAATCTCTAAGTAGGTTTTTTTTCTGTGTTAGCAAAAGCAATTCAACTATTTGTTAAAAATTCTTGCCAATATTTTGAAAAGAGTGCTCCAGTCATATTTTAAATATGTGATAGTGAAGCTTAGTTTTTTTCTCTATTAGTGTAGGACACGAAGTATGATCTGCTTTTCTCCTAATTTGAAACTGCTATACCACAGACCCTTACACCACAATATTATTACAATTATAATAGTAGTGAAGTACATAKAGAATAGTATTTGGTCCCAATTTGTGGGACTTTGCAGTAGTGTTTTAGCTACATAAACTTTACTAGCTGCTATTCCATATTATATTCCCCTTTTGACAGTAAAGACAGTTTCGTAAACTGCTGTTTGACAGCTATGAAACAAGGGAATATTTGTGGCATGTTCCGTGTTGAAAGCCTGTATAACAAATCMGTTTTTTCATGTATATCTCATGAGACCAGACTATTTCCCAAATTTTGCATTTTTTATTTAATGACATTTTGCTGTCAATATAATATTGTGCAAACCCAAAAGTTCCTAAAGCATAACTTTCTGGAGCTGTGCCTATGTTCCTACTTTGCAGTCTGTAAAACTACTTTTTTGAATGGTTTCCTTTCTTTCMTTGGGCTTTGAAGTTTTCTTCTAGGGTACTGGTTAACAATTGGTTGCCTTTTGATTTTTTTACAGCTTGAAATATGCCAAGTCTCAACTCAGTTATGATAAGGGTGATAACTTGACAAATTAATGCAGGTCAAGTTGTTTCTTATATTCTGCTTAAACATACTCTGTTTCTATGGCAATTAGGGAATCCATCTTGAAATAGARTTCTAGATCATGCCTTCACTCTGTCTAAGTATGTGTGTGTGTGTACAGTACATATACTCCCTAATAACAGGTGAGAATCTGAGCTTGGCTATGTGTATTTTCACAGTCCTGTAGCATCTGTCATCTGTCCCTTTATATATGTCTTGAGTGTGCTCATATGTGGTTGGCTGAGGAAAATCATTACCTTTATTCCTGTGCAGTTCTAAATTATGTTTTAACCAGTTTAACAAGGTATGAATAACTTAGTTGACTAATACATTTCTTTATTATGTGCATAGGAAACTAGTTGTGTGTAGCAAATRTTTTGGTAAATAAGAAATGTGTCATTGTCTAGGGACCTTACAGTTTTAAATTAAAGAAGATGTTTAAAGGCTACTAATATTAAAACAATTTTAATCAAATGCTATTTTGTGGAAGCAGATTGGAAAATTTATCACTTYACGTGCATATTAGTTCACCTACTGAGCATTAATGTTATCAGAATTTATTAAGAGCAGTTATCTTGAGATATAGCTGTTGTTTTATGGAAAGGGTGTTCCATCCATGCAAACTGTATTTTTGAGAGGCTTTGCCTTCCATTCTTCAAGCAATAGTACAACTTCTATATGGCTCATCCAGAAGTTTGTAAGGTAAATGTAAATGTGTTATGTTGCATACGCTCCTACCTCCCAGCTTTTCTTCCGGCTACAGATTTCTCTACTGACTTTAAACATGCACTTTTATATTTTGAATTTTTCACGTATTGTTTGGGAAGGAAAGATGCTCATGGAAATTCGGGAAGAAACCTCCTCTCTTCAGGCCTTTCTGTCTCTAACTTCTGTTTGATCTTTTTGCTTATTTCAGAGGTCATCAGATATGTAGAGGCCTCCAAAGAATCCAGCTATCTATAACACAAGCTATCTGAATGTATTTAGGAATCTCACCTTTATTTTCTCCTGTAATAGTTCTTGTAGCTACGCACTCCTTCTGACAGTGTCCTGAGGTTCAAGGCTATCTAAGAAAATTGACATTAAGGCCATGTCTGTAGAATAGAGATAGAAATAAAGTTACAGACTTTCTTGGAGTGCCAGAAAACTAATGAGGAAACTGCAATTATGGCAAATGCTGACGGAAACTGGTATGGATAGAAACATAATTTATCCCTGAACCCCCCAATGTGGTATCGTGCAAGTGGCGGATGTGAACCTATGGTAACACATCTCTGTTAATRCAGAGATTTGTACCAGATAGCACTGGTGTTCCTTCCTCACATAGGGCTGCACCAATCTCTGTTTGAATTGAAACCTCTCTATTACTTTTAATAAATGTGTGTTCAGTACTTCATGGGAAGTATAGTAGAATTGCATGTTCCTTTAATTAGCATAAAAATCCTTAAAACAGTTTGAAATTGAAAACCACAGTAAATGACTGCTTTTCTCATGCAGTATGTACTTGTCACACAGTAATAAAATTCAGTGGTTTTTAAATTGCACAGTTGGATAGCAGGTGAAATGTTAAAAAAAGAAACTTTTTGTGAAGACGCCTCTATTCTTTCTAACTATTTCTAGCATTCCATAATTATCTGTTTTGACAAGCTCCTTGTCAAGAGAGGAAAAAACATACTTCAGTGAATTGTAATAAGCATAAGATTTCTTCCTCTCACCCCTTGAATAATTAGATTGAAATTAAATTCTATTTAGTTCCCACAGTGCGTAGCACTCTTCCCATTTGTTTGATCGTAAGTATTACATATTTGGGAGATGGTATGATCAAAACTACGTTCAGTCATGGAGATTAGTTGACACAGAATTCACATTCCTTTAAGGGGAATGGAATACAGTTTAAAAAAATGCTTTCTTTGACATTGTTGGGATTATGTGTTATAGTTTTGCCTCTGTCTGCTTTCAGATGCTTCAGTTGAGAACTTTTAAAATGAGAACACTGACATGGAGATTGCACATTCTTACATGGAGACTAGGGCTTAGCACATGAGTAATTTGCTCCTGAAGCCACCAAAAGCTGCACAGTATGACTTACAGCTTGAGGAAAAAAAATATTGGAAAAGTACAGGAATAAACATGTCTCTGAGCAAAATATTTCCCACCATTGTTGTCCAGAATCACAACCAAGATTTCAGACATGTTCAAATAACTTAGGTTGCATTAAATAGTACTTTGCATAGTAAATCGTGCATGATTCTAGACAGGATTATTACTCAGTGCAAAAGAGAGTAAAATTTAACAATATAAAGAACTGAGCTACAAAGACCTTAAATAGAAGGGAATAGTCATAGAAGTCAATTTTTTAAAAAAAAAAAAATGAGCACCTGCAGAAGCCACTATCRTTTAGACTTTTTCCTCTTGTCCATTTTAACTTTCTCTTCAAGTTTGAAACGTAAGTGCTTGTCAACCTCCGCAGAGGAGTATGGGGCACCAATTTGTCCCACTGCTTCCAGATTGCCTATGCTGTAGATTCCAAAGTGGCAGAGGAAAGAGCTGCTGCTGCTCTGCTGCTCCTATCCATGTGGGAGGGAGTGCATGGAGCACTGGCTCTGTCTCCTAATTCACAGACAGCACAGCTGAGCGGGGGTGGAGGGCAAAGTGAAGTGTACCAGGAAAAGGGCTGGTACAGATTACATCATATGTAGACTGAGGGGAAAGCAAGGACCAAACTGCGACTGAGTCACAGCTACAGTTCCTTGTTTGCTCTGTGGGATCAGGGCTATGCATTGCCCTTGTCTCAGGRCAGAGTGCAGTGGTGCCAGGCTAGTTTGTGTTTTTGCTGCTTCTACATGGTTTCATCTGTGATCTTGAATATGTGTGTAGTTCTGGACAAAAATCTTTCTATAAAAATAATTCAGGCACAAACCCCTGCTGTCTCCATGAGTTGATGATATGCTTTGCAGTCCAGCATCTCTTCCTTTTGCCTCTTGTTATCTGTTCTTGCCAAATGCATGTGTGTTACACTGTGACGCCCTAGAAACTATGTCAGCTCATGCCAAAGATTATGCAGTTTATTAGTAATACTACAGTATTTCAGTGATAATTAGCACTGTTTCTCTGTAGGCTTAATTCAAACAAAAATTACTGTAAGTTAGAATTTGTATTAAACTGATTTAGCTTGATAGTAAATGTAGCATTAACACTGCACTAAAAACTCAATGTTGCAACTGATCAGAGATTTGCTCAAAAAGAGAACCTACATAAAGCAAATCTTATGCTGATTTGATTAACATTGTTTGTTGATTGACCAAAGATGTTTAATATATGTTCTTTACAAAATTAACAGTCAGTTGAGTCAGTGTTTGATTTAAGGAAGTATTTTAGTTAATCCAGATAAGTCTTTCAAGTTCAAAGTGCTCCTCTGCTTTTGCYATGCAGTGACAGCCTTTCATTTACCACATTATTTCTTATTCCCAAGCTGGTAATGCTGAGCTCATGTTCAGTTGCTGATCAAGACCTGCCCTGGATCAGAACATTCAGTGCTTCCCAAAGATGAGGTCCTCTCTCTGCCTCCTACTCTTGAAATGTGATGTAATGGCCAATTACTTAATCTTGCCTATTTAACTTGTCAGACTGGAAAATGGAGTTTGTTAACTAGTTTGATGATACTCTCAAAAATGATGATTCAACTGAACTTCTAGCATTTRTCAGATTTTTAGTTAATCTTAAAATGAAGAAAAATTCTGACATGTTAAATTGTCTTACGGCAATCAACTTTGTTAACACTGTCCCAAAAAMATTTTTTGTACTCCATTAGTTATTTTTTAAAATTTTGTCAACTTGTAGGTATGAGTTTTTAACAGCAGAGTTCGAAGTCCAAATTCAATCATGATTAAATAGGAAATATTCAAAGTAGACACAAAATGCAAGTATTCTATGAATGTACGCTGTCTGCAGCTCAAAGAGCAGTTCGAAATAATCTGTCCAGATGTTTCTCAGTTCTGGCATCAAACAGTAACTAGCTAACCCTGTTTAAATCAAGAGAAATCRTGAGTATTTCAACATATGTAAATAAAGATAACTTGGGAAGTTGAAATAATTTCTAAGACAAAATAAAGAACCTATTTATTTCTAATTAAATCAAAATACAAACCCATCTGAAATGAAATGTGACATTTTCTTAAAATTAATAATAAATAAACCCCTTGTAATTAAAGGGTTAGTTGAGGGTCTTTAGAAAACCTTCTGGAAAGTGCCAATCTGTTRAAATAACTTTTAAAGCATCCCCCTTAGGCATGTGCATTGCTACTGCATATCTAGCCACCTTAGAGCTCCAGTCACAGCTTTGCACTCAGGAGTTTGAAAATGCTCAGAKCTGGTGTAACTGGTGGATGGCCTGAGGGCCGAGGGGGAAACAGTGAAGGAGTAAGAGTAGAGCAGGAGTGGTTCCTTGGGTTATGGGCTTCAGGAGGTGCTGCAGGGTAGAAAGGGCTCCATACAGCCATTTGCCTGTGGAGACAACTAGCAAGAAGTGTTCAACAAAATCTTGTTACTACTGAGACAATAGTGAAGGAATGAGTGCATCTAGAGGATCCTCTTTTGTATCCTGACATTTTTCTCGCAGGAGGAACTGATTTTATTCATTCTGTAAGGCTACTAGTTTATTCAGGAAGGGGAAAGAAGTGACAATATGGGAATCTTTTAATAGCAAAAGAATATTGGATTCCAAATATTGACCCTACCAAGCGGGTCTTCCAGTACAGTCTGGTAGGCATCTAAAATCATTGGTGTAGTAKTTTCTTCTTGTGTGGAGTGGAGGTGGATACAGTTTCTAAGTGGCAGAGGATACTTTGTGATACAACTCAGCTGCCAGAGTTACGTGAGAGCTTTGAAATATACATTGTTTGAAACAGAAGTGAAAATTTCATGCCATGTCAGGAAACACAGCCTGATGCCTCTTGCGGAAACACCCTTGGAAGACAGCAACATGTCTTGAGCTCTGTTGCTCCTGTGAGCAGGCCATCTTTCCGTCTTTGATCATGCATCTGTTACCAATACTAAGATGTCAGATTATACAGAAGTCAGCAGTTTCTGGATGAAAAGCAGCTGCCTCAAACTCCACGAAGGGCTACTTTGGTATTTCCTTAATAATAATGTTCTTCAAGAAAACCTTAGACATCACTTTCTTAAACTCTGCCTTTGTAAGGAAGGAAGACATGCAGCTCCAAACATTAGAAGCATTAAAAACCTCATACAAGTTAGAATAATCACCAAAGCTGGACAACCTGCAGTGAGTAAAATGTCTTGTTTTCCTTTCCCCCTAAAAATAAACTGCAGAACATGTAGTTGGACTGAGGTCTTGGCATATCATGTGTATTCTGTTCCACATGCTGGAAGCTAATACACTTCAAAGTGAACATCTGCATATAGGGATTTCAAATTTGAACTGCTTTCAAATGTGACTGGATGTCTTGAGGCATTTTTCCTCTTTTAGTTTTGCAGCATAACCCCAGTTCTTAGATTTCTTTTTTAATAAAAATGTTGAAGCACATTTATACTCTTGAGATGCCCTGTACTTCCTGAGAACTGCTAGTTAGAAGGGCTTATATAATTYATTTCTGCAAAAGAGGGTGTTGGAAGAACAAGCTAATCCTTAGAAAACTGCAGCTATCAGGTAGATACTATGTTCTCTGTGTTGGGTAGAAATATTTTRTATTTCCCTAAAAGGTCAGAGCACACTACACGTTCACATCTGTATATTTTAGCAGAGAACTTATTGAGGGGTAATTTATTGTGAAGATAGCATCTTATGCAATACTGTGATTCATCTTGGGGAAGAAAAGTGTTCTGAACCTGACAGTGTAACTTTAAAAACAAAACAATCAAAGAAAAAAAAAACTAACTAACTAACTTTTTATAGCAAATTAGGGAGGAAAGGATTGAGCAGTGGAGTCTCAAAGTGATAATCTATTTGACACAATTTTTCTAACATGCCAATTGACTCAGTATTTCCAATTTGTATTTTCTCTAATTTGAGCCCAGCAATCCAGCGATTTCAGTGTATGTGTTAGTGGCATGAATTTAATTCCAAAACTGGATGTGTACAGATACTTTATAATTGAAAAATGTTTGTTCTGGTGTGGATTGTATAGAAAATTCTAAGTAAGTCACTTCAGTTTGGAGKTTTTTTCTACATTTGCTAATAAGAATAATTTATTTTTTTTTTAAGATCCACTTTTTTATTTTACTATATCACAACCATGCTTTGTCTATAGAAGGCTGATTAAAAGAGCCTTAATTGAGTCTGAAATCCTGTGAGCAAGTATATATCAATATTTGAAATGGACTTGGAACATTTGGAATTTAGCTACAGGTGCTCTTACCTGACTAAGATAATTTTATGTTGAAGTAATCACCTGAAGAAATTTAAAATTAGTAATAGCTGTTCACAGTAAGAAAATTACGTTTGTGTTTTAACAAATCATTTCCCATTGTTTTAGCAGAAATGCAGTCWTCAGTTATCACAGAGGTATTTGACCTTGTTTCTTAGTAGAGGTTTAATGCAAGCACCATAGGAGTAATCCCCTTGAAATCAGTAAGGTCATGGTGCATTTACATAGGCATGTAGTAAACAAGGATAAARTTGAAAGATGCCACAAAGAGGTTTTGCTACACCGACTGTTGAAAATTTGATCTTGTTATGCTTGGGAATATTTCTATTTGAGTATGAGAGAATTTTCACCCCTCTTCTGTTTGCAAGGTTGTCTGTGTACTGTATGTGTATTTACATTCAATATTCATATGCAAAGGCTTCTGCTTCTGCTCTGTGTTTCTGTGAATTTAAGTACAGAACCAAGTAAGAACTAAGAAGAAGGGGTTACTTTCCATGGTACTTCTAAGATGAGGTGTATTTGGTTTGTCTGGCCAGGTTTTGGTAGTGGAGCAGCTACAGAGGTGGCTTCTGTGTGAAGCTGCCAGAAGCTTCCTCCATGTCTGGCAGAGGCAGTCCCAGCCAGGCCCAGGATGGAAGTGCCACTGGTCAAGACTGAGCCCATCAGAAATAGTGGTAATGCCTCTCTGATGGCACATTTAAGAAGACTTAAAAAAGGTTTTGTAGAGTTGCAATTGTGCACAGAGAAGAGCAGGGTGACAATATGTTACAGGAACAACTCTGCAGACACCAAGGTCAGTGCACAAAGAGGGCAGGAGGTGCTCCAGGCACCAGAGCTGAGATTCTCGTGCAGCCCATGGTCCAGCCCATGGTCCAGCCCATGGTGAGGCAGCTGTGCCCCTGAGCCCAGGGAGATCTCTGGAGGTGCAGAAATCCACCTGCAGCCCGTGAAGGAGCCCACGCTGAAACAGGTGGATGCCTGAGAGGGGTCTTCTTCTCACAGAGAAGTGTTCTGGTGTAGATTTTCTTTAACTCTTCCATACACTTGTTATCTGGAGAAATAATTCAGCTGTTCATTTTGGAGGCCATCTCTATCCACATGGATGACTGGAAAGTGATCACGAGTAGTCAGCACGGATTCACTGAAGATGAATCATGCTTGACCAACCTGATTGATTTCTCTGATGAAATAACTCCCTGGATGGAGGAGGGAAGAGCACTGGAACCTTGACTTCAGCAAAACTTTTGACACTGTCTCTCACAACATCCTTGTAGGAAAACTCAGGAGGTGTGGACTGGATGAGTGGACAGTGAGGTGACTTGAGAAC
>NW_026623250.1:2066749-2073315 GCF_030028575.1 Malurus melanocephalus | reverse complement strand
CAGCACAGCCTGGGGCTGACCTGTGCAGAGCTCTGCAGAGAGGGACTGGGTGCACAACAGGCTGTCCATGAGCCAGCAGAGTGTCCTGGTGGCCAGGAAGGCCAATGGTGTGCAGGGGGCATTGGGAAGAGCATTCCAGCAGATCATGGAAGGTGATTCT
Organism: Malurus melanocephalus; assembly: GCF_030028575.1. Classification (NCBI taxonomy): domain Eukaryota; kingdom Metazoa; phylum Chordata; class Aves; order Passeriformes; family Maluridae; genus Malurus; species Malurus melanocephalus. The sequence goes on along the minus strand of NW_026623250.1, from coordinate 2,073,155 downwards.
GTCCCTCTGCTCAGCCCTGCTGAGGCCTCACCTGGAATGCTCTGTCCAGTTMTGGGCTCCTCAGGACAAGAGAAATGGAGCTCCTGGAGCAGGGCCAGCAGAGGGCAACAAAGATGATGAGGGTATCGGAGCATCCCCCTCCATGAGGAAAAGTGGAGGGAGCTGAGGAAGAGCCAAGAAGAGGTGACTGAGAGGGGACCTGATCAATGTCTGTCAGTGTCTGACGGGAGGGTGTCAAGGGATGGAGCCAGGCTCTTCTCAGAGTTCCAGGGCAACAGGACAAGAGGCAATGGGCAGAAACTGATGCACAGAAAGTTCCACTTGAACATGAGGAAGAGCAGTTGTACTGTGCAGGTGTCTGCACTGGCACAGATTGCCCAGAGAGGCTGTGCTGTGGAGTCTCCYTCACTGCGCATAATCAAGCACCATCTGGACACAATCCTGTGTCATGGGTTCTGGGATGACCCTGCTGGAGCATGGAGGTTGAATGAAGTTGGACTAGGTGACCCATCTAGAACTGCACTATCTTCCAATCTGACTCATTCTGTGATTTTGCCATTTTAGTTATTTATTCATTAATCTTGCACTAGCAAGACCCGAAAGGTTGCACATCTGTTTCTTCCAAAACTGTGCCCTGAAGCACAAATAGCTAACACCACAAGCGTAGCGAATTACGGAAAGAGATGCAAATGATAAATAGTTGTAAGTATCAACTACATAAGAAACAATGCAAAAAATAGCCTTATTTTTACTGTATTTTCGCATTTGTTAATGACTGTATTTAATTTTTTAATTTCTTCTTTTTGCTTCACTAGAATGGTGGACACAATGCAGTTTTGCTTCAACAAGATGATTCAAACATTAAGAACTTTCTGAAACAGGGTTTAATTTGCAGTTGGGGAAAACAAATTTATTTTGTCACATTTTGTTTTACTTACATACCTGAAAACGGGGCTTATAAAATTAAGAAAAGCAATGCCTGTTTAAAATGTTTTATTGCAACACTGTGTATTGCATTTGCTTCTGGCTTACCTAATTATCTTTCTACTGTGTTCTTAGGAGATTCTTAAGAATGAAAATTATAGAGAAGAAATGAAACAGAAAGTCAAGGATGTATCTGAAAAGGATAGGCTGCTTCAGGCTAAGGAATACGAGGAAGGACTCGTTGCTGAGCCAAGTCATACTCAGGTCAAAGGCCACGCATCTGCCCCTTACTATGGAAAGAAGGAGACCTCAGAAGACCCCACGAGCACTGCAAATACCTTCCAGCCAGGYGCCTGGAAGCCACCAGGCAGTGACAGTAGTCAAAATAAATAAGCAATTTACTGGACAGATGCTGTTAATGGATAAATATTTTAACAGACAACATATGCAGCTGTTATATACAAGAGTGCAATAAAGTAGTATCAAAGCAGTTTCATTTACTTTTGCAGAACTATACAAATAGGCTTAATCATGACAAAGTATTGTAAAACATTTCAGGTTTATTAAAAAACAGGATGTGTTACTAAGTAAGTTTGGTTTTGACAGTTGCAGTTCATCAGTTACTCTTGAATTCATAGTTACAAGGTTGTCTATCTAAATTTTCTTGAAGTCTAAATCGATTTCTTCCTTGAAGACTGATTTACTTTTAAAACTATTTTTGGTGTAAAAATTGTAGTCAATACAGTTGCATTTTCCCAAACCTTGGCTAAGCTGTCTCCTCAAAATAAATCCCCTGGTAGTGCCAGTGTGCTTTCTGCTGGCAAGCAGATGGAAAATTTGATTTCATTAACAGGAATCACTGTGACTCTACACTGATTAAGCACTGTACTCATCGTAAAGATGTTCTTGTCACTTTAAACAGTCAAAATATTTGTATGTTTCATTTACACACAGCAATTCAGTTATACTAACATCTGTAAGAGAAGCTAGAAATCTTTGATAAAGCTGCTGGAAAACAACACTAGGACAAGGGACTGTCAAGAATATTTTTTTAGAAAATCAGCTTTTATTTCTGGTGAGTAGAAAGATCTGTGGTCTTCCATAGGTTATTAGATCATTTTGGCCTTCATTYAGATACATAAAATGTGCAGATTATTTGCTTAGATATGATGTTTGAAAACCTCAAATAAAAATAGAGACCACACAATTTTTTTTCAAAAAGTATCAAATTTATTTATGGATTTTATCCCTCATCAGTCTCCTCCCTGTGTTTCAAGCTATGTAGGTATCAAAGGTGGAACACATACATATTTGACAACACTTAATACAAAACATGGAGATTTAATCTCACATATCTATGAAATGCCCAAATGTCATAATCTAATGCTTGCTTTCACCAACAAAATTGAAAGGGGATCAACTTCACACTTACTTAAAGTAATTGCAGTTAGTCTCCCCACTTCTGATCCCCTTTGGTGCCAGCCAGCTCTATAGGTCTCTTCATTTGAACAATAGTATTATTTTACAGTTTTATTTTTAAACCTAATCAAAGAGTAGCTGCTAGAATGCACAACCCTGTGCTGCTATTTAGAAATATGCAAAATGTAAAAAGTTATAATGACTGCCACAAGCTCTTCTGAATTAGCTATGTAGAGGCCACCACAGACTATTATTAAAAATTAGGCTTTGAAAAAATTAATCAGTTCCATTAAAAAGAGATGAATTGGAAACAAGGTTAAAKGATTTTGATGTATTTACAACATAAACCTGACTTTTTTGAGTACGTCAGCATCTTGCACCCTGTAAGGCAGCAGAGTTTCAAGGGCCATGAGAACAAAAATCCTACCTAAACTCAGGTCTTAAATCAAAGGTAGCCAGGTTAGCAAGCAGAACTGCCACCCATTTCTCTTCCCGGTCTCCAGGACACAGAACACTGGGACACCTGGGTCTTTGGTCTCACCCCATTTATGGCTATTCTTTGAGGCATAAAGAGTTTACGAAGGCAGCAACAAATCAGCTACAGGTGGAGCATTCAGGTGATTGTTGGGAAAGACCAAACAACATAGTACTGTATTTTATAGAATATAAGTGCCTTAAGACAAATGAAGCTAGTAAGAACGAGCAGTTTTCTAGAACTTGGGCTGAAGTTAAAGGCTGTTGAAGGCTGGTAGTTCAGGAACAGGAAAAGCTAAGGTAGGTTATTTCTGCAGACAAGCACCACCATCAAAGATACTGCAGCAGCCACTATGGGCACATGCAGCCATATGCAGTGACCTTAAAGGAAATCAGTCGTGTCTGCTACCTAATGCTACAGCTAGTTTATCTCTACAGCTCTGCTCAAGTTATGCCAAAACTTGCATTTCTGTAATCCAGTTTATTATTCRCGTTTTCCCCTAAATTCGACAATTTTAAGACACTTGTTAAGTCATAGTTCAGTTAAACAAAAAATATCTACCTCCAGAGCCACCCAGCAGATACTTTTTTTTAATTTAACATGCAAATTTAGAAAAGCAACCTTCACTAGAATACAAGTAGTAGATTTAATGACTCTAACAAGTGTCACTTGGGCAAATTTTAACACAAATCAGCAGGAAAAAAACTACACTGGAAGTATTAAATTTCATACTTCAAGAAATAACAGGATCAAGTATCAAAGGACAGTTAAAACACAAAATGTACAAGTGTTTCATTTAAAAAGTGGATTCTTTGCACAAGGAAGGCCATTTTTTTCCCATTTAATCCTTCTTTGTTCGTTTGGCTTTTGCAATGTTCTCCTGGCGTTTCTGTTTCTTCTTTAGTTCTCGTTCCCTGGCCTCAATCATTTTTGCAAGCTTCCATGAAAGCGCTGCGCTAATTACGAACAGCGGCGTGAGGGCCAAGATCACAGTTGTGAGAAAGCCGTAGGGGTCCTTGGCAGCCCACTCCACGATGTACTCGGCCCAAGCCTTAATATCGATCATCTTTTCTCGTTTGCTATTGGGAAAACCCTGCGGAATAATAAATAATTTCTCAGTACTCAGAAAAATAAAAGCACACATACACAAGAACAAAAYACAGGAAGTTCCACCTTTACAAGAGGAAGAACTTCTTTACACTGAGGGTGGCAGAGCACTGGAAAAGCCTGCCCAAGGAGGTCATGGAGTCTCCCTCTGAAGATATTCCAAACCCACCTCGACAAATTCCTGTCACATGCTGTAGGTGACCCTGCCTTGGCAGGGGGTAGGACTGRATGATCCCCTGAAGTCCATTCGAATCCTATCAATTCTGTGATACCAAGTACCTACTTAATATCAGTTGTCATTTTTCACTATCAAAGAGAAAGACCATTTTTGCTAGAAGTTAGAAGTAGTGCATACTATATGAAAGTGTGATACAAAGCACTGACCCTACGTTAAAGTTCAATGCTTACAGAATAATTAAGCATTTAATCCAACAGAGCTGCAAACGCTACCAAGAATATGTTGCTAAATGGAAAAAGAGTGCGTTTCTGGTTTTCTGGAAGCAGAGGAAAAGCCAGCCCGGCTGGTTTATCCCTGTGGAGGCGWGGGAGCGCGGGCAGTGCTTTGGGTACCGAAGTGCCGTCAGCCGGGCAGCCAAAGCCCCCGCAGCGGGGCAGCCCCGGCGCGCCCCCCCCGCGAACGCTCCACCGCCCCTCCGTCCCTCCCGGCCGGCACCGCCTCACCTGCGGCCCCGGGCACCCTCCGGGCCTGCCGAGCGGCGCAAGGGCGAGCCGAGCTCCCTGCGGAGAGAACACACGGGCCGTGAGGGGACGGCGGTGTCCCCCCGCCGCCGCACCTCCCCCGGCCGAGCCGCGCTCCCGGCGCCGCCCCCCGCCCGCCGCTGCCCCGCGGTACCGCGGCCCTGGAGGGCTCCGACTCCGAGCGGAAACAGGAAGGAGGCGCCTGCCCCGCCCAGCGCGGCCGGGAGGGAGCGGGGAGCAGAGCCCGCCCGACGCCGGGCTGGGGCTGGGGCTGGAGCGGGTCAGCCGCGCCCCGTCCGCGGAGCCACCGGGGCGGGCACTGCTATCCCCGAGCCCCTCCCGGAGCCACCGGGGGCGGGCACTGCTATCCCCGAGCCCCTCCCGGAGCCACCGGGGCGGGCACTGCTATCCCCGAGCCCCTCCCGGAGCCACCGGGGGCGGGCACTGCTATCCCCGAGCCCCTCCCGGAGCCACCGGGGCGGGCACTGCTATCCCCGAGCCCCTCCCGGAGCCACCGGGGGCGGGCACTGCTATCCCCGAGCCCCTCCCGGAGCCACCGGGGCGGGCACTGCTATCCCCGAGCCCCTCCCGGAGCCACCGGGGGCGGGCACTGCTATCCCCGAGCCCCTCCCGGAGCCACCGGGGCGGGCACTGCTGAACCCCGGAGCACCGCGGGGCGGGCACTGCTATCCCCGAGCCCCTCCCGGAGCCACCGGGGCGGGCACTGCTGAACCTCGGAGCCACCGGGGGCGGGCACTGCTTAACCCAGGAGCCACCGCGGGGCGGGCACTGCTGTCCCCGGAGCCACCGCGGGGCGGGCACTGCTGTCCCCGGAGACACCGCGGAGCGGGCACTGCTGCCCGCGGGAGCTGCGCGGCGAGGAACGGAGGGGCTCGTCAGTCGTTTAAGAAAAAAAGCTGGGAAGAGGAGGTTTCCGAGGTCCCCGGTTGGTTGTTCACGTTGTGGAGTAGCYTGTGGAAGCTGGAATGCCGTTCGCACCAGAACCGGAGCCCTGTGGTGTCTCGGTGCCCTCCCCCKTTTTGGGGCCACCCGGGTGGGAGGAGCGATGGGGAGCGGGTACCTTTTGCCAGTTCCTCGGCAAGATGCCACTTGTATGTCCTGCTCCTTTTGGGACTCCTGACCCGCCCGTGTGGGCGCACCGTGGCTGTTCCCGGCGCTAACGCGGCTGTGCAGGAGCCCCTGGCTATTGCACTGCTCCCCACTGTACTGACCTCAGCGAAAACACTCGGCTGATCTTGGTTTATTCTGAGCCTTTAATATGCTCATTCTGAAAATTCAATCAAAATAAAAAAATTCATATTTTACGTTTGTATGTTGCACAAAGCCTTTCCCTTCTCCTTTTGCGCGGACACGGATGTGAATAAAAACCTTGCAATGTTTCCAATGCAAGGCAAAGTGTATATAAAGGCGTAATTCATAAGAAAATCTTGCAATCACTGAAATTATATTGATCAATTCAGGATCAGTTCTCTGTACCATACCAACAAATACCACAATGGCATTCTGCTTTCGTRTATCTTTTCTTTATGTGAATACTTACATTAATTAACGGGCAGAAAACAGGCAAATAAACCTGTATTTTGTCAAAGAGTTATTGACCAGACACCTGACTAATAATCTAGATTGCATGCAGTAATCTAGTTGAATGTAGTATTTTGCTATGTGGACAATTGCATTATTTGTGCTTTTTTTATTCAAAACTTGTCTCTTGTATTCAGGCTCTTGTAATATCTTTTGAGGATGGGGTAGGGTGGGGTGGGG
>NW_026623250.1:2038372-2066664 GCF_030028575.1 Malurus melanocephalus | reverse complement strand
TGGGATGGGATGGGATGGGATGGGATGGGATGGGATGGGATTCTTAGGATACTTCTTTTGAAAAGTACCTTCAACACTTATCTGGTGCAACTGCCCGAGCACTTCAGGGCTGAGCAAAAGCGACTGCCTGTTGTTAAGAATCACACCCTGAGGAGCAGTGCTGGTGGCTGCTCAGCAGGCAGACACAGCCCCAGGCACTGCTCCCCTCCAAGCCCAGCCCTTCAGCAGGTCTTCACCCAGCACACCACGACCCCACCGTTGGACACCGTGGTCAGAAGGATGCTGGGATGGACAGTATCAGAAGCCTTAATCCTTTCRGAATTCTTAATCCTTCCTAAAATCCAAGGAAACTGCAACCACTTTTTTCCCACCAGGCAGGTGACCTTGTCTTAGAAGGACATCAGATCAGTTCAACAGGAACTTCCTTTGGTGAATCTGTGTTCACTCTGCCTAATGATTGCATTATTCTTCAAATGCCTTTCAACAGCCGGTGTGATTTTCTCTGTAATTTCTCCAGATRCTGAGTTTAGACTAGTTTAGGTCTTCCAGTGTCTTCCTTCATGCTTTTTTTTGTAAATTGGAATAATGTTGGCTCACTTCCAGTYAATGAGGACCTCCAAAGACTCCAAGACAGAAGGTCTCTGTACCTGTGTTACTCAGCCATTTAGGCAAGCATTAAATCTCTTAGAGAAATTATAGGTCCCTGTGTGGTCTGTAGTTCACAAATCTTAGCARAGTATAACAGTTTATTGTATCTTACACACTGTTTCTGAGATGTATCTGATGGTATCATATAAGAAGTTTTTGCATGCCGTGTAGGTAGCTAAGTTAGAAGTAGGTAGGCTATTACGTAAGTATATCCTATTTCTAGTAAAATTGCATCTTCGGCTAGAGGGGACACAGTTACATTTCTGATGCCTGAATGTCAAATTCACATACATCTTCCAAAATAAGCACTGAYTTACTCAGCAGCTATATACAAGCTTTTTAATATAACCGCTGCAAAATTAATTTCCAGTTCCAGTCTTTCACATAATAGAAATTGTCTCATCTCTCTGTCTTTCAATGTCTTCTCTGCCTTATTGTTCTAAAGACAAAAAGTACCTGATTCATTGTGGCAGGGAAGAAATAAAAGGCAGGGATTTTTAATTCACTTTTCCTAGAAAATGTAATGTATGTCTTATGTAATTACTTTTCCTGCTGTCCTTCTCCCCCTAATAGCTTGTGAAGCTATTCACTGGGTATATTGGCAAAGTAGTAGAAGTCTTGTACATAATAATTTTGCTCCTTTTAAGATCTGTGAAAGCACATGACTAGGTAGAGAAGACAGGCCCAGACTACTGAAAGCTGCAGTGCATCTTTAATGGGGATGAAGAGATATTGTGGGAACACTGCCAGATGAGAACGCTTCATTTGTAGCTTTACCAAATGCAGAATAATTCAACTATGAGGCCATGGTAGATCAGGACACTTATTTTGGTTTTCTGAATAATCAGTTGTTGTGTTTTAGGTTGTCAAAGAGACAACAGACATTTCAGAATTAACTACAACTTGTACAAAGCAGCACAACCCTTAGTATGCCATCAGAGTACATTAAAAGATCACATTAAATGTGTGTTTATGTTGACTGTAGTTTTGTCACAAATTGCTGCCTTGCAAATCTACACTCCTTTTTTTAGTCTAATCTGGAATTCCTTTAAATGACCCTGTTCTGTTATTTATAGTCATGTATATGCCTGTGTGCATTTTAAGACATTCATTAATTTTGTATCTGTCAGGGAATGGTCCACTGATGAAAGATCACAAAGAGGGAGTGGGCAGGGAAATGGAAACAGCACTCCAAAAATCCCGAAATAAAATAAGATTCAATGCTGAGAATGTAATACAGGTGTGGAAAACAGGAGAGTTATTTTTGTGGAAGCAAAACCTCTCTCACACCAGCAGTGACTGAGGGGTCTGTGAAGTGTTTGGTTGTGTGTGGTGAAGACAAGCTTTGAGTAAATGTGTTCTTTTCACTCAGATGTGTTGACATGTATCAGTAGACCAGAATCTTTCTGTATAAGGAAGCTGCTAAATATTTCACTCTGTAATTTCTAGCTACCCTTCTATCATTTGTACATTCTGAGGATAAACTTGTTCCTTGAAGCTATTTTTTTTCTACATACAGCATGAATTCTCCAGTAATTCTTATGTATACTTATTAATGTCCTGGGCATGGTGTACTCTGCTTGCTGAATATTTCTGTTTCTAGAAGAGCTAGGTGAAATTCTTGTGCCATTGCACAGTGGTGGGGTTTTTTGAGGAGTTTTGAAAAGTATAAAGACTATTTTTTTTCTCCAGTCTGTTAAATTTCTAAGCTGTGAAAGATTTATTGGCAGTTTTTTGACCATGTATGATACATTCACGGTATGTTCCAGCCATTAAACATTCCGGTTTTTACAGCTGTACTTAAGCCAACAAAATTCCTTTRCAGCACTGGGGATTAAGGCTACTTCTTTTGCTACAAATCTTTAAGAGCTTTGGTATTTCATGTTGAAGTGGATTTGCAGCCTATCTTTGTTCTGTAAATTGCATGATCAACCCCAAATATTTGTAGTTTGGTTACCATTCCACACAGTCAGGTCTGAGTATCCAAGACAAAAGCAATGAAAATCAGGATTAATACTGCTGCTGTACTTAATTCACTTGGAACAACCCTTATAAATTGTTCAATAAATTGTACTTCCAAGGATGGCACATATTGGGACAGTGCATGATCTGTAGGTTAATGTGCTGCATAATTTTGTATCTCAGGAAGGTAACAGGACATGGAAATACATTTGTCTAATGTTTGATTGAAGAATGTTCTAATGCTTCTGTGCTCTGGGTGGACTCATTTTATGTAACAGCATTGGTTTTGCTACTCTTGTAATGAATAATATAACTGAGGAACTAAAGTGTGTCATGCCTTGCTCTACCCTTCACTGGTTCCTATTTTATTATTTATTTATTATTGCAGTTCAAAAAGGAAAAGGATTTATCCAAGATGGAAAAGGAAGATATTCAARTGATAGAGGTGTTTTCGTCCCCTGGATCATTACTGCATTCTGTTATGGTCATGACTGATGCAGGTACTAACTGACTACTAGAAACTTATGGATTATATTAAAGGGAAAGAGAGAAAAAAATAATTATAAATACAGCTTTATAAATCCTCAGAGCTTTTCCCAGAGTTAGCATAGTGTACTAGGTCAGCTAAGGAAGGAGAATCATGGGCTAACATACCATTTGTGACATTAGGCCTGGGCTGATTTGGAAAATTTTAGCCATTTCCACAAAAGCCTTGTCTCCATTTCAACAAAGCTGAAAAGCCCTGGAGAAAGCCTGGTTCCTCTGAACAGGAATTCAGGCCCTCCATAGTGCAAGTCATTCTCTGAAGCTGCCTGCTCTTGCTCTTGCTCACAGACCATGCAGGGCACAAAGGATTGAGGATTAAACACCCCAGGGAAATGCCAAATTGAGGTGCAAGGAAAACAAACCCAACAGCCTATCTTCCAGTGRATCAATTCCATGTCTTTATGTATAGTAGGGCTAATATTTAATATTACACCTTCTTAAAATATTTGAGGTACTTGAATAAAAGAAGCAGTATTAACATGACTATTAGTTGAACTTATAGGATTCATGTTTTCCTTGATTTTGTAGAAGCTTAACAAGCAATTTATGTCCATTATAAAGCTATGACAGCAAGTGATGTTTTTKAACAGAAAATTTTCAAGTTCAGGGAGTAGTTTCATTTCCAAAACTTCTTCTATTTATGGTCTTATCCTATTCCTATTTATAGAGGTTGGTATTTCGAGTGTGCAGCTAGACATCTCCTCAAAACTGGGTACAACTGGATTAATTTTTGTGGCTTCTTTGGCAGATAAGAYAAAACTGAGAAGAGTAATTGACATTTAAGTCTTAAATGACATAATTTTTTAACTTAAATGAGGTACACTCTAAGGCAAGGCAAGAGTGTATGTAAGTCCTTTGTACATTCTGAGAACTGGAGGACAAGAACCACGCTTCTGTTTAACCAACACAGAAAAGCTGAGCATCRTTGTTGCTTTCATAGTTTCTTTCCAGGAGCGGTAAGAAGTAAAGATGCTCTTTCATTAAATGTTACAGCTGCTTACTGATGGTCATACTGTCCCTAAATGGAGTCTAAAAAATGTCCCAGGGTAGTGTCTGCAGCAACCTCTTTGCCTGGATCATTGTGGACTGCATATTCTGTAAGAATGAGTTCCTAATAATTCAGTAATAATAATAATAATAATAATAATAATAATAATAATAATAATAATAATAGCAACAACAAAAATAATAACAATAATAATTGTACTGTGTAATATTTCAGTAGTCTGAAGTGTTCATTGCATAGCTGGGGACATCTCACAGCTGTTCTAGTGTCTTTGCTAAATTCAGGTTTACATTTCCCTTAACAAAATTCCTTTTCACACCTCCAGTGATTTTGATTTCCTTTTTACAGGGCACCAGGTGATCCAAGGTAGAAGTGAAGCTTCAGACTCATTATAAGATATACTTTAATTAGAGTCAGGACTGCTGCAATAGCAAGGCACCCTAAATCTAATTCCTTATTCCTTTTTGGGCAACTCAACCTTAYATGTTACAGTACATTTTTCCTGCGTTATACATCTGTCATTTTCCATCTGAACATTGCAGTACCTTTTTTTTGCCTATGTGTGTTTATAAAGTTTATACTTTTTAGAAGAAGCACTGTGATCTCTCTGCTGCAAAAAGACACTGTATAAATCTTCAATATTGATAATGAGGACCCATTTCAAAATTAAGTTAACTTASAAAAGAAATATATGCATGAGTCACTGAGATCTGAAAGACAGCCAGCGTGGTTGGCTGCTTCCTGCTCTATCTTACATGACAAGAAACTGTTGTCAGTGGGAGTGGGAGTCTGTACCTTACATGAATTCTGAGCTCTACGGAATGGAATGCTTTAGCAATCTGTAGCATTATGTGTACATCCCTCCTGCCTTCTGCTAGGAAAAAAAACAAACAAACAAACAAAAAAAAACCCCACGAAAGAAAATTCTAATATGTTCCCTTACCTAGTTTTCATGCTAGAACTAAAACAGCTGAAGTTAGAAGCTTTGCAGCTCATTCTTAGCAAAGAAGAATGATTAAATGTAAAGAAATATCACCACATTTAGAATATGTAAGCATCAGCCACTCTTTATGAATGGCTGATTTTGTGGTCGGAAGCACCTYAGCCTCAGGATCCCATGTGTAAATGGTACTGCATGCTCAAAAGATAATCAGAAAAGAAAAATAATCCCACTACTATGGAATTTGCACTCATTTATTTCTTCCTCAAATTGTAGGAAATAATGTTCTTACAAGACCCTTTAGCTGAGAAATCTCACTGACATAAATTTGCCTYTATCATAACAGTGGGGGTCAGTTCTGCAAATGTGAAAATGTGTGTTCTTAAACTGAATTGTTGATGACACACTTATCARTTTGGGTAGGTATCAGCTGGTCTGTCCTTGCCAGTGTCAGGTCCACTCCCAAGTTTTAAATGTAAGGAGCAGGTATTTAGAATAGCCTCACTAATTAAAAACAACCAACCCGACTTGTAYAACTTAGATTGTCACCTAATGCAGCAGTTCACATCTGATTTCTTTAGAAGCAGTGCAATAGAGCAGCTTGCAAAGCTCAGATAGCTGAAAGCCACTGTCAGGATGTTTCACCTTGCAACAAAATCAGGTGCTTTTCCCTCAACAGTTTCTCCATTCTAAGGTATAGAAGAGCAGTAAATTCAAATGCTCATCTGACTTTTCTTTCTCTTGGTAGCAGAAAGTCTCTATAAGAGATTTAGGCATGCATTTAAAGGTAGAGGTATTCCTTGCTGTACTCATGCTCTTTAAGAGCTTTATACAAAGGATTAGCATGGGAATTTATTCCGTACCCTCCGAAGGATCCCTGCCCACACTGAGCAGGAATCAGCAAGGGCAGGACACGTGAAGAGCAGGCAGGACACTGGCAGGGCTGCAGTCCCACCAAACCTGAGCACAAAGAGCAGAGCAGGGCTGGTGGTGGCATCAGGGCTCAGCTCACAGTGCAGAGCACCAGGGGAGCCTGCAGTGAGGAGACAATCTGAAATCAAGGCAGAATATCGAGTGACCAGCTCAGGATGACAATCAAGGGACAGAAGGTGGAAGACCAAGCAGGGCAGAGACTGAGAGCAAGAGCCTGACCTTAGAAGCAGCTCTACAGCTCTACRGACAGGACTGCACTTCCTGCAGCTTCTCCTCATGCCACTCCTTCTGCGCAGATCTCTGACTCAAGGTCACAGACCTGCACAAATCCAGTGCTGAGCTTGAGCTASAGCAGATAAATCAGAATCAGAAAAMCACAGAACATCTCCAGCTGGAAGGAAATAGCAGGATCATTGAGACCAACTCCCTGCTCCTCACAGGACTGCCTTAAACCAAACCTAATGATAACTAAAAACATTCTTCACATGCTCCTTGCACTCTGGCAGACTTTTTGCCATGATCACTTCCCTGGGGAGTCTGTTCTACTGACTGGCCACCCTCCCAGTGAAGAACCATTTCCTAATGTCCAATCTGAACTCTTCCTTAATGCAGCCTGGTTCCATTTCCTTGTGTCCTATCTCCAGGGACCAGAGGGAGAATATCGAGACTCTTCCCACCACCTCTCTCCTGGAGGCAGCTGTATGCTGCCTTGAGGTCACCCTTCTCTCCTCCATGCCAAAGAAGCCAAGTGAACTCAGCTGCTGCTCCTTACCCTCAGGATCTTTCACCATCATGGACACACTCCTCTGRACATTCTCTGATGGTTTGATGTCCTTCATGTACTCAGGTGTGCAAAACTTCACACAGTGCTTGAGGCGAGGCCATTGCTGGAGGACAGGTGCCCTTGGGACCCCCATAAAACTTGCTATTCCAACTGCATYTTTATTTAACCTCAGTTGCTTTCCTTTGACACCTAGAAAACAAAAAAATAGCACCCACAGCTGTAGTTTTGGCCATTGTAAGGTGAGCTGTTCTGTAGCTGGTACTGGGTGAAAGCTGGTCCCCAGCATTGCTTGCCAAAGCTTTTATGTGAGACCCCACCACCCACCTGGACTTATGTTTGCAGTTGCTCTCTGACAGTTCTGCTGAAATAACCTGGTCTAGAATCATGCTCAAGATAACMTGTTTAAAGCTTTTTTGAGCTTGACTGCATAATTTTACAGAACTGGGTAAGGAACAATCACAAATGCACTGATGCTGGTAAGCCTTTAGGGGAGACAACCACTTAATTCAAACTGACTTTGGCTTCATCAGGGTGTCTGAAGTATCTGTACATGCCTGATGCTCTAAAAATCCTAGTTTTGAAAATTCAGACTAGAAGTTATCTTCTGAGTGGATTAGTCTTGTTACAAGCTATTGAGTGAAACTGCCTTCCAATACTTTTGATAATTCATCRAATTTAACCTCTTAATTGGTTTTTCCCATTGGAGGGTTTCTGCAGAGTTTCTTTATTTTGAAGGTTTTTAACATTTAAATTTTTGATCTAATGTGTTTATAGCAGGTTTTTAAGTTTTGTTTGTTTGTTTTTTCTGCCAGCATTGTTCTCCAGAATGGTTGAGGCTGTAAGATCATTTAGTCCAACTCGAGGAAAGGTCCCCTACAGCAAGATGCTCAAGACAATATCCAGTAGGATTTTGAGCATCTCCAGGGGTGGAGAGTCCACAACTTCCCTGGGTAATGTTCCAGTGTTTGGCTGTCCTTGCAGTAAGAAAGTGTAGGAAAGACAGGGGAATGTAGAACTGCACATGACAGTCCAGATACCCAACTTTGTCAGCAAGACTTGACTTTTTATGCCAGGCTTATTAATAAAGAAAAAAAACGAAAAAAACAAACAGCTTATCAAGGTTAATCCATTCTATTAGGAAAATTTAAACTTCCTTTTTCAACAATAAATGTTGCCCCCTGCCATTTCTTCACCTTCAATGAACCCTGTTTTTAAACAACTCCATTTGTTTACAGAATTTCTTGTATTTTAAAAAAATTGTGTTGGGTAATATGTATCTTTCTGGAATTGTGTCTCATATCTTCTTCTCTCATTAAAAAAGCTGTAACTAATTAAAAATTAAATAGCTTACTAGAAGGAACAGAAAAAGTAAGAATGTTTTAGAAAATTTCAAAGAAGTTGGATCATTTATCCCAAAATCAAAAATTAGATGATACAGTCTTAAAACATTTAGTGAGAAAATGAAAGGTACTATTTCAGAAAGAATAGATATCAAGAATGGGAAAACTCAGCATTAGTTCTTATTACAAAGCAGAAGGTAAGAATTACGGAAAGGTGGTAAGACAAGAGAGCAAATGAGCTTTTAGCCAGCAGAGTGAAGGATAACTAGGAGCTTTCATTGTATTTTCTTGTCATAAAAGATTTGATCCAGAAGGGTTGAAATGTTTACYCTCTGCTTCTGGTGAAGATCCTTGTTTATGGCCTAATATATATGTACACTCATTTGTTAAAGGTTTACAAATCTTAAAAGGACCCTTTTACAGGGAAAGAGTGATTCTACAAAGAAGCTGATTCAAAGAAATCTCACAGCCAGAATCAAACAGCACACAGATAGGTGGTCACAGGGTATTTAATATATTACATATTTAGTGACTRTTCTATTAAATTGAAAACAGTGTTCCTGGTGACAATGATGCCAGTTGATGGTGGCACCTAAAGAAAACTTTTGCCTGCTATACATAGCTTTTACTTCTGATTACAAAACATAATTTTATCCCTATTGCTTTTGAAACAGTCTTAGTCAATAGTATGTTCCATTGTGTAATAATGATCCTCCAAATTAGGAGACAGGGGTTTTTTTTGTGAGTCTGTTTCATTTTATTTCCCAACAATGTTATCTTTCATCTAGCTTGGATTATGAGGTAGGTGTTCATGCTCTGTGTCACACCTCTCCAAGTTGTTTGTTCTGTTACTGTGCACATTATATAAGGTTTGCTGGAGAAAGACAAGGGCTATGACATTCTTTTTGAATGGAAGTGTTTCATAATGTGTTTGAAAACTGTGATTCAGCCTAGCCTTTTATGTCATGTGGGTACTGAATTACCTGCTCTCACATTTCAAGACTCCCTCAGTCTAACATGACACAATGTTCCTAATTCAGAGATTTGCCAGTAAACTGTGATTAACAAAGAAACACCTGCATGACTAGGACTATTTTTGCATTCACAGTTTTGCTTCATTTTTGTGCTTGAACYTTATATTTTTACCTCCAATTTGTTYCTGAAAGGGAACACTTTTCCTCCCTACTTCCATCAGGCAYGCATCATAGGAGGCAATGTGTTTTCTCCAATGAGGGCTTTCACTTCATCAAAAGTACCAAGAAAATATTCCAAAAACCAGAAGGCGCACYTTTTCCTGCTCTGATTTAAAAGAGTTTTTTCACATTAGTCACAGTTCTTTTCAAGGCAGGAAGAGGCATGGCCTCTGGTTCTCATTCTTCAAACATTTTGAACCAATCAAGTATATTTATACTCAGTCCTGAAGTTTAACTTCTCCGTGCTTGTTGTGTTTATTTAATTGTTCAAACATTTCCATGGGACATTTTGCTCTCTTCATGTTGGAACAGAGAACAGAAAGATATGTGAATTCTGGTGGTTCCCACAAACTCCAGGCAGTGGARAGACTCGGACTCCTTGGTCAGATGAAGGGTATTCATTGCTCCTAGTCCAGCTCTGCCTTGCTCATGTTGGTATCGAATTTCCTATTGACTTGGTTGGATGGAAAACCAAACTCAAAAAATGACATTGAGGAGCATGATGCAAATTGTATGCTCACAAAATTAGTGGTTGCATCAGTCTAGGAGGAGCAGGTGTTGAATTTTTGGGCTCTTTTGGAAGCTGCTTCTTCATTTTACACCACTGGAGAACCTGCAGGAAAAAGAAGTTRGTGGTAGAGGAGAGGGCTGTGTGAATTGCTTAGAGATGATTGCTGAATTTCATGTTGAGCAAGTGCTTTTCAAAATGCCTGTGCCTCAGGGAACCAATAAATTAAGACAGATAAAACAYGTAGGAGGATATTCTTCCTTACACTGCACTTTCCTCAAAAACTACAGAATAGCTGTGTCCCAATGCCATGTATCAGGTTCAGGTTAGATCCCTTAACGCTGGCAGTGGCTGACTGGTGAGGAGATATTCTCRGATAAAATGTTCTTTCTTTAACACTCTGGAGGTGCCAGAGAAGTATAAAACAGATTGGAACTGAGGATTGTGGGTTCCTTCATAGGAAATGCCCCTATAACAATAAAGCACAGGTAGAAAAAATTGTGTAAGTAAAATATTATCACCTTTGCTGCCACGTGGCAGAAATTGGGGCCTTACCTGATATTTGCCCTTTGCAGATAAATTAGCATCCTTCCTAAGAGGTGYTGATAAGCCACACACAATCAATTCTGATTTTTTTTCAGAAATCTTCAGTCCTGATTCCAGTTSTTCACTGGAAACAACTTTTAAAAGAGTGACTTTCCATCAACTGGAGACTGTGCAGGAGTGTATTGAAAAAGTCTRTCAAAAGCAAAAGACCCATTGAACAAGACATAGCAAGTGCAAGTGTAATAAGGGTAGTCATCACATTAAATGATATAAATTTGGTGTTTCCTTAAAACAAATTTTTTATCATCTATCCTTTAATTTTTTTGAAAAGTTGTCCAGTTCACTGCTGTGATCAGTAAGTATGGAAAAGCACATGAGGTTCTGACAAGTTACCTTTTGCATTAGAGTGSATCACTTCACCATCTGAAACATTGTCTTGTAGGCAAGGCTGCACTTTGATCTTGGTTGCAGTTCCCTTTTAATTGGTGCTCAACACAGAAACTTCTTTGATTGCAGCTTAGTCAGGAGTTCTCCTGTGGCTCTGCCTTTTTTTTTCACTGGGGAAGTCTAGTGAGAATGCTATAAAATGTTATGTGCTGATGTGTTATTAAGGCTTTAATTTTAGTAATGTACCAGGTGGGAAATTTGAAGCTTATTTTCAGAGATGTRTATTCTGTAATTTTTCACTTTTACACCCTAATAAGGTATTGAATTGCAYAATCCCAAAAATTCAGATACCAAGATATAGCATGCCACAATCAAAATTGAACTGCACTGTAGTCGGTGATGAGCCATGCAAATATGTAACTGTATGCACATATATTCATATATAATATATCTAAACATAYGTATAAACAGAATAATGTTGTACCRTRCTGTGTTTGGGGATGTGCATTGTATGATAATGCAATATAAAACACTTAATTGTAACCTCCACCACATTTTAAAGGCTCGTGGTTTTATGTGAACACCAGAGGAAACAGATTTAATGTCTGTGCAGAAAGTGGTAAAATAAGAGGCAATTTAATTCTGTATGCACAATTCTCAGTTAGACCAGAGCTTGTTTAAGAGAGACCTACTCCTATCTGTAATTATATCCTTTTTTATGCCCTTGTATTTTGTCTGTATTATGTAAAGGACCCAAAATGTAGATACATCTGTCTTTGTAGCTTGTATTATTGCACTTATGTTAAAGTTTTTATTGGTTTGATTTTGGTTTGGAGGGAAAAATTGTATGTAATTATTTATTACTTCTTTGGTTACCAATTATAATATAAACACAATATACAAAATTACCTCATAGGCTGCTGGAWCTAGATACAGCTCAGACCACTTCAGTATTATTTTAGAATTATTGTCTRAATCTTGCCCATTTATGATTTGTGATGTTTGAGAATGTTATTCTAATTGACCAAAATTCCCTTACCACTTCATGTAACTTTTTCTCATTAAAAAAATAAAGGAGGACATAGTGGAATGATTTCTTTTTACAGTCTACATTCATTTTTATCCATTGATTTGATTTCTGCAGCACCAGTTTGATTTTGTAGTGCATAAGTGTATTCTAGTGTCTCTTTAAACCACTTGTGAACCTTTTAGTAACAGTTCAGTGTTTGCAGTGCTACGAGTTTTGAGAAGCTGCCAGCAGCCAGTCAGAGCAGCAGCACGGCCCTGTTGTTCCTTGCATGTTTGTGTGTAATTTAGAAGGTTTTTAGTGTTTATTTGGGGCTGGTTTGTACCGTGTGGTTTCTCCATGGTGTCTTTGTGACAGAGCAAGGCCCTGCAGTGACCCTCAGCTCCAAGTCCCTGTCAGCTTTATCCTGGYAAAGCCCCCCAAGTTCCAGTGCATGCTCCAGTGCATCAGAATTTCCTGTTGTTGATGTTTCTGTTTGCTTATTCTCCCACAAAAAACAAAGATGCTTTGGGGACCCGTGCTATGAAACCCCACCTATGCTGTTCTTTGTTGTTTCCAGCCCTTCCATCTCTCAGGCCTCATCCTCTTTGAACACCTGCGAGACAAAAGGAATTGTGTGCCATGCCTGGAATAAAGCCAATTTCTAAATCTAAATTTCTAAATTCTGGATTTCTAAATCCAGAGATCAAAGAAGGGATCAGACCCCAGAACCCAGGGCCTCACATGAGGAGAATTCTGTTATTCCTGAAATCCCAAGTAGTTTGGGAAGTGTGAGATTGGGGCTCTCCTTTTGGGCCACATCAATCTAGCACATATCTAGTGACAACGTGWAAGAAATATAAAGAAGTATATAAGGGATATGTAATTATTTTTTCTCAGTATTGCTTTACAGTCCTAATTCTGAAGGCCAGAAGATTTTTCTCTTCAAACAGAACTACATCTTCACAGCAAAAACGTTTAGTAAAATAATGTTTCCTACTTATTAAATACAGCTAACTAAACTCATTTTTTGTGTGYTGAAAGGGGAGAATTCTAAATGAAATAGAAGTAAGAACATGAACTGTCCATCTCAGAGAGACCATGATTTTTCCTATTATTTGACTGCTATTTACTCTTCTAGAACACATGGTGCAGCGGTGAGGGCCAAGTGTTTGCCCTGCACTTGAGTCCAATAAGTTTTCTCTGTAGACTTGATTGAAMTATCTAATTTCTTGCACCTTGCAGCCTTTCCTAAGAGTTATAGTTAGAGCCTAGAATTTCCTTTTCAGAATTTTTTTATGAATCAAACAATTACACAGTTAGGGTGATTACACTTTGCCTAAAGCATGGATTGAAAGGAGTTTGTTTTGGGAGAGATTTTATTTARGTTAATTTTAAGGAAGTATATGAAATTTTATTTTTCATGTTTTTATTAGCTGTGTGTACTTCTGAATGAAAGACCATGCACAACTACTACCAGAGAGTCAAAATATTTTTATTGTGAGATCCTTGATGCAAGGTAGAAGATCTCCTTTCCTAGATTAGATTGCCACCAGATTTTTACCAACAAAATAACTGGATAATTGGAACTCATCTATTTGTAACTGTTAGCATAAAATAAAGTGGGATGAGCATTACAGAATAAGTCAGTAGTGCTGACTTCATATGGTGTAAATTTTTATTGACAGTTTCTGCTTCCAAAGYGAATTAAAGACAACAAAGCTCTGTTTTGCTTTGGATGCTAAGAAATTTGAAACTGGTATGGCTTTTCAGTCCTCTGACAAATRTTTGTCAAATAAAATGAATTTTTATGATGGACTAGCTTACTAACCCAYTTTGCTGCTATGTTGACAAGTGCTGGCCCAGGTGAAGAGCTGGATCTATGTGCTAGCACTCCCCCATACACACACCACTGCCTCTCATTCCTTGAGTCACAGGGGTTTCTCCAAAATCTTTCCACCTGCCAGGGTGTAAGTAGAGGAGGGGAACAGTTGTCAGTGTTGTTAGCAGCTGGCTGAAAATTTGCTTGGCAGTGATATCCAACTGTATTATCAGAAACCCAGGAATTCACCGGTCATACAACAGAATCACATCAGGTCTGCTGTATCCAGGTCCTTTAGGGGATGAGATAGGATGTGAATCTCTTAGAAGGCAAGAATAATAAAGGGCAATTGTAGTGTAAAGCAAGATTTTCAGAGGCTGGCCTATGGGGTGTCTCTGGACTTTAGTGCACATCAGCAACATCTTACTGCAACAGCTGCCAGCCCTTGGAACAGATCTAGGTTGTAATKTCAACATTACAACATTAATGCCTCTCGTGTAAACCAGACTGAAAATCTCCCAGAGGCTTCCATTTGAATTGGCTCTGCTAGACACCATAACATCTGCCACCTGCATTTTCACCTCTTCTGGACAAATGGGTGATGCTGGTGATGGCACTGAGGAGGTCAGAGAAGGCTGCTTGAGTGGGAATCCACAACACCTTCTGTACAGCATTAGAGCCTGAAGAGGAATCACTTGCACTGTGGTGTTATGCCAGAAGGCAGCTGTCCTCTGAGAGATCACTTTTGTTTGTGTGAACTCTCTCAAGCTGCTGTTTCTGTATCCCTTCAGCTAAGGGTGGGCTTTCCAGAGACAGAAAATMTTAGTAAACCCTGAGGCTGTTCCATCCCATCCCCGTCCTGGGTCAGATCCATTCATACAGATAACCTTTCCCCTCCCTCAAGCACTGGATTTTTCTGCTGTGCTTCTAATTCAGCTGTGTCTCTAACAAGCATTGCTGTAGGTGTTCATCCTGCCTGCCCACTACAATTGAGCCCTAATAACTCATTGCAGCTGCTAGAAAGAAATGATAGTTCAAAGTTGAAATTTATTTGACTAAACTGAAACATTAATTAGAGAAGAATTAACTGTAACCCCGGAAACACTTTCTTGTTTCTTTAGTGCTAAAGGAATGTCATATGAGTAAATAATCCATAAACAGCTTACTATGAATTTACAAGTCAGCTAATCCCAAATGTATGTACTGCTCCTCTCCTCCTTCTTCTCATGCTGAAACATAACATTACTCCCCCAATTACTCCAGAAGCACTCGTGGGTGCTTCAGGTGGGTGCTTCAAACTGGACTCCCTAAAAATCCCAAAAATCTAGTATAGCAGTCCTCACAAACAAGAGAATGCCATTCAGTAGATGTTTTTCCTCCAATGTAAAATGAATTTGCACTATATATTTTTCATTACTAGAGCAGGCTTGCTTTTCACACAGCATGAACATTTAGTAAAAAAGATTCTCTTCTTGTCTCCAGAAATGAACAGAATATTATGTTTCTAGGTTTTGTGTTTTAGTATAGATTTTTATATTTTCTTTGCTTGCCTCTTTACCGAGTYATACTCTTCTTATTGGATTTTATAATGAATTACTTGGTATTGACTAAACATCTTTGAAAGGAATTTGTAAAGCAGAAAGAAACATGCAGGAGAGCTTTTATAAATACACAAGAGGTTCTTTCCATTGTATCTGAAAATTAAAAGTGTTTGTATTGAGATCATATGCCAAAAACTAGGGAATCAATTTTTAACATGCATACTTGGTTAACCCATTTGTCCATAGGAAAAAAAATACCAATAAGGAAAGAAAAATCTATGATATAAAAAAACCACAACTTATTTGTAATAACCCAGTTTTATTAATGCCAGTATTGTGTATAGAAATCTCTATATAAATATGAATAATTGCATATCACATAAAGGAGAACGGTCTGGTCTTTCAAGTCAGCGCCATCCCAAATAAAATTCAGGAAAAATGCTGCAGTGCCCCGGCAACAGAATCTCCTTGGAATCATATGRTGGGATTTTGTGCTCTCATGCATACCCATGAAGAACAACACATGGAAAGAACTTCACCAGCTCAAAAAACATCAGGATGCCTGTCCAATTGCTTTTTWTATTATTCTTTCTCTGTCAGTCCAACACCTCCCAAGTCTCACACCAATTACTGAGGCCTCTCTCAGCCTCCATCYTCCGGGCAGGGTATGGATGCTGTTTGAGCTACAGAAGAGAAGTCAAAAAGCACTGAATGACCCTGTGCTGCCAACTGGGATGCACAAGGTCATCTTGCTTGGGCTTGCTCTCACTTTTCCCACATTTTTTTTCACAGTAATAAGTGTGTGTGTTGTTTGTGAAACTTCATGCCAACTGTAAGCACTGCACTCCTAAAGTACCTTTCTGTGTAAACTGGCAATGCTTTTGAGARTGTCTCTGGAATCTTGTTTTCTGTACCTTCTCACTCAGCCTCCTGTTCAAAACCATGGAAACACAGAGGTCCAGAGCCTGGCTATGAAGGAAGTATTTCTGCACATAATGTTGTAACTTTTAAGTAGGTGCCGCAACACCCTTTTTCTTGGAAGTCTGCAGCTTAGCTCAGAATATCCTTGAGGTAGCCCAGGGAGATGTTGCTATAAGTAATTCTTGTTCCCAGTATATAAAATGCTTATGTAATAAAAGCACATATTTTCTTTTGGCTTTAGAAGAAACTACATTCTTTTCCACTTTATTTGGTATTTACATGGATAAATATCTAAAATGTTGTGGATTTCATCTGGGAAATGACACCCTTGGATTTCATGGGACAACTCCTATGTCAGTAAACCATGATCAATTTTTGTTTTGTTGTTGGATGTACTTGGCTATTTATAAGAAAATAAAAAGAAATTGTCTTTTCTTTTGTTTTATACCAGAATAAAATTAGTGTTGATTTCATTAGACCTGATTGCAGTCCTCTTTCCTAATATGGAAGTAGGAAGTTAGGAAATAAGCATATGAAAACCCTTTAAAACTAACCACTTTGTTGAGGCATGAAGAAACTTTTCTAATTTAGCTATTTTTGGACATGCAAAGTATTTCCTTTAAAGAGCTGAATCCTTATTTTCTGTTGAGCACAAGGAAAAATTTGTAAAAGGAATCAACACAAGTGACTAAAATAYGGGCATACATATTTATGAGAAGATACTATCCATCTATAGGTAGCYTTTAACTTGTGGAATGGTGACTAACTGCATGATTCAGTGCACTCAGAAGTCAGTGGAAGCATTTCTAAYAATTTCTGTGGGGACTGGATTAATTGGCACTATGGATCTCATTTTGGGACCTAATGTAGTTTAATCTTGGGCATATTAATGGATATAGATGTCTTCCTGTGTTCACAAGTGTAATACTTCATCATTTTACAGAAATTAAAGCAATGCAAATGGTCATCCTCTCCTGCATTAAGTGAGGTTCTGTCAATATTTGCTTGGAATGGCTGTTTGCTTAGTGCAGCTAACATGGAGCATGGTCTGCTTTGTCCGCAGGATGACATTTCCAAGAGTGGAGTAAATGGCTGAGGAATGATAAAATTAGTTGTTTGAAATTTAGCCAAAGGGGTGATGACAATTTCTACAGACTGTGTGTGTATTACAGGKAGTAAGTAGTTTTTATTTCATTGCTGAAGTTTAACAAGTCAACTGCAAACAGAAGTGTCACAGGATTTTTTTCCTTGTTTTTGAGAGAAATGGTGTATTACACCCTTCTTCAATGGCTTTTGTTTTTAAGTCATGCTGAACAGGAAGGATTAAAAAAKATCTCACTGAGATTGTTTATTCTTTTTCTGCAGTGTTTTCCATGCACAAAAATATAATTGTGAATCCAGCAGTGAGCACACAAATAAAATAATCTGTTAGGGACTTTTAAATTTTTTTTCCCCCCCATGTTTATTTTATAACATACTGCACTTCTATTTATAGGATAATGTTTCACAGCACAAGCTGCCTTGTTTCTATGCAGGTTCCTTGCCTGTAGGAAACAGCTTCTTCTGTTCCCAGAGTCATACTACTTTATCAGTTTAATTTCTCTGCCTTTTTTTTTTTTWTTTGATGAGGAATAATTCTAGATGTGTGTTACTGACACAGGCTGCTTGCAGGCTATGGAGGTTATTCCTACTGAATGTACTGTATTCAGTACAAAAATAATTGCTGYGATTTCAGCTTCTTGGTTCTCAGGAAACCCTGTTGTGGTCGTACCCAACGTTATGGAAATTCATAATAATATTTAGATATTAATCTTTAATAATAGCCATGCATCATCAGTTATAAATCAAGCATAAATTTGTGGATAATGTTTTGGAGTAGAGACCATATTTTTTCCGTACTAATAGGTTATAGGGAGGTTATGGGAATAGGAATATAACCACATATCACTGACTTTTAATTACTGGTCATGCTTTGYGTTTTAGTCAATAGATCAGCTTATAAAATAGCAGCAGTAGGAATCAAAGTGAGTGTGACTGAACTGCATCTCTGAGCTGCGTAATGARACTACCTGCTTATATGGAAAGTAAAATCTAAGTTCATGTGGACTTTTTTATGATTAGTGGTTTACAAATGTGGCTTGGTGCTTCCTGTGCTCTTCCCCAGGTTCTCTTTTGGCCTGAAATTTACGGGAAACCCCCCCAGTCATACCTTTCAACAGCTCTAATTATGATTTCATCTACCCTCCTCTTCTCATAGCCATGCTGGCATATCTGCCTCTGTGGGGACTGTCATGATGAAGTAACGGGTCGTCTATAAATGCAACACCTCCTGAGTTAATTTAGAACCAGGGAATAGCCTTTTATGGGTGAACCTGAAACCCTCAGCCTCAGTGAACTGCAGCTGCATACAGAGAGTGGATGAAATCTTGGCTTCACCACATGCAAGTGGCAAAGATCCCACTGCCTTCTTCAGCAGAGCCAAGATTTCACTAATTGAGTATTTGAGGCAATAATCCCTCTCAAAGGCTGACTTGTGGAGAGGCTTTGGCAAAGCAGCAGTGACCCTGCTGCAAGCCCTTTCCTCCCAGCATTGGAAGCAGCACCTCCTGTCAGGCTCTGATAACAGGCACTGATTGAGGAGTCTCAGGGCACCCAAAACAGCAGCACAGATAAAGTGAAACTAAAAGAGATAGGATCAGTTTCAACATACAGGCTGATTGAAACTACTACACAGCCAGCATATTTCTATTAAATTTGATTGGAAACAAATGCATGAGTTCAAGACCATCAGTAAGGAGAGGTGAGAATGACTCGGTGATCGYAGAGATGTTTTGCAACTTAAATGTTTCTATGAAAGGAATACAGCAGATGCGGTTGTGAAGAAGCATGAGAAAAAGAACATTTCATTTAAGATTTGTATTTATATGGAGTTGCTTTTAGTCTTTGTACTTCCTCATTCTTACTYCCATTATTGTAGTCTTACCATAACCTGTTATTGACCTTCATTTTACAAATGTTGAGGCTGAAGCAAGTGAAAGGTGAGGATAAGACATATGGCTTCAAATTAGCCTTGTGACTTCCTCAGAGGGAATCCTTTCTCTCCTTACTGCCTCTGTGCTTCCCTGCATCCCTCTGGAGCTTGTGAGGCCACAAAGGAGGATGACTCAAGGAGCTAATCCAGAAGATATGGGATCCCCCACAAATGAGTATTTCTGCCAATTTAGCCCCAGACCTATCCCAAGAAAAGCAAAAGCAACTCATGGGAGAATCAGGTGGGAGCAGGGCAGCTTGTGTGCCAGCAGTTTGCTGGCCGATCATTTTTGCCATAACACGGAACCTCACTCTTTGCTGTTCAGAACTTGGCTTGAGATATTCCTGACTTCATCCAGAGAATATCCCGTCTGATTACAGAGGGAACTGCAGGTGTCCAGCACTTTTGAAAAGAGATTCAATGTCTAAAGCAAAGCATCTGGAATTAGAAGCTGCTCTTGAGGGCTTGAATCTTTGTGATTCACTCAGAAAAAAGCCAGTG
Source organism: Malurus melanocephalus (assembly GCF_030028575.1). NCBI lineage: Eukaryota > Metazoa > Chordata > Aves > Passeriformes > Maluridae > Malurus > Malurus melanocephalus. Next base: position 2,047,049 of record NW_026623250.1, on the reverse strand, counting down.
GTGCAGTCTGAAATAGATCTGCTGCCTCCTGTGTCCCAGCCACGTTCCCTGCGCAGTAATGCTCACACCAGAACCTGCCATGGCCCACACACTTAATGTGCATTCTGTCCCTAAAACTATTTGCTCCTGTTGTTTTATTAACAATGTAATGGTTAGAAATACAGCCTTAAGAAGAATTTAACTAAACCACAAAAATTTTCTTATCATAAATATCCAAGCTTTTATCCTTCATATGTTCCTGAGCACCTGTAGTCTTCCATGATATTTTGCCCTTGACTCTGTTTAGCAGCAGCTATGCTCAGCTGCACACATATAGGGTGGGAATGTAACTTCCTTCTTCCTTGCCTCTGGTTCCTACTTGGTCTTTCCAGKGTATTTTTCTTTATTACATTTAATTCCACCTTTAAAATTTAATTCCATCCTCCCATGAATCTCTGCTATTGGGCTCCTCACCAAAGATGGTCTCTGTTCTTTAAATTTCTGTTCCATGTTGCTAAGTCAGAGCAGATATCTTGGGAGCTAGCATGTTGTCTGTACTCTTTCCCAGAACAACAAAGGCAYCTGCAGTCCTCATTTTTACTGCTGCCGTGGCCCTCCTTTAACTCTTCCCCACTTTTACAATATCACGGATTCCCTCTGTATGGATTATTTGTATCTTCTGGCATTAAATTAGGCAGAACTCTGTAAATGTGGCACACCTGTCCCAGAAACTGAAAGGCAGAAGTCAGCTAGCCAGCTAGAAGTTCTCTGGTACAGAAGCCATTTAGGATGCTTTGRTAAAAATAGCACAATATTTACTTAATTAATATTAATATTTACTTAATAAGAAGTATAGCAAGAATAGTGTGAGTATTGTGAGCCTTCAAATTAGCACATTGTGTGTGCTTGTTTCAATCCTTCCTCTCCAGATGTGTTTGCAGTTTGAAGCTGGAGGAGAAGCACAAGGTCAATTCTGACTTTTTTTCCCYGGGAGAAGACCTGTGACCTGCTGCAGAATCTTGCTTTTGCTACTCTGCTGTCCAGTAAAACTTGCTTCTTTGCTTCATAACCTAMGTCCTGGGCATTTATTCTGTCTTTTGAGAAGGAAGATTTGTGGACTCACTGTGGCTGAAGAAGTATCTGAACTTGTTTTTGTCACTTCAGGTAAGTGAGTTACCTGTGCCATCAGGAGCAGCATCTGAAAAGGACAACAGAACAGTCTGAAAAGGATAAAAAAATACAATTAATTGCATTTAGTGAAGGAGCTCATTCTGTGAGTGCTTGGAAAATGTTTGCTGAGCAGGGCAGGTGTTCTGGTGATGGTGCACTCTGGTCTGATGGGATTCTAAAGCCCAGAGTCCATGAGACTGAAAATGAACACTGTGTGGATGAACAGTGGCATCACAGAAAGGGACTAAAAACACCTCCATCCTGCCTCAATCTGCTTCTGATAGCTGGAATTCATCTAAGGCTGTGAGAGATAGCAGGCAGAAAAGATGGCAGCAGAATCCAAGGTGTTCTCTGGAACAAACTCTTCTGCTCCAAACCCTGTTTCTGCAAATCTTGTGTGTTAAGTCTCAGTACTTAAATTTTCCCAGTTCCTTTAACAGCCTGTTTGGCTAATATAGGGAATTAATGCATTAGATCAATCTCAGATTAATTCTTTCTTTTAGGATATTTAYTGTTTCTGGTTTTGGTTCCCAGGGACATTAAAGAAAAATAAAAACATCATTTGGTCCACTGGCTTGATCAAATGAGGGCAAACTCTGGGTGTCACCCAAATGGAACACAATTTATTCCGAGCATTTCAACCTTTCACACTTTAAAGGGGAGAGGAAAGTTTTCAGAAGGAAGTGGTTGCCATTCCTGCAATTTTTCAGTTGTAAAATATGAGATGATTTCATTAAAAATAACCAATTCCTTATCCAATGGAGTACATGAATAACCAGCCTCAGGTGGAAAGTTTTTGGAGTGACAATTTACATACTAGAGTGCCATACTTTTTACTAATATGCTAAGAAGCCTTTGTTTGGTGATATAAAAATAGCATCGGGGATAAGGATTGGTTTAAAATAAGGCTTCAGAGAGAAAGTATGTGCATAGTTTGCAAAATTATACTTTATAGGACAACTTTTTTTTAAAGTGAAGTCAAATTTAGTGCTCTTCTATCTGGAACCAGTGAATTCAGATAATTCTGGTCARTCATAAGAGATGAAGGATTTCATTCTGTTCACAATTTTGTGGAACACAATTAGTGTATTCTCAGCTCTGCGAGGTCTTGAATCCTACCATCAAAGAAATAGTTTCCTTCTGTGAAAATGCCTGACCTAAACCCTGCTGATGCAGATGAAAATGCAGATGAAATCTTTGTTGCTCACAGCAGAACTGGAAGCCCACCTTTATTCTGATTTTCAGTTCTCAACTATTTTTTTACTGGTTTTGTGTTTAATTTTAATTTTGTGGCAAATACACAGGATGCTGTAATGAAGAGCAAAGAATGATAAAGGCTTTTCTGGGTTCCTAAATAATTACACCAGTCCTGGTAACAGCAAACACAGAAATGACCAAGGAGTGCTGAGAGAGGAGAGCCACTGTGTTCTTTCCATTGCATTTCTTGGGTTACTAGTTGTGTGTCCACTTCACTAGGACAATAATGAATGATTATAATGTGTGATTTTACTGGTCTTGGGGCAGTGATTAATGATAAGCTCCTCTGAGAGCAAAAACATTAAGTTGTTAACAAGTGGCAAAGTGTGCTTGCAGAGTTTGCAGTGAGGTATTGGAAGTCTGCCAGGGAGTGTTTAAGAGTGACTGAGCAAAACTCTGCCAATTCCAGTCAGCGTAGCTTTGCCAGGGCAGCTTTGCCAGGCTGGGTTTTGGGCACTGGGGAGGGCTACTGGAAAGAATTGTGAGCAAAATTATCAWCCTGCTTTTCTCTCATTCGAGACCTTAACATTAATGGTAACTGCACAGTGATTTTGTGRTGTTTACAAATCCTGTGAACACTGAAAAAGGGGGACATTTTAACTTGATGAAAGAACTTCATTAAAAAATGTAGAAAGGTAAGAAAATATTACTTATCATTTTCTCTCTGAAGGACAAGACTGGCCACCACTCTGTATTGCAGTCCAGCTAATTGATTTGGAGAATCTAGCCCTTCTGACTTTCCCCACTGCATAGAAAGTACTTAAAAAAAAAATCCAAACTAAAATGAAACAATCAGGCAAACAAATAAGCAAGAAACCCCAAATGACACCAAAAAAACCACGAAAGAACCCCTCTTCAACAGAAAGTTCTGAGATCATGCTTTCAATAGACAACCAGATGGGTTCAACCAGTGTGCTATGGACTGTGGGGGACAGGTGCCAAGCAGCAGAAGTATTTTGCTTAGACTTCCTTAGTTTTCAGCTGCCACAATTATTCTCTATTCTCATTTCTTAGCAATTTTATATTTTTAAATGCCTTTGGACATTTAAATCCATTTGGATCAGATCTTTCTCTTTAATACCAGTTCTATCAACAGAAAAGGAGCTGCCGAATTGTCTCCATTAGYCAGACATTGCCCATGAAATGAAAGAGTGCTTGTCTGCTCCAGGTCTTACACACTTGTATTTCTGAATCAGAAGCCACTGCCACTTCTTGACCAGCTGTACAGAATGGCTGCTGAGAATGACTGGATCTGAGAGAAGCTAATCTTCCCATTTTCACATACAACTCATGTTTAACCTCTGTGCTCTGAAAATGCTTTTGCTTTTTAAAATTGAGAAACAGTGCATTCTGAAAATTACAGACTCAAAACTAAATTGTCAAATATTTCTCCTCTAAATAAAAAAAAATAAAAAAAAAAAATCCAGCTCTAAAGAAAGCAGTATTTCTTTAATTTCAGGGAATTATTAGAGAGAAATTAATTTTTCTAATCAAATGTTTTTGCAGGCAGCAGTTAGAGATCATGCAGTAATTTTCTGCTGGGGTGAAATGTGGGTGTTTTCCTTGGCTCTGTCTGTCCCTGTGAACAGAGGGATCAGGGAATATCGCAACAATGTGCCTAAACATCTGGGAGAGAATGAACAGGGAGATTACTCTTCTCCTTGACGCTCAATGACAGAACAAGAGGCCGTTGGCACAAACTGAAACACTKGAAAATCTATCTGAATGCAAGAAAACACTTTGTACTGTCAAACACTGAATCAGGCTTCCCAGAAATGTTGTGAAGTCTCCATTTGTGGAGATACGAGAGCCCAACTGGACATGGTCCTGGGCAAGCTGCTGCAGCTGACCCCACCTGAGAGGGGAAATGGATCTGCTTTCACTTTGCAAAGRGCTGCCAGTGAAAAAAATTACTAGAAGTTATATTTAAGAGGGGTGGGTACATGATACTGAAATTTTCACCTAAGAAGTGTGAAACATCCAGGACAAGCTGACACCATGTAATTCAGAGAGAGACTTAAGGACAAAACTATAAGATTGTATTTTTTCTTAATTTTTTCCCATATGCCTAGTGTTTTTAGATATATGTGGAGTCCACATAGAAGGGCTAGCCTTTAACACACGTGATTTTTACTCCATGCATCATATATCTAATAGACAAAAATTATTTTAAGGGGCCTTCCTTTATTTCAATGAAAAATCCTGTATCTGAATAGTCAACGTGACAAACAAATGCAAGTTGATTTCAATTTTTGTGCAATTACAGTCACCAAGGAATGAAAAATAAATAATGGTAAGATTCAGATTGTAAGAATAATAAAAATAATAATAGACCTAGGACTAGCAAATGCCAAATGTAATTTTAAAGTTCATGTCAAAGGCACCCTTGCTATATTTGCCTTTTAAAAATCAAGTTTATTTAGCTATTTAGCTGACTGGACAATAGAGGGCTCAGATTTTGGCTGCATTTCAGCCTTCCCCATTAACAACACCACCAGGAATTCTGGAATATTGCCAGGATAGAGCTACTGTGGGCTAGTCTTAAATGTTTTCTGCTTCAGGRAGCAGTGGGAATTGAAGTGGAGAAGTCAGAGCAGTGTCAGGAGCCTGGCCATGAGCTGTCTGTGGGCAGTCAGTGCAAGGTGATCCCTTGCTGATCCCTCRTATAAGCTACAAAGCTGTGGGAAGGATCCCAGCAGGGTCATCYCTTGGCCTCACGTGGTGTAAGAGCGTGGACATTGGCCTTCCTTCAGCACGAGATGAACCTGTGCTGCTCCTCTGTGCCCGACCAGCCTGCCAGGGTATTACAGCTCTCTGCTCACACGCAATGGAAACATTGTCGGGGACTTTGCTGGGCTTTGGGATAGTTTAGTTAATTGATAGTGTAATGCCTRATTTGTCAGGTATTACAGTCCTTGGATGCAATGGAAAGAGCGTGTCCCTGGCACCTTTCCCATGTGTCCTATCACTGGATCTCAGGGAGAGGTAACATTCGCCTCTCCAGTCAGTCCACCCCTCAGTTCCTTCCCTCCAAACCAGAGAAGCCCAAAGTCCTCAGCAGTTCCTCACAGTTCATGCCTTCCAGCCCTCTCACCACCTTTGTTCCCTCCTCGTCTGTACTCCAAGACCCTCACAACCTTCTCAAATTGTGGGGCCCAGAGCTGCTGAGCACTGCAGGGAGGCTGCACAGCAGTGAACACAGCGGGACAATCCCCTCTCCTGTCACTGGCAGTGCCGTGCTCGAGGCTCCTGGGATGCCATTTACCCTCTGGGCTGCCCGGTCCCYCTGAGGGCTCACACTGAGCTGCTCTCAACCYGCACCCTCAGATCCCTTTCTGCAGGGCTGCCCTACAGCCACTCCTGTCCCACTTCATCCTGGTGCCCRGCACTGCTCTTAGGTGCTAGGGGCAGAAGCCATCATTTGTTCTTATTAAATGTCACGCTACTGATGATTGCCCAGTTTTCTAAACTAGCTAGATCCCACTGCAAAGCCTCTTGTCCCTCAAGAGTGCAAACAGCACAGTCCAATTTGCTGGAGAAGTCCAGCACAGTCCAGCATGCTCATGGGACATTCCAATCCTTCACCCAGAGCACTGATAAACACGGAGCAGAGCTGTCCCTAGAACTGCACCCTGAGGAATACCCYGGGTCGCTGGGCATCAGCCAGGTATAGCTCCAGTCACTGCAGCCCCTGAGCTCTGCCCTTTAACCAGTCCTCACCCAGCACAATGGGAACCTGCTCATCCCACAGACAGACAGTGTGCCCAGAGGGAGGCTGGGAGGGACAGTATCAGATGCCTTGTTCCAGGTTTAATTCATTTGCAATCCTTAATCTTCCCTAAACTCAGGAAAATTACATCCACCTCCTTTTCTTCACCCACTAGGCAGGTGMCCTGCTCAAGGAAGGATATCAAATCAGTTAAATAGAATGTTTCCTTTGGTGAACCTGTGTTGACTCTGCCTGATGACTGCACATCTTCAAGGGTCTTTAAGTCTTTCTACAGCAGCCASTGTGATCTTCTCCATAATTTTTCCAGGTACTGAGCTTAGACTAACAAATGTGCAGTTTCCTGGGTCTTCCCTCACTCCCTTTTCATGAAATGGAATAACGCTGGATAGCCCCCAGACAGCTGGGATCTCTAAAGGCTCCCAAGACCTTTGGTAGATGATCAGAGGAGTTCTGACATGACATCCTCTGTCTCCTTCACTATTGTGGGCCCAATGCCCTCAGGGCCCATGGACTGTGAGTTGATCCAGCTGGTCACTTGCAGTATCAGTGTCCAGAAAGAGAAAATCACTGTTCCCACACTCGTAGTCCTCTGACTCAGGGCACCGTGTAACCCAACCATATTATTAAGGACTGAGGCAAAAAGTGCTTTGAACGTATCTGTTTTCTCATCCTGTTACTCAGATGACCACCTTCAGCAAGTATCAGTCCAATGTTTTCTTTAGATCTCTTTTTTGCTATTAACATAGTTAAAAATACCCTTTTTATTGCCTGACACAGAAATGGCCAGTTTCAACTCTGAACTTCGACATGTCATGTCTTCTGCCTGCCTGTACAAAGCACAGCTCTGTAACCTTCCTGTGAGGCCTGATCCTGCTTCTAGAGATCATATGGTTTCCTTTCTCTTTTGGACTCAGGAGGATTTCCCTGTTCAATCAAGCCTGTCTTCTGCTTGTGTTATCACACAGTGAATTTCCTGCTCCTGTGTCTCAAAGGAGGTTCTGAAAGACTGAGCAGCATTCATGAACTCCTAAACCCTCAGGAGCAGTTTCCCAGCTCTGCTAAATAGCTCCCTGAATAGCTTGAAGTTTGCTCTCCTGAATGCCAAGATAACAATTATGTTCTTTTCTCTCTTTACTCTGAAAATTTTAAACTCAGAGATTTCATGGTCACTGTCGCCAAGGACCCTGCTACCATCACCTCTCTAGTGACTCCTTCCATGTTCACAAACACCAGAACACAATATCAGAATAATTGAAGTAGGTGCATGTTGAAATATGTAGGAACAAAGTGCTGTCCTGGTAGATTAACAAAAGGTCCTGAGTTATTTGCAATGGTTTTAGTATTTGTTCTCTTTTCAAAGGAATCACAAAATCTCATTCTATTCTGCTGTACAGACAACTTAGGCAATAGTTAAGGCAGCAAACAAAATGGAAAAGGTGCGTGTGCTGGAAGGAAGGGCAAAAAACATCCTGATCTAAAAATATCYTCCTTTGTTTGATGGAAGAAAATCACACAGTCCTACAAAATACAGACAAAGTTTGTAAAAACGCTTACAGGGAGAGAGGATGAGTGTGACACAGAAGAAGAGGGTGGCAGCAGGAGTGCAGGCTGTGAATGCAGGCTGTGGAACAGCTGTTGCTTTACTTTGARGGCCTCTTATCAGCTGGATGTTCTTTGAAAGGTCACAGCCCACCTCCTGTGCTCTCTGCTTTCTGCAGTAAGGCTCATATTCAGAGCTTCGTCATAAAGGCTGTGTACTCTCGCCAGTGGAACTTTTTCACCTGAGTTGGAATAAACAAAACCCCTCAGGCCCAAATCAAGTCATAGTGGAGAGATTTGCCCTGTGCTCAGACTATGATTCTGTTTTTGACTCAGCCACGGGGGTCTTGGACGAGCTGAGACTAAACATTTCATCTCCTTATGCCTTCCTTGCTCACTCTGTTGGAGCATGGTGGGATGGAGCACAGAGGTGAGTTTCAATGATAAAAAAAATTCTGAAACCACGAAAAWAATATTTAAGGTCTTATTATTAATTTTCCTTTTACTCAGAAAAATCATTGAATTCTGCCATGAATACTCACCGTTAAWTGATTGAGTGCACAGACATTTTGTACAGCTATATGTTCATGTACATCTGAAAACCATGTTTTGGCACCACATTTAAAAGCAAATTTGAGGTTTTTCATTAATGTTTCTTATGAACACTCAGGGAAAGCACTTCCAAAATGTCTTGAAGTGTCTACATTGAGTTTATTTATAAAAACAGAGCATATGAGTACATTTCCAATGTTCATATCCAAGTGTGATTTCTAGTTCTAACCATTGTATTTTAAAAAGGTCATTTTCTGTTTAGTTCAATGTGCTCTTTTCTTCCCTTTAAATGAAACTTTTATCAACATTGCAATTTCAYATTAGTGAACAATAGACAAAAAATGGCTGTAGATAGGCTTCTAAAGTATATAAACAGCAATTGGGTGTGTAGCATATATGACATCAAAAATAATATCTAGTCATCTAGGTTGTTTTTTGGGGTTTTTTTAG
>NW_026623250.1:1990818-2038206 GCF_030028575.1 Malurus melanocephalus | reverse complement strand
TGGTAGGCTAAAACTCACCCCTAAACATGTCACCTGTTTCAAAGTTATTTTTGCCTTGAAACAGCACAGATCGTGAGGAATTCCCCTGAAGCATTCCAAAAGTAAATACAATTTTTTTTCTGCTTGCAAGAAATGGCTGCTGATGCCAAACTCCCATTTTTCTACAGCAGGAATGCACATTTTCCCAACCATAAAATTTTCTCATAATAGAAATGAGCCAATCCCCAAGAGTGTGGTTATCAAAAGATAATCTCACCCAATCTGATTAGAGGCATAAGGCTCATGCCTCAAAACGCTCCAGGGTATGATTATCTTATGATAACCATATCCAGTATCATGTCTTATTGATTAACTAATAAAGCTTCAGCATTATTATTGGGATGAGGAATTAAGATATCAGCAAGAGGTCTGATTCTGGAATGGAAAAGCTTTGAAGCTCTCCAAATAACCTCTCTTGTTCTGAGTATGGCATCTCTGAATTTATGGGGTCACCAGATGCCAGTTTTTGCTTCTTATTTGTGATTGTATCAATGGTACATTAAAACTCATCCATACCCGGATATATACTTATGCAAAGACACAATTGCACTCAGCTGCTTGCTTTGCATTTATATTGCAGGTTTAGGTTACACAGCCGAACAGAATTACCCTCTCTGGAGAGGATATTGTAGTCCAGACACTAACTGTGCTCTTCACTCAGGGCAGCTCTGAGTTTTGTGAATGGTTACACTGTGGAGGGGGCTCCATTCTTAYAGGCAATTGCTGCCTCCTTGCCCACACTCTTTATTAAAAAAGGGACAATAAAGCCAAACCCCTGGACTCCTGAGTCCCCCAGTCCAAGTCATCCAGAGCTGCAGGCTTAGTACAGCTGTTTATCCCTTAAATCTCCTAAACAATGGTAYAAAGAGGCCTTGAACCAGTGCTGGAGCTTTAACTGCAAAGCCACCTCCACCCTCTCTGTAGTGCAGTTTGTTCTGTACAAAAAATCCTGCTTAATGATGTGGGACTTGCTTGAGCAGGCAATCTGAAGGCTAATGTTGCAGCCAGCAGATGCTGGTCTCCTCTGCATCAGTAAAAAGCTGGAATTATTTCACTGACTTCAGTGGTGCAAAACTAGGTTAATAGACACATCTAAGAAAATATAGCTGGTGTATGCAGCAAGGATTACTAGGGATTCTTTTACAGGGCAGTTTCCACAAACTGAAATCAGATGAGGCAATACGCCCCCTCTGTTAAGAGTTAGATGTGTTTTTGGAAACAGGATGCAATATTTACATCTATCATGTGATCTCATTTTTAGATGAAAATTTAAAATAATTAAATATTTGATCCCACCTCTCATGAAGGGGTGTGCAACTCATATTTAACAGAAGGACTATAATGTGGCAGTGCAGTCCAYGCCACAGCAATCCACTATAATGAATTCTTTGGCAAATTTGCTGTGTCTGTTGCCTTATCATCCACTCTTTTAATGGAGAATTTCTGTTCATGTAAATTTCTGGAGCTATMTGGAGAAGTGTCATCCCACCCTTATGTGCTGCGTGGCAAAATCGGCTCSCTGCTCCTACTGCCAGCACTGCTCCATTTTGGATAATCACAGAGRGGTATAGATCAGGCTCTAAAAAATACTGGCATTTGCACCATCATGAATCAGCAGTGCCCTGGCAGCCAGGAGGGTCCACCCTGTCCTGGGGGCACCAGGCACAGCATCGGCAGCCGGGCACGGGAGGGGATTGTCCCGCTCTGCTCTGGGCTGGGGCAGCCCCACCTTGAATATTGTGAATATTGTGCAGTTTAGGGTGCCACAATATAATAAGGAAGTAAAACTGTTTGAGGCCATCCAAAGGAGGGCCATAGAGATGTAGAAAGGTTTGGAGGTGAAGATGTATGAGAAGTGGCTGAGAACACATGGTTTGTTCAGCCTGGAGGAGACTGAGGGGASACCCCATCRCAGTKACAGCTTYCTCCTGAGGRAAGGSAGAGGGACAGACATTGATGTCTTCACTCTTGTGACCAGTGACAGGACCCRAGGAAATGGCCTGAGTATTGTCAGGGAAGGCTTATGATGGAAGTGGTCATAGCAGCAAGGTGACCAGGGTTCAAGAGCTGTTTGGACAAAGTTCTTGGGCACAGGATGTGATTCTTGGGTTGGCTCTATGAGGGCCAGGAGTGGGACTCAATGTTCCTTTTGAGTCCCTTCCAACTCAGCTTATTCTGTGAGTCTAAGATTCTATTATTACTATATTATCTATGAATCTATTATATTCTATTATCTGCAACATCCTGAAGAAGATTCATATGACTAGCAGCCAGAAATGTTGCTTTCCCTCAGCATTTTCACAGATTGTTCCACCATTGTGACAGTGCTGCCATTTTTAATTGGGAACTGCTAAAATCTCTGAAAGAGGCAAGGCATTAGCACTGTAACCTGTCTCTACTCAAGATTTCTTTCAGAAGGTGAGTGATGTTATCCTAAGGCATGTATCCATAAGAGGAASGATAAATTACTTCTCATAGTGTCTGTTTCTCACTGTTGACAAGAGGGAAGGAGTCAGGATGACTAGTTTGGATGGGATGCCTGGTTTTCATAGAGCCAGGAGAGATGAAGGGATCTGTCCCTATTACAGCAGACTCTCAGCTGCAGGATGAGTTATTAATGTACAGCCTCCGCTGTCGCCATCCTTTCCATCMTTCCCTGATCCACATAGCCAGAGCTGCTCTGCCAGGCTGCACACCGTCCTTGTGCACATCTCCTTGTCTTCTGCACTGAGGGTTTGCTGCCAGATTCCAAYCTTGCTCTCAACTCTTATCTTCCTCAATGCAAGGGCTATTCTGAAAAGAAATGTGCTGTTCCAGCTAGAGACACATCTCACTCAGGAGCTCTCTTCCTTCAGTGGCACCTTTCTGATTTAATTGTTATTAGTGGAGTTCATCCTGAGTCACAATACATATTTTTCTTGTCTTGAAGTAGTTACAGTCTAGGCAACAGAAAAAAAGAGGCAGAGCAGATTTAAAATCTAAAAAGCAAAAAGTGCACAGAAAGTGCTCTTTTTTATAATGTCAATATATTTGATCACTGTCTTGTACGACAATTGCATCTTTGTTTTTCTATGATGTCTGTGAAGGACTTTTGCAAAAGTGTTTCTGTGTTTGTCTGTACTTTTGTAGTGAAATATGTCATGTTCTCTACTTATGTACAAYGAGCTTCAKATAGTTCCAAGATTTTTTTTCTCCCCTAGGCAGAAAAATACCCCAAGTGGCCATCCTGAACATCAAAAATAAAGTGAGTATCTTTCCTTTCCCTGAAACATCCTTGAATGAAAAGCACACCTCCGGGACAGGGCAAATGTTTGACTACTGAAGCAAAGGACTCCCATGATCCCCATCGTGCACCACATTTCCTACTCATCTTCMGTGAAAACCCACCTGCATAGGATGCAGTTAGAAGTTCTGCTCCCTTCAATTAAGATGGACAAAAAACCTGATTCACACTTGAAGAAGAGCTTTTTAACAATCCCAGAGCCCTTTTGAAATTTAAGAACTGATCATYTGTTTTCTACAAAATTACTTTATATACAGGAAAGGTTTAGTGGAATATAAAATCTCTACTTCCTCAAAACCTGAGACATAATTATGAATGAAAAAATGTCTTGCAATACTCCCTCTCAAATTCAGACATATTTTCAATGATTGGGCTGTTTTTTTCCATACTGCTCACAGATGTATAAGCAACARCAGAGCTGTGAGAATGTCCATTTGCCTTCCTTTCTTTCCCTGTGACTGCTCTCCCTCTGCTCCTGGTGTTCAGCTGCCCCGGTTCACACTGTGAGCTCCTGGRTGATATCTGCCACAGTGAGGACCTCAAGGAGTGAGCAGCGAGGRGTTCAGAGTCCTGAACAGCCTGAACTGTGTTTCAAGTACTACATAATGATTTTTGATCTTCCATCCCCCTTCACTGCCAGCACAGATCATCAGCAACAAAACTTCTTTCAATCAGACACAGATAATAAATCTGAACTATGGTGATGGCCTAGAACGAGATATTCTACGTTATCAGGGGTCTAAATATTTGTGCGTGTGTGTGTGCGTACACAATGATGCCCTAGAACAAGATATTCTGCATTATCGTGAGCCAAAACCTGTGTGTGTGCACAATGTGTGATGCCCTGGGACAAGATACTCTGCATTATCAGGAGCCTAAATTTGTGTCTGTGACCTTCAGAAAACAGTCTGACCTCTGCTTAAATTTCACATTTCCTTGACTTCTTGATCCATTTTCCCCTAGACTTAACAATATTTTAAGCATCCAGAGTATGTAAGCAGACTTTCATTTTCTGTATAATATTTTTAAGTAAGTATTTGATTATTTCTGTAGATTAAAAACATAAAGTATGCCATGTCTGGAAAATGCTAATCTGAAAATTCATATGTACCCATTTAAATGTAACAGCAAGCAGGTAACCATGAGGGAGGATTTACTCTTTGTTTGCTAATTTGTTTAGGGTTTTTTGTAGTCTCTATCCTAGGTAATGTGTTTGGTCTGGTACGTGGTGGCAGTTCCAGAAACACTGCTGCAATGAAGGGTTAAATATCAGGATCTCCACTCTTCCCAAATGGTGCCTCACTTCACAGATACTTTCACTGATTCGAGAGAAATACTTTTGTCCACTGGAAGCTTGAGAGTATTAAAAAAAAAAAAAGTGTTTTTTTGTCCCTGAAACAGGAAATGCAACTACTTGAGTCAACACATAAAAAGGCGTCCTATGGAGTTGAGTGCAATGCCTAAAAGTAGTAATGCAAGAGAAATAACACTCTTAATGCTCCACAGTGCTATTTTAAGCAGAGGGTTTTGACAGTTATTAATTCTTTGTAAAGACCACGAAAGTGTTGTTTTTGCTGGAGAAAAATAACAGCTGCAAGAGAGACTGAAATTCTTTTGGAGATAACAAAGAACAGAGGAAAGACTTTGCATCAGGATTTGTGTCATCTTTAACAGCTAAATTGTGCTCTCAGCTCAGTGGGCAGGATTGCCACTGAAAGCATTGTGTGTCACGTTAGACCATGCCCAAAGGGAGAATTTGGACCAAATGGATGACCACATCCAGGGCTGAGGGCCAGCAGCCAGTGAATGAATTGTCCTTTCATTGAAACCCTCCAGAAGAAGGCTCATCCCCAAATCTGTGTGCTCTGGCAGAAATGGGAGTGAGGGGGATTTAAGCCATGCCAGTCCCCTGCCCTGGCTGACAGTGCAGCCCAGAAAACTCCAGTGCAGCACAAATGAGGAGGGAGTGCATTGCAGCACAAGACTGAGCAGCTACACTTCTGAAGAAGTGGAACACATCTGAATACCATATTTAGAATGCAGGTCCATTTTACTACTGCTCAGAAAATGAATACTATCCGTAACTGAAATATTTTGTTTTCAGGTCTAGGGCCAAATAAAAGGTAATTCAGTCCCTAGAATCTAATCARTCCTAAGCCAGAATTGGACTTTGTGTATGATGTGTACCAGTCTGGAAGGTTTATGCTGTGAAAACCAAGCAACAGGGTAGGACAGAATTTGTTCATTTCTTAATAAGTTAGTACATGTGCCCTGGTGATGTTTTCATCTTGCGGACTTTGGTCTACTAGCTCTTTGGTCTATGGCTTCTGAAAATTTTATGCTTTCCTAAGTCTTTGACATCCCTTTGCACAACATATAGGGCTGGCTCTGCACATTTTGGCACTGCAATGTGGAATGAAAAATGTGAATGCTCTAAGAATGTATTTTTTTAAATTACTGGAATATGTGTTTCATATCACTGCAAAAACAAAAGGCAGAAGGAACTAGCAATGCAGACTGAAGTTAAGAAATATCATATTGCTGTTTCTTCATATTCAACAGCCCTTGAAAGGTGGCACTGGATCCTGCTGTCCTGGAGGCCGTGGCAGATTAAGCACCACCTTTGCAGGATGGTAGGTTGAGACAGAAGCATGAAACKCCCATCAGGCACAATCAGTGCCAGCAGCCACTCACAGCTCACCAAAGCCTATACCAAACTCTCTGGGTGACTTACAAGTTTTATTTCAAGCACAAGATCATCTTCTCCTGGCTTTTGCCTTGACCTGGGCAACACAGAGCCCTGTGAGATGTAAATCTAAGCATGTAAATAAATAAATCAATCCAAAATAGACAGATATTACTGCTAAAAAATATATACATAAAGACAGAGCAAAGGGAATGAGGATATGTACAAACATTTGTTTAAATATGAAAGAGATGTTTATGGACTTTGTGTTTGCTTCTAACAAATATTCCCATGCTCTCTGTTTACTGCAGATTTAATATTAAGCAAGATRTGAAGAAAATAAGCCCCTTCACTGAGTCTGTAAAAAAAGCAAATGAGCCCTGCCTGTGCCATTAGCACCTTGCTCCTACTCTTCCAGTCTGGGTCATCATGGAGGAGGCCATGAAGCACAGGAGGTGAACAGATAGGGCTAGTGAAGAGAGGTAATGARCTGGAGTTTCTCCTCACCATGCAAGTGCAGGACAACGAGAAGAAGCCAGGGTAGATCCTTCACCTTTCCTCTACAAATCTAAGCCTCCCTGTTTGGCAATGATCTCCTGATCAAGGGAGCCCTCCAGGGTCCACTGCACTCAGCAGCTTGGCTTGTTTGAATTCTGTGTGCCTTTAGCCCTTAATCTTAATGTAGCATGTGCCTTATAGATATTGTTGTAAAAGTGGAGTCTTTTTATTTAGAAAGGGCTGCACTGAGCAACAAGTGCACTGCAGATTGGACACTGACAATCTAGAAAGAGATATGCTATTGCTAGGTAAAACACATGTGAACAGCCTCTCTGTTTCTCYTTCTATGAGGCCTTTCAGCCTCTTTGGTCTACAGCCAAAGGGACGTAGGCATTATGTTGCTGAAGGTCATAGTTCCTGAGTTGTAGACACCCAGTGGTATTTCTAACATGCAAATCTGATCTATGGGTATGCTGGAAATTTGGCATCTTGGAGTGGGATTTGTGGAAAGCAGCTGAGTGAGGAGCTGCCAAAGCTTGAATGAGCAATCGTGCTGCCAAGGGGATAAGGAAATGTTTTAAATTGCATCCTTTGCTGAGAATTGACACTCTTACTCTGGGCAAAAGATGCCATTTTCTAATCACTCTACTGAGCATAATCCTTTCTCTGAAGGAGCAGAGAACCTCACRCTCAGGTTTGAGAAAGGCCATGTTGCCTTGGTTCTCTGGAGCTCACTACAAGCCTCTATAGAATGCCAGCTTGTTTCCATCGAGTTCTTTTCTATCAAGATGATTACAGAAGCCTGAATTGGCCAGGCTGCAGAAGCCTAACATGTACTGCCTGATAATTTGTCTGTTGTGACATTATTCCTGTACTCCTCTGTGCCTGCTTATTGTATTTTTTTTTCTTTTCTTTTCCTTTCCTTTTTTTTTTTTTTTTTTTTTTTTTTTTTTTTTTTKTYTTTTWKKWWWTTTTTTTTTTTTTTTTTTTYTAATATTAGGACTGTAGGTCATTTAGGAAAGKGTATGTTATTTTGTTCTTGATTTTTGTTTCTCTCTTTGCATGGCATTATTTAATTGCGAACCTAGAMCAGGAAAGAAATGCAGATCTTTGTTCTGTGCAGGAAATAGATGCAGTGTCAGCTGACGTGTAACCAGAAGAGCAGAAATYAGGACTGACCTTTTCTCAAACAGTGGTGAGCTTTTTTTCAAACAGTTTTGTGGTAAGACAACACTTGCTGACCACCATTACAGGTAAGTAATTGGAAATCTGAGTCTATATACTACATACTGTGTATTTGTACTGCTACATTCTCTGTATTTGTGTGTGGCTAGCCACCTTTATGTCTGAGCAATTCTTTGTTGTCTCCTCAAACAGCTGTGAGTGGAAGAGAAGAATTCCCTGGGATGTCATGGGCTATGACATCTGGAAAAGACTTGGACAAAAAGGCTACCACAGCACAGATGGAAATGGTGTAACAAAAACTACTGCTAATCAAGAGACAGACCTATAATAGCTGGTTTGACCTGTTTCACTACTAAATAAATATTTGGCTCCAGATTACAGTTAATATTAAAAAAAGAGAAAAACAAAATCAACATTAGAGGAACACTTGGGGAATGGTATCAGAATATTTATTTTTATTTATATTGAACTCATCTCATTTAACTTTTGCTACCCTCCAGTCTGTGGAGGAAGTGCTAGATGGGATGAGTCACCTACCAGTGCTGGTGACTTCMGATATCTGTCTCAGATGGCATGAATGTGCCTCAGGAAGTGCCTGTTTCTCTCCTTTGTCTATTAGTGGAGGTTTGTGACTATTTCAGCCAAAAGCCCAACTTTTAAACACACACAGCAGAGCAAGAGCAACCCCACCCTTCCATGTGGGCACTCCTCAGTTTTCCGTCACAGGAAATGGAAAATCTTGTTAAGTCTTTTATGCTAAAGTGATGGGGCAGCACTCTATAGTCCCTCACTTGACAATTCATTGTAATCATCGAATCTGGGCAGGGAAGGGAAGTCCTGGGCTGGTGAGACACCTCCTGTCCCATGAGAACCCATGGGATGTGCCAGGGCTCCTGGCTGTGCTGGGTGAACCCAGCATCTGCTGGCCTCACCCGCTGGTGGTGGCATCAGCAGGGGTTTCCTGGGTACCTGGGGCTGTTGTGCCAAGTGTATCTGCATGTGTGACAAGAGCTAAATGAACGAGGGGAGCACATGACAGATTTGCCTAGCGAGTGGGAAATAGATTTTTGTGTGTGTGAACAGAAATGGAACAGTGACACAGAAATAGAAAAATGTGTTTCTTTCATAGGAA
This sequence comes from Malurus melanocephalus, assembly GCF_030028575.1. Classification (NCBI taxonomy): domain Eukaryota; kingdom Metazoa; phylum Chordata; class Aves; order Passeriformes; family Maluridae; genus Malurus; species Malurus melanocephalus. Next base: position 2,029,383 of record NW_026623250.1, on the reverse strand, counting down.
AGAGAGGCTGGTAGAACTACAGCTGCATTCCCTCCTGAARAGCTCCTTCTTTACACTACTTCCACCTGCTCGAACTTCTAACTTGCATCCCTTTCAGGAGGTGTGGAAGCAAATCAGGCTGTGACTGCCTCTCGCTTCTGCCAGTAAAACAAGAGTCATTCAAGTTCTTAGTTCTTGTGCTCAATGAAGTAACAATTAGTTCTGGACAACTGTGATGATTGAAAATTTCAATTTTTTTAGAAAATTATTTAATAAACAGGAGTGTGAGGCTCCTGTAGATCTAGCCAACTTAGCCAGTTGTCAAACCTTGCTAGAGAAACAAAGCAGATAAAATCCAAATGCATTATCACYGCACCTTAGCTAGCCTGTACTGCAGACTTCTTTCTCTCCACTCATCTGCCACTCAGACATTTAGACAGGCTGTCATTATAAGCCATCCACTGCCCCAGCTTTGTCCCAATTTTTTCAAGCCCTACAGCACTGTCATTTGAAGTGTCTGGTGAGAGAATTAAAGTAGATGAAGACTGAGGATACCACTCCCTTAGGTAATGATATATTCTGATTCCCTCCAGCTATCTTCCTGACAACCCAGTCCTCCTCATCCTGGCCTTACTTTCCACTTCCACAGACCGAAGAATAATTAAAACTCCTCTGCATAAGGCATGGCTTCATTCAACATTCAGCTTAGACTCTGTGAAAAAATGCTTCTGACAGATGGGGTGTATTCTGTGCCATGGCAATAAGAGAGCTGGCAATAGCCAGCAGGAAAAGAAGACAAAAATACCTGGCATGGAAAAACCAGGAAAGAAGGGAGACAACAACACTGAAATGGTGCTTGAAATGAGGCCTCATCAGTTTAAACAAAAGAGCGCTAGACCTTGGAATTGTTGTGGACGTACCACCCTGAATGCATTTAGTAGAGATAAAACCAGTGAAATATATCTCTTGATTCATCAGGTATTCAAGAGATTTTAGGATGAGGTAGGAGCATACAGTTATTTGGGGAATCCATCAGTGCTACAAGCCAGGAGAGTTGCAGCTTGGCAGTCATCATGAGTCAGTCAAATTTCCTTGCTCCAAATTGTTCCACAAAGAAAGCAGTAGGTCTTTGATGAAACAAAATCACCTAAAGTCACCTACTGAGGAACCTCGGAAAGAAAGTTTCTAGAATAAGCAGTTTTAAACACCATGAGACTGTCAAAAAGTGCATACTGGGGTGATCCTGGAAATGATCATTCTCATAACTTGCTCTTCCTAGCAACACTAGGACTACTTGTCTCTGCTCCAATTAATCAYATTTAGATGCAGCATTTAGCACTAGGAAGCTTTTCTATCTTAAAAACACAGTGAAGAGAATAAAAAACTGTGCCCAAAAACCCCTACAGAACTAATTGTGAACCCAAAGGCACCCACACCCAGTCATTTTGGCAAGATGAGACWCTCAAAAAAGCAAAGCTCTCATGACTTGTGATGTTATCACAGCCTTGGAATGTGTGCATAGTCTTACTTACGTGCAATGTTACGGGTCTTTTTTTTTTCTTAATTGTATTAAATCGTTGATATATCACATGCTATCATAACAAGAAAAACAGGTTTGAGAAAACAAAACAAATATGCCAGCGTAGTCATAATTGCATTTAAGAGATAAAATAGGCAAACATGAGATGTAGGGGCAGAGAGAGACTGAATGTGCCRTGGTTTCCCTAATTATGTGGACAGAGCTTGGTGTTCCTCAAAGGTGATACACAGAGTACACGCTGCCTRCCAGATGGTTGCTCTCCAGGCACTTTTTCTTTGCTGCATATTGGGCAAGGCAGCACACAGGGCTCTAACCCAGGCTGCAAAGGGAGCCAGGATGTGGAGAGCCAAGGAGCCCTGCAGTGTGATTCCTTCCACTCTACAAACTCCCTATCATTTTCAGTCCAACCTGAACTGTCTTTTTATGTCAGCAAAGCAAGATCGTGATATTCCCTTGAGAGTAATAACCATTGAAGCTGTCTTGCCTGAGTWATGACAGCTGAAAGTTACTAACAAGTATGGGTGGGCAAATTTAAAACAGGAAGGAGAACAGCAGCACCCAGTAAAGGGGGAAAAGTTCTCCACCACATCCAGACTTGAAGAATGAGCACAGATACAGAGGAAGCAGTACTGCCCAGAGGTACTGAGGATCACAAACCCCCCAATTTTTTTACCAGGTCTGAGCTTTCTTAGGGTTTGTTTTTGGTTGGTTGGTTGATTTCTTTGTGGTTTGCTTCTTTTTTCTTGCTGGCTGCTTGATATAAAGTTTGTTTGTGAGGGTTATAAATGCTCTACCCACTATGCAGCACCCAGGCAATAAAACTGGGAGCCAGAATAGCCATGTTATTGACTGCATAATCCCCAGAGACAGTACCTACTCATTAGTGAGGTCCTTGAAGGGAAAGAAAGTTTAGCCTCTGCTGGTACAGCTCCAACTGCATTGGTTTGAAAGCAAATACAATCCAGAGGGCAGATCCACATCTTGCTGAAATGAGACAGCTCCCAGAGAGGAGCTGGACTGGGACTGTAACCAGAGCTCCTGTAGGTCAGAGACACAGAAGGTGTCAGAACAAGCTGTGTAGATTTTCTTTCTTGTGTCATTAACCTTCATAGATTAAGATTTTTGGAGGTGTAGTTTAGGTATCAGAGGCAATTATACAATCAATCAAAGTTTATTTRCACGTGAAATCCTCGGTTTTTCCCCATGTAATTTAATGAGCTGTCAGATACTGCTGTTTTCCTGTTTAGTTGGTGCTGGTAACTRTAACTTTGGGTTGCATGATGCAGGGACTGGAGGGATTGATCCATTGGGATCGATGCACCATGCATGAGGAATTCACTCTGCACACAGTTATATCTGTAACTATACTTAGAACAGTTACAGAACTACTGTGTTTCCCTGGCTACCTGGTCTCGCTTTAATGGCTAATCGGAGAGTTTTTCTGCTAAACTCGTGAAAAGGAGAATACATTTACCCTCTTATCTGGGGAGATGTACAGAAAGTGGCTTCCAAGAATGGGATCTGTTCAGGATTGCTGAAGGAGATGGTCAGAGCTTGTGAATATGCCTCCTAAAGACAGTTGTGCTGAACTGGCTGGATTGGGAAAATGAATTTCTCTCATGTAAGRATTTTGTTTTGATATTTCCTGGTTCACAGTTGGCCCTCTTGCTTGGGACTGGAAGGAGGTTTTATGGGAATGGCTCTGCTGAAAGTATAAGCTTTAACATGGAAGACTCTGGGTTTCCTTGCTTGCATCTGCAACTAATACAGGAAAAGAAGACACTTTGCATCCTATGTACTTCACACTCTGTTRCACATTATTCCTGGAGAAACATGGGATGACAAATAACACACTGAGTAGAGAGAGACTGACTATTTGGAAAAACATTCACAGCAGGAAAAGCAGGGGGAGTGTGGGAGAACATGGAATGGGAGAACAGCCTCCCTAAAATGGCATTTGTAATAAACCTTGCTAGATATAGGTGTCCCTGATACTTTTGCTTTGAAGTAAGCTCCAGCAGAGCACACAGCCTATTAATGATTGCTAGCTATGCCAGTTGATGGGATAAAAGGAGCAAATTCAAGAGTATACAATAAAAAGAATTAAAACAGATCACCTTTTGTATTTTCATATGAGCACATCAACAGGTGAACTTTGTCCTTTATAAAAGAAACACCATATCTAATTAAGTCTGAATGCACTTGGAACACATTTCTAGTTTTCTGAGCAAGTCAGAGATTTAGCATGGCACCTGATGACAACCTGAGAATATGACTTTTCAATAAGTTGCAGTGGTTTTGCCTGACTTTTCTTAGATGTGTTTGAACATACCGTGCATGAATTAAAAGTAATATTGGGATTAAGAGACGGAATATGAAAATGATAAAATTCTACAAATTCAGGGTTCAATATTAATTTGTTGGTGTGCATCCTGTATGTTTTGCACAGGCAAGGTAATAACAAACTGCCCTAGGCTTTCATTAGRACAGCATGTACCATATGGTGAGAAAACCTTGGCTCTTCCTAGGCACTGTCAGCCAWCTGACCATTCTGCTTATCTTAGCAAGGGTGTCAGAGAACATTTGAGATCAAATGGCTTCTAGATCTGCCTTCTTGATGTTATGCCTCCTTCTCCACTTCATTTCTGTCCACGTTTCTCCCTGGCCATGGTTTCCCTGCTGGAGTTTTTCTCCTTCTGGAGCTGCTCCTCCCTTCTCGACCTGTATACCTGCTCTAGTCACTTCCCAATTCCTGTGACAACCTCACAGCTGCTGTTGGGCTGCCTGCTCCCACCTTTAAGCTTTATTGCTGGATGCAACAAAAAAAAAGTGAGGACTGAGAAAATCTTGGGAAAAACTTGAAAAAAACAGCTTTGATGCTGTTTGTGCAAAAAGTCCCAGTGAGCCCATCTGCATAAATTGCCTTCTGCAATGTGACTGAGTGTGTGAATCTGCTGATCTTAACTCTGCCTGCATCAAAAGCTGGGTTTATTTTCATGGCAGAGTGATTATCCCTCACCTTAGACTTGTTTTTATCTATCTTTGCACAGAGTAGTAGCAGGCACACTTAAACCTCCTAAACAGGACAGTGTCAAGGACATTCCAGCTAATGCTAGCTGGAATAGCAGTGAACCACTGACAAGAGAACATTAGAAGTTCACTATCTGTGGGGTTTTTTTTTATTATTTTTAATAGCTGAGAAGCATCTAGAGAGGTGGAATTTTATGTCTCCATTGATGCAGCTCTAAAGAGACATAAAACAGTGCATTCAAAGATGTAAAATACTGCTAAAAATAATTTTGAAAACATTCTAAGAGGAAATATTGAATCATCATTGAAGGCCTCTTTTTTGTGATGTGAGCATTGCTGCCATTATCTGTGACACTAAGTTTGGATTGGACAACATGACTTAGAGTGGCATGAATTTTGGGGCTAAAATAAGCAGAAAATCTTTTTAGAGATATCACACTAACTGCAATTTTCCTCATGGGATTGTTACCCATGTAGACATGTAACCTGCTGTTATCACTGCAAAACTCATCAATGAGTTCAGTAGGCAGAGAAATGATTGAAGCATTCTGCCTAGCTCCAATTTCTCTTCCCAACTCTTCTGTTCTTTGTGCAGTAACAGAGGTGATCTGAAGACCATCTGATTTTCTATGTAGGACACGTCCCAAACTCTGCTTGAAGAATTTCAGTCACAGTGGTTTCTTTCCCTCTGTGCTCCCTGTTATGAAGTGCTGGGAGGTGAAAGCTGAGAATTCACCCTGCACAGACTGAGAGGAATGCAGAGAGTGAAAACAGAAGGAGCTGGTGCTTYCAGTCATGGATGTAGTCATGTAGTACATCTTCACTTGTGGTGCTCCCACACAGCCAGTGATGTGGGTACTTCAGCAAACTGATCACACCAAATAATGAAGTGTCATGCTCTTGGGCCAGCAAAATCTATTGTAAGGCAAATATAGGGATAAAAATGTGGTATGGAGGTCATAGGAAACTAGAATCCTCCAAAAGGAAACTGTAACTTGTCAGCCCTGGTGAGGAATCCTCTTTCCATTCCCCTTCTGCTTACTCATGCAGTGTAATCAGYTTAGGCAATGACCTATATATCAATTACAAATATGAATCAGTGAGGCAACATGAATGGCACCTGATATGTATGCAGAGAAACATGTCACTAAGAAAAAATTATAACTGCTTAATCTAATTGCATATTATGCAGATTGCAAAAACCTAAAATGTACAGCAATAGGGTTTGAATTCCCTGCAGAATACAGAAGGATGTCCCATCTCGTTGTACCCTACAGATTGCACAGAGTGCTGGGATGAAGCCCAACACCCCCCACAGCTGGCTGACCAGCCGAGCTGCTGAACTCGGAGCTGTGGTTTGCCACCACAGAGAGGTGCTTTCTGTGTTYCCAGAATGAGCTGCTTGCCTGCTTGGTCTGAAGGAGAAGTCCATGGTMCATGGAATCCCTTCCGAGGTTTTGGTAAAGCAGGGCTGGAGAAGGGTAACACAAAGTGGTGCAGTGAGGAATGTAGCATTAAAATACTTCAATTTGGRCAATAGAAGATGTATTTGTTTCTCRCCATACCAAACGGATCGATCTTGCTTGTTAATTTAGTGATTGCATGGGTTGGTGGATTCTGATTCATAGTCAGTGATCTTCAAACTTGAAAGAGGGAGCAAATAAACGCTTTTTAAATGTATGTATTTAGGTGAGAAAGGCAAAGGACACTGGGACACTCTAACACTGCAAGGTATTGRGCAATCTTCATGGTTTGTTGTCCACATTGTTTCAATATCCAAAGGTGAAATGGGCTTGGGTTCTAGCACAAACCAGCCACCACCTGTCTATTAAACAGGAAACCTTTCAAGTGACAATGGGTGCTAGGAAGGATGCTGAAAGTTCATCCAACACTCCTAAGTTGTGCATCAGTTCAACTAGGTTTATGTATTTTGTGGATCTTCTTTTTTATTTTGCTTTATTTATAAAATTCCAGTTTCCTTACCAACAAATCTAGAGTTGAACAAGGGAAAAAAGGGGAATCTGAATATTTCCCCTTTTGCTCCTSTCAGGAGAAAAAGGAAATGACAAAAACCAACCCTCAGGAGAATAATTCTGTCTATTTTATATTGAATCTGTTCTCAGGACTTACCATATCCCATCCCAAATTAAGAACTTTTCTCTTCCAAAAAATGCCAAAGAGCTTTAAGAAGCTTTTTGGTACATTAAATATCATGAAACTGGTTGATGATACACAAATGGAAATTACCTGGTGATTTAGGCCAAAACTTGCTGCTGAAATATTGGTAAGATGATGTACTAAAATTGAATCTCCATATGTGAATGTGATCAGACCAGAACATCTATATTTCAACAGTGGATTTATTAAAGGATTATTTAGGCTTGGTCTCGTATGTCAGTGATGCAGAGATAAGCAAACAATTTTTTTCATTTGAAACAGGGTATATTAGATTTTCTAATTAACTTGCAGTATTGTTAAGACAGTGCTTATGACATGTAAACCAAGCATACTTGATCCTAAATAAGTGCTGCTGCTTAGAAGTATCAATGCCGGCAGTGCAGGCTAAGTAAGAAGTACTGAAATCGTGAAGAATTTAATTTCTGGGATTTTTTTTTTTTTTTTTTTTTTAACTACTAAAGAAACACTTTTCTCATTTACAGCATTAGTTTTACACTACATTTTTTTTTTCTGTGAGAAGTGTTATTCTAAAAACCTCTAATCAAAAGGAGAAGAAAGATACTTACATTGCGTGAGKATGACTGTCTTGAACCAGTTTGCAGGTATTTTAATACCTAGAGACCATAGCAGAGGTAAGAAGGCCAGACTTGAACACCAGCTACATCCTGCAGCCCCCAGACAAGACAAACTCCAATCCACCGTGCCACTGTGGTGTTTTGTACTCTAACAGAACCTGTGGTCCAAATCAAAATTGAGTATCATCAACCGCACAAAATAAAAAGAAAAATACCAGGCTCTAACCTATCCTGTAGATGCTGTAAATTTATTATATGATCTAACACAGTACCATCTCAGGCAACAGRGCTGTGGGATGTTGCCTTCACTGCATGGTTTGTGCAAAGTGACACAGCCCAGGATATTCCTGCTCATTCTGTTCTGTCCCTGCGTGGTCATTTCTCCTTGCTGCCCACCCTTCTGCTGGAACAGGGACAGGTTACATTGCAGTTGACATTTTTCCCTCTAAACTATGTTTAGCTGAYTATACTTGGGCTCTTGGCTAGTGCTGGGCTTTCTTCCAGCTAAACTTGAACAGACTCTAAATACTAACATTGTGCTTTGGGTTTTCCAAGTTCTAAAAGCGATACTAAAATGTTGTCAAACTTGCTGTGCTGCTGCTCCTAAATGCATGGCTCTGTCCCATCTCTGTCTGTCTGACTGGAATAGCAAGAGCAGACTGGTTTCACTTGCAGGTTCTCTCTGATGAGCACATCATTATTATTCTTGCCAGAACAGCAGTATTTTTTTTATCACTGTGATAGTTAGGTTCACCTCATCATCCCTTCACCCTTTCTACCATAAAAAATAACAACAAACCTGAAATATGTCCATCAAGAATAGTTCCTCTGATGTAGCACCAGACAACTGGGATACTGTGCAGWCAAAAAGTAAGGAAATACAGTAATTGATCTGATGCTTTCTATGATTTTCTCTTGGTATTTTTTAGACTTATTTCTCTGTTTTTCATGTGAAAGTCGCAAGTATTTTAACATCACTTTCCGCACTTTCATAGATTTCCAGGGTCTAAAGATTGTTGTTTTATTAATAAGAGAGACAACTGAAGAAGCAGAAATGTTAAACTTGTGCATGGTATGGAAGCAGTAAGATGCAAAACTGGCATAGAATTAGTGTGTATTTATATAATGCATTTTTGTTTTAATTCTAACTTCAGCTTGTAAAAGTGAAGTTCTCATAAATTTTTTCACAAATTGTCTTGAGGTGAGTATGAAATAATTGAGCGTTGAAAAAATGTACTGTAGAAACAGCTCTGGACAAGTACAGTCTGTATTACTCTGGAAGCTGTAACAAATAAATCCTTAAAGTGCATATTTGAAATACAATGATACATGAATTCCTAGTCTAAGCACCATCAGTTCAAAGATGTTTATTGGCATGGGTAGAAGCAATCTGGAGACAGAGAACTTCTTTCTTTTTCTCTTTGTTTTGTTAATGTGAAATACAGGACTAGGAATGCTGTGAGGATCCGATTTCAGCTTTGAGAATTCAGATGGCCTTCAGTCATGTCAACAGACTGTCACTTTTTTGTCATGTTGGAAACTGGCTAGAAAGCAATTTTGTCTATGAAGACATTCACAATGTCTTTTATTTCTGTATATTCACCAGATAATTAATTTCACCTTTAAAAGTGTAAAATGGCACTTTCCAATAAAAGCAGTGAAGAGTAGCGAGATGGTTCTGCAATGAGCAGTTCTGCAGAAGCCCTGGTGTTTCCAGGCACGGGGGCCAAGCTGGATCAGCTTCCCCCACAGGGCTTCAGCCCTGGCACCTGCCTGTGAGCCCAGCCCAGGGCAGCCACAGCCTCCCTCCTGCAGCCCCGCAGGGAAAACTTGTGATTATTTCTCTAAGGTGGAGTCTCTCCAGCAGGAAAGCAACAAGGACAGAGCATGGCTCCATGGTCAGACATTGTCCAGGAGAGGGGGAAAAACCTTTTGTTCCCAAATCTGACTGGTGTGGGCACATACCCTTCCTTCTCCTCCCACAAAATTGCCTTGGCCCACGTTCTTCATGTCTGTGTTCTTGTTGCTGCTGTCAAAACTGTGCCATTCCTGGGAAATATTCAGTTTAACCAGCTGTCATTTTCAGTTGGARAAAAGCTTTCCTCAAAAATGCTTCTACCTGCTGTGCTGAACACGTTCTCACTCCTGTGCACAACCCTGTTGTTTCAGAAGAATTATTCATGGCAGTTGGTTTTTGTGAAACTCTCACCCTGGCCTGGTGCCCGACAATTTTAATTGGGGAAAATAATAGCACAAAACTGAGGGGGGCTGTTGTGAATTCTTTGATCCATTTAAGCTGCCACTTGGAAATCAGACCCTACAAATACAAAGCTACTACAGACAACAAGGTGGTCAGCTAATGAAAAAAGCAGTTAAAAAAAAAAAATTTGGCATTTTTTCTTCAGTCTTCTCAGAGTTAGTAGAGCTGGTGACATGTCTGCCAGCTTTACATAAATAGAAAACTTCTAACTCTTGCCCATGAAATTTATAGAAATATTTATTTTTAAAAATTTAAATAGAAGTATATGACAAATGACTATCATCTTTTAAAATATGTCTTTGTGCAAATGCAGAGCAAAGCCTGCTGAAGCCTTGACTGATCTGACAGAGGCATATCCAGCTAGGAGAGGACTTCAATGAAATAAGAGGAMGGGAGAGGTGTCCATTTCCATTAGACACTGTGTTGTCAGGAATCCTTCCTCCCTTTGGAGCAGCACTAGGGCTGAGTGGAGCACAGCTGACTGCAAACCAGCCCAGAATGAGGAGCTCTGCAGACACAGACTGATTTCCTGCCTCCCTGTCAAGCACAGCATTGCTTCAGAAAGGTGGCCCTGGGGGGGCAAGGAGGGCTGGTGGGGTAAGAGAGGCAATTTAGCCTACTTTAGTAGTCTTTTAACAGAATTGCTTGGTAATTACAGAAAATGTGTTCTTATTCAGTATTTATATTTTAATTGGATTTATCCAGGAAAATAATTTTCAGATTTGGTTTGACAAGGTTTGAATTGTCAAACAAGCTTTGCAGCTATATTAATCAAGTCAGCCTGCTATGAGAATGACARCCTATTTTGCCACAGTAGGAGTTTTTTGTTGGTAGACTTAAGTGCCAAAATAAGCAGAAATTATGTGCTTATTCTCTAGGGGAAAGCATAGAGCAGTGTGTTTTCAATTCACCCTTTGAAGGCCTACTCATAAAATTATATAGGTGTGAGCCCTGTCAGAAGCTCCTGGCAGGAAGTCTCCATGCGTGTGTCTGTGGAGCAGGCAGTCATTTTCTTCAGCTGCAGCTCTTCTGTATGGGAAAGCTTAGTTTAGGCACGTTTAGCATCCTCCTCCATGAGGTGTTTGGGAATTCACTTGTCCATGCCCATGGTGACCTGTGGGAGGAGGATGTGTAATGCTCTCTCTTCTGAACACATTGTGATGCTGGGGCAGAGTGGCTGGAAAGCTGCCCAGGGGAAAAGGACCTGGGGTTGCTGTGACAGCGGCTGAACATGAGCCAGGGTGTGCCCAGGTGGCCAAGAAGGCCAATGGCATCCTGGCCTGGATCAGCAATGGTGTGGCCAGCAGGAGCAGGGCAGGGATTGTCCCYCTGTCCTGGGCAYTGCTGAGGCCACACCTCSAGGGCTGTGTCCAGTTCTGGGCCCCTCCCTGCAGGAAGGAACTGAGGGGCTGCAGCGAGTCCAGAGAAGGCAACGGAGCTGGGGAAGNAGAGAAGGCAACGGAGCTGGGGAAGGGTCTGGAGCACAAATCCTGTGAGGAGCAGCTGAGGGAGCTGGGGGTGTTCAGCCTGGAGAAAAGGAGGCTCAGAGTGACCTCATTGCTCTGTAGAGCTGCCTGAGAGGAGGCTGTGGCCAGCTGGGGGTTGGTTTCTTCTCCCAGGCAACCAGCAGCAGGATAAACGCACAAAGTCTCACACTGCACCGGGGGAGGTTTAGGTTGGACATCAAGAAAAATTTCTTCACGGAAAGGGTTGTCAAGCACTGGAATGAGTTGGTCAGGGGAGAGGTGGTCGCCAGACTCMGCAGCATTCATGAAAATACCTGACATGCCACTGAGTGTTATGGTTTATTTGAAAGGGTGGTGTTTGCACTAAGGTTGGACTCAATTATGTTGGAAGCCTTTCCCAACCCTAATGGATCCATGAAAGCTGGGAAGCAGGAGTCTGGGAGTGCCCCAACAGGACGTAACACTGCCCACGACCACTAAGGATCAGATAAGAGTAACTGCTGCTCTACCATAATTACACCCTATGTAAGCACTTAAAATGTGAATGTGTGCAGATTAAAAAAGGTCTTTGCCAAGGTCCCAACCTTAATGGAATGAATAGTTCTGTTATTTTCACAAGTTTACTTACTTAAATGCATACCAATCTTGTGAAGAAAGTGGTATATTATTTAGCCCTAAACAAATTAGGATATGCTAGCAGATTGATAGTGAGGAGACCATTAGAATTGAAAAGGGATTACAGAGTTTGTTTTATTTTGGAAGTTTGTTTGTGCTTTTTTTTTATTATTATTATTCTTTACAAGGGTACAGAATGGAAGATACTCACATTTTGTTTTTGTTAAAGAAATCCAACTCTTTCCTTACTTTCATTTTAGCAGGCAGAATAAGCCAATTTATGAAAATGTCTTTGATTTGCCCTTTCCCTTCTAAAGAGTGGTTGCTGTCCATCCCTCTGTCTTGGAGCACAATACCTCAGTCTGCTCACTTACCCAAAACAGATCTTGTGGTGCAGATACATCTGAGATCATCTCGAAAGCTTCTCCTGTTGAACCTCTCACCTTCTGAGAGCCATCTGTGCTCCTTCAGACTAAATTGGATAAGCAACAGCTAGAAAACAAAACCTTCTTCAGAAGTTTAGATGCACTGGTGGTAATGCAAAATAAAAATAAGAGAGGGAGCATGATGATTTCTATTTAAATTATGGTTGCAGCTCCTCAAAACTTTCTCTCTGGAGGCATGTTCAAAAACAGTTAAAGAATTTTTTTTTTACTGTAGATATACCTCAACACAGAGAGAGAAATTGAGAGAACTATAGAAGTTAGCACTCAGCCCAACAAAAGAGTACCTTCTGCATATCCCATGAACTTTATAGTTACTTCAGTTGAATAATCAGTCTTTGAAAATTGGATTTATGTATACCCATTAACAATTGTTGATATGAACATTGCAAATGACTGCCAAAAGCCCCACAGTCTGTTTTTTACCTTGTTTCTCTGCAGTCAGGTATTTAGAGCTCTCAAGCTACATCCAGATATTTCTGCAAAAAACATTCCCAAGAGAAAAGAATATTGTTGAGGTTTTTGTTCCTCTAGGAATTTTTGCCTTTCAGTTCAGTAAAGAGCAGGGATGTTGCTTGCTGGTGCTATTGCACTCCTGCCTTTTGCCATCCCTGGCTGCTGACAAGCTGTCACCTTCTACCAGCCCCATGTTGAGAGTTGAAGTATTTTTGATGAAAGGGACTTTATAAAGATATTTAATAGTTTATTCTAATTCAGTGAGAAACAGTGTATCAGATCTTCAGTTGGGTATGAGCCTTGAACCAAATTAATCAATGATACAGGAAAAGTATATAAACTTAAGTTTCTAAAGAAGCTGAAAAATCAAGTTGAAACTAATAGGAACAAAAGAGATATTATCTGATTGTCTTTCTGCACAATTACTTTCTGTAATTTCTGAGGTTTTGTCTGAAGGCCACTTTCTCTTGTAGTGACTATTGTCAAGGATGCAGTTGTAGCAAGGAACTCTTCCACAATATATACCAGTGGTGCTTTTCTGCATGTACCAAGCATACAATACTTACTGAATGTAAGTTTTTAGATTAAAATATGAATTTTGACATTTAAGGCAATATAAGTAAAAAACCCTTCAAGGCAACCCAGGTTTCATTTTAATTGAAGATTCACTTTATTATCGCAGGTTTATTAAAATAATTCTCAGCAAAATTAATTTCCTTCCAAGAAACAAGCTGCTGAATTAAAAGAAAAGCAATTCTGAATCATGTGCTAAGATATCCAGTAGTGGTTAAATTTAATCAGTAAGCATTGCATCTAATGAGCCCAGTTGAGGAGCCACTCAGTTAATGTATCCTTGTTATGTATCCTTGTTAGGGTAGTCTGAGTTAAATGCAAACTACCAAGAAGGAATTAGCCATTTAATCAACTCTGTTAAGACACAACATTTTTTAACCTAATTCTACCTAAAGCTGCTATATAATGATGAAAATACATCTGTTAGTGAAGACATAAACTTTATGTCAAAGACTGAGAAACCTGTTTCACTACACATGTCCAAACAGCAGGTAGATTTTCTTAAGCAATTAAAAGATAAATTTTCTTCAGTATTGGCTTAGATGAACTCATTTTTATAAAAACCAAAGCAAACAAAAGGATGGAACCATTGCTTGAATGAGTGACTCTGACAAACCAACACTGAAGAAATCTTATTAATTTAACATTGTTGACATGGGCTGAGTGGCAAAACAGCTTTCAAAACAGAGTGAGTGAAGCAGAAAATTTAAAAATGCTGTAAGCTTTAAATAAAACATAAAACCATTTTGTGCATATGTGTGTGTGGGGAAGACCATTACACACAAGACAGTGTTTGATATACGGCATATAATTACAGGAAGTAAGTAGAAGGTGCCATGATACCTGTCAATTATCAGCAGGCAGAAAATGAAGATAGCATACATAATTCATCGGCATACTGCCCTTTGTTGTTAAGCTGGCTGATTTGGCTCCATATCATAACTGCTTATTTAAAACAAGACATTTAAATTCAAATTAAATACTGTTACCTTTTCAAAATGTATTGTTATTATACTGATTCAGATGTATGTATAGGCATTGCTAAACATTAACAAGGAAGACTGCAACTACTTTAAAATTGCTTTTAAAAAGATGCAGAGGTCAATTCAGACTGATTTCTGTAGCATTTAATTCTGCCTGTTTGAAGTCAGATGAATCTTTAGAAAAAAGCCATCTAGGTAAGAGCTAGCAGCACATACTCATCAGACATTGTGTAAGGGTCTTCATGCTTTTTTTTTCTCTCTAGGTGGGCCCTCATTTAAGATTAAAACAGAAAAAAGTTGAAAAAAACCCACATCGCTACCAAAGAAAAAAAAAAAAAAAAAAAAAAAAAAAAAAAAAAGCACCTAATAGGAATGCAGAGGACCTGGAAATTATTAGTATCCATTGCCTGGGTATCAAAAGACAGAAATTTGACATGACAGACCTGAAAGATGATACAAATTTATGTGCAGGGCAAAAAAAATTAAGAAGAAACTTATTGATTTTATTTAATATTTCAGAATACAAGAAGAAGACTCATGGTGAAATGAAGAGAACATCACATAGAAAACTCATCAAGATAAATGGCTTCTACATAACAGCGAGGGGGTCACAGTTGGAGTTCACTTCCACAAGGAGAGCTGCAGCAAAAAAAAAACTCTTTTACATTAGTAGGATTTCTACCAAGTTTTAACTTTTAGGAGTAACGAATCATTCACACCCATATATAAAGGAAGCCATGGATGCTCTCATTGCTTAAAAAGTTCCAAAGTTCCATTGTGCATCAAAGCTGCCTCTGTGTGATGAACATATTTCCCTTAGAGGAGGTTGTCAGCTCTTGCGTGTGTTTGATTCTAGATAGGAAGATGCAGCTAGAATGCAGTTATACCCTGTGTGACTGCTAAATAAGCATAAACACCTTCCCAGAGGAAAACAATTTTCACACAGAAAAATATTTTTCTAAGTAGAACAACAAAATCTAGTAAATCAGATGATGTGTAGAAACACATGACATGCAAGTAATCTGAAAAGGAGAAGAAAGGTAATAAAATGGGCATGGGATCTGTCCTTGCCACGTAGGCTGCAGTTAACCAAAGAGCATCACCGGCAGCCTAGAACCCTTTCCGAATTTCTGCATTTCCATTACTGGCCTTAATGAGGCCTTGAACAAGAATAATCTGTCTCACAGCTGAAAGGGAAACACTATCAGTTCAGCTTAGGAAAATGATYTGGGTTTTCAAAAGACTGTTGATGTGAATAGCAAAATAAGAAGCAACTGACTGCACAAAAAACAGGACAACAGTCTGCAAAACTAGCTTAGTGGCACAGGCACAGCCTCTCCAATCCCCATCTCTGAAGATTCCCTGGAGCCCAGGTACTTTCTCCTAAGCTGCTAAGCTGTTTATCCTTGCTTTGTGGGCTCTGGAGCTGACTGATTACTCAGTACCTGGGGTATCCTTTGTCTAAATTGAGGAGGAGTTTCAGATACTGCACCTCATTTTATATTTTACCATCCAAACTCACTTCTGACATAAGATGCTATTTGTTCTAGCAAATGCAAAATTGAAAATCCATAATTAATRTAAGGGTTTGGATATAGTGCTTTGGTTAGCTGCAAAGAAATTCAGGTTAATTTATCAACATGTAAAACAATACAAAGTGTCGCCCTATTAGTATACAACACACAACATACATTACTTATCTATCCATACCAGTGTTGTAAAAAGCAGCATATTTTGAAGCACATGCAGAATAAAGAGTAATTTCTTGCAAATAGGTAAAAATGTATCTGAATGTATGTGCTGCATAAACAAAATAGTTTTCACACTCGCAAATTATCTGTATACCCTAAATGTAAAAAAATTACAGTACTGCTGATTATTTCTCCTGAGTACACATAAAATGGTGCCAAAGGGCAGAACATTACCAGACTGGTTCAACCACACCTCAGGCTTCCTGCAGGCATGCTGAAACTATGATCTCAATACATTTATTTGTATTTGTTGCACTTYCTCTCACCCTCGGTGATTACACAGCCGATCACCATGTGGGAACGGCATGGCAGAGCTGGAAAGCAGCTGCGATTCACGAAGGGCAAAGGACATTGYTCCTCTGTGGTAAGATGGAATGACCCAAACATGTGGACAGTGATCGAACAGCAGTGAGAGTAAGGACAAGAKAAGAAAGGATAAGAGAAGTTTGGGGACGTCCTTTCTTTAGTTTTGCCACCAAGATACAGCCTACACTTCATGGTGGCTTTTTTACCTTAGGTCTGCTGGGTAATTTTCCTCATTCTTCTGTTTGTACCTCCAAAAGCCTTCAGAAGGGAGAATGTGTTCTTTTAGCATGTACTCATCTCTACTGCATGACAAAGCTACAGCTGTTCTCCAAAACAGCCCACCCAGGAACCCCTTAACAAGTCCCATGACTGCAGTAGAACTTGACACATGCTGGTGTAATATCTCTCCCAGTCTGGGATTGCAAGCACCTAGTTTCCTTTGACTGGTAGGCCATAACTCATTCTTGTTTACACATTTCTATGAAAATTTGAGAATGGAGGAAAAAGCAAAAATGCTTCTTCTGACCTCTTGCTGAAATCACCACCATTGTTAGAGGGTTTGAATTTTAGTACTGGCTAGAAATAAAGTGATAGTGTATTAAACAAATGGGATGATGCAGAACAAACACAAAAAGTCCAGCCCTACAGATATAAAAGATGACCTTCAGATAGCAAGAAAGAAGTTAATCTAAAATCCAGTGTTCTGTCATTTGTCATTGTTTCTACCTCATGCATAACAGGAAAAGATACTTTGAGATTTAGTATAAAGTATTTGCAAGACATAAACAGAGTCAGATCAGTGATTTCTGAGGAACAATATGGAACAAAAATTTATGCTTTTCTTGCTGACCTATTAAGGATGGGTTTTGAGCAAGGACAGAAACCTGGGAGATGGGAGGTTGGGAGCAGACACAGCCAAGACAGGTGATCCAAACTGACCAAAGGGATATTCCAGACCATGAGACATCATGTTCAGCATATAAAATATATAAGATTATATGGAGGTGGGACATTTTGAGTGATGGTGTTTGTCCTCTCAAACACTGTTACATGTGGCGGTGCCCAGCTGCCCAGGAGATGGCTGAATGACTCCCTGCCCATGGGAAACAGGGCTTTCATTCCTGGTTTTCTTTTGTTTGGYTTTGTTTTGTTTTGCTTTGCTTTGATTGAATGTGYGCCTTTTGCTCTCCCTGTTAAACGGTCTGAACCTCAACCCACAAGTTTTCCAGCTTTTACCCCCATGATTCTCTCCCTGCTCTTGCTGGTGGAACAGTGAGAGAGCAGCACAGTTGCCAGCTGGGGTTAAACAACAGAAACCTTTCTATTTATTAGCTTAAGCCCATCCCCCCTTGCCCTATCACTATCCACTTTGGCAAAAAAAAAAAAACATCTCTGTGGCTGTCCCTAGCCCCCTTTTGGTAACAGAAGGTGCTATAAGGCCTTTCTGGAACCTTTTCTCCTCCATGCTGAACAACCCGAACTTTCTCAGACTTTCCTCATAGAAGAGGTGCTCMATTCCTCAGATCATCTTTGTGGCTCTCCTCTGGACTCACTCAAACTGGTCACAGAACCACAGGATAAGCTGAATTGGAAAGGATCCACAAGGATCATTGAGTCCAACTCCTGTCCCTGCACAGCACCAACCCAAGAGTCACACATTGTGCCTGAGAGCATTGTCCAAATGCTCCTTGAGCCCCAGGCTGATGCTGTGAACACTTCCCTGGGGAGCTGTTCCAGTGCCCAAACACCCTCTGGATGAAGAATCTTCTCATAATATCCACGCAAAACCTTCCCTGACACTTTAGGCAATTCCCTTAGTCCTGTCATTGGTCACCACAGAGCAGAGATCAGTGCCTGCCTCTCTTCTTCTCACAAGGAAGTTGTAATTGCCGTGAGTTTTGTTCCTGTTCTCCAGGCTGAACCCACCAAGTGCCCTCAGCTGCTCCTCACACGGCTTCCCCTCAAGGCCCTTCACCATCTTTGTTCCTCTCCTTTGGACTCTTTCTAGTAGTTTAATGTCTTTCTTATACTGTGGCACCCAAAACTGTCCCCAGCACTSGAGGTGAGGCCTCCCCAGCCCAGAGCAGAGYGGGACAATCCCCTCCCATGCCCGGCTGCCGATGCTGTGCCTGGTGCCCCCAGGACAGGGTGGACCCTCCTGGCTGCCAGGGCACTGCTGCCCCATGTTCAGCCATGGACCAGGATCCCCAGGGCCCTTTCCATGGCACTGCTCTCCAGCCTCATTCCCCAGTCTGTCCATATATCCTGGGCCATCCCATCCCGGGTGCAGAATCTGGCATTTGCCCTTGCTGAATTTCATATGGCCCAGTCCTCCCATTTGTCAAGATCTTTCCAAAGGGCCTCCCTCCTGACTTGGAGGGTCAACAGCTCTTCCAAGTTTTGTATCATCTGTGAACTTGCTTAGTATCCCTTCCAGTCCTGCATCCAAGTAATTTATGAAGACGTTGAAGAGCACAGGGCCAAGGATGGATCCCGATGGAACCCTCTTAGTGACAGACAACCAGTCTGATGTCACCGCAGACACTGTAACTCTTTGTGCCCAACCCATGAGACAGATGCTCACCTGTTGCATGATGTGTTAATCCAGCTGTGGACCGGACATTTTGTCCAGGAGGATTTGGTGCTAGGGACCCCAGAGCWGGATGCAGCCCTGCAGGTGGGGTCTCAGCAGAGCGGAGCAGAGGGGCACAATCCCCTCCCTGGCCCTGCTGCCCACGCTGCTCTGGATGCAGCCCAGGACACGTTTGGCTCTCTGAGCACTCATGGCTGGGTCACATCCAGCCTCTCATCCACGACAATCCTCAAGTTCTTGCCAGCAGAGCTGGTCTCAACCTCTTTTACCCCCAGCCTGTGTTGATATTTAGGTTTGCCCCAACTGAGGTGCAGCACTTTGCACTTGGCCTCCATGATGTTCACAAGAGCTCACTTGTCCGGGTCCCCCTGGATGACATCCCTTCCTTCAGTCAAATAAGTCAGAGATCTGTTCCTCTGAATAGGCCCCAGACCATGTTTTCTATGAAACATTACAAACTATTATCACAATCTTGAAATAGCTTCTATCCATAGGATCTCATATTCTTTACAAGTTCAAATTGATACCAAACTTTGAGTAATGTTCATATGGCTAGAAGATGAACACAGAAACCAAAATTAAACCCATTAATGTGAAAAACCCAGCTGTCTAAAAATTGCAYATGTGTAATACATGTAATGTTCACAGTCAGTATAAAGGTACGYGTAGCTTCTGGTGGAGCCAAACTCACATGCTTGGCGTCAGAGTGTGGGCTTTTGGGTCTTCCTGAAAAAGCTTGTCAATGACGATGGCAGTCTCTGTTCAACTTTCATTTTTGACAAATTAATGCACATAATCCCATTTACTCAGATAAGGCAAAGGACTTCGAATATCTAGTATGTAGGGGTGTGCTGGCAGCTGAGTAACACACATTAAGATTGCTAGACTCAGACAGTTATTCATAGTTTTTCAAATTAGTTAAAAGTAGCAGCTGCTTTTTGTTACACAGTTTTCAGATGCAGAACCTCAGATGGCATAAATCATCAAATCCATTGAAGTCCATTGGAACTATGCTAATTTACATCAGATGAGAATTTAAACTAKTCGAGATACAGACTCACAACAGGAATGTTAAATGAGAAATGCTGTCTAGTGGGTATAGCACAAAGTCTGGAAAAACATTTGATGCGATCGTGTCACTCAGTTAATATGTTGAAAGGTGTGATAGTCTGGGGAATCCCTGACAACTTGGGAAGATGATTTAATTGCAATTTAAAGTGCATATTAGACACCATTTTGTAGCAGTACAAGACTGTATCTATGGAGTTGAAACAGACTTCAGGAGTACCTCAGCAAGGAATACTTTCAGCCTGCAAGAACAATTAGGCTTCAGCTACAAACAACTCTTATCACAGCGTTTTGATATAAATCTGGTGTCGCGGGAAAATCTCATCTGAAGTCAAAGTGACTTGGGCTCTTTCAGAAGAGAAACCTCCTTCAATCCAAAAAGGTTATATGAAGGCAGGACATTTGGAGTAATGGTGTTTGTCCCCCCAAGTCATGGTCACATGTGATGGGGCCCTGCTCTCCTGGAGATGGCTGAACACCTCCTGCCTGTGGGAGGCAGTGAATTCATTCCTTGCTTTGCTTTGCTTGTCTGTAGGGCTTTTCCTCTCCCTGTTAAACTCTCTGTATCTCAACCCATGAGTTCTCTCTTTAATCCTCTGATTCTCTCCCGGATCCTGCTGGTGGGGCAGTGAGCAAGCAGCCATGTGGGGCTTGGTGGCTGGCAGGGTTAAACCACAACACAAACATATAGATTCCCAGAATAGTTGAAGTGCAGTCAAACAGCTTCTCTGCTGTGAAGACGGATCAAGAAGGAGTGAGATATCACATGCACCAGCAAAGCCACAAAGGACAGCCAAGGCAATCTGTTTAGAGCAGAAGAAAACTACAGCTAAAAGAGAAAGGAAAAAGTTCTTCAGAAGTAAAATAGTGTTTTGGAGCTTAATGAGAAACTGGCTTCATCTGAAAAGAGGCTAAGTTCTGCAGCTACTGATCCCAATAGCAGCAATTAGCCCAGCTTCCTCATCGTCAATGAGAAGGTGACCAGTGTTTCCTGTGTGGCAGAGTTACCAGTGATACTACTGCGGCTCTTCTTTCTCCTGACTTCTTGAGACCATGCAATTTACTAGCTTCTTCAACATGGATCAAGAAAACATCCTTTTTGATGCCTTCTAATTTGTTTTAWTTTTTTTTTTTTTTTAACACATCCCCTCTTTACCAGTATCAAAGTAGTTAAAGAAGTCAGGAAACTTGTATAGGGTACCAAGGCCAAATTTGTACCAAAGGCCTGTTGAGAGGGATTGCTGTCAGCTGTAAGTTTTCAGCTTGCAGAAAATTTAACACAAAAATTCAGATGGTGAGTCATAAAGAAAAATGAGTGAAAACAGAGACACAAATATTCAATTCTTGTTAGGGACTACTTGGAATGCTGAAACAAGCACCACTACTTATCTTAAATTTCTTACATAATTACACACTGTTTTCAAGTTCTTGTCACTGCACACAGGTCTGTTTTATGAAAGTTCATATTCAGGTCGAGTTCAGAGATTCTTCATAGACATCAGAGACAAGACATTTTTCTTCTGCCAATGTGATTTTGCCCCAAGCTGCAAGAAGGCTGCAGTGGCCACTGTAAGGGATATTTGCATCTTTTATTGCTTGCAGAAAGGAAGTTTTCAGCCAAGGAATGAAGGAAAAAGAAGGAACCAATTTGCTGTAAATAATGATAAGGTAATGTTGCTAATTACTTCTCCATTTTTTTATTCAAAGGACTTAATACCACCTTACAAACAAAAGACAAAACACAAATTGGAAGTTTTGGACAAGCTAAAATAACAAGTGTCAATATGAATATACCCTTGTGGCATTTAAAACCATACAGGCAGACAAACTTAATACATGAGCTTAAACTGTTAATCCAGAATGTATTCCACCTTTTGTATATGACCACAGACTCACACAGTGATGCAGAATCACCAGAGAGACTACTAATTCAGAAGACTATTGCTGAGAAACTGGAATAAACAGATCAAAGAAGTGCTAAAGTGCCATGTATGGCTGGCTCTATTCCATGGACCTCTTTAGAAAAGACTCTTATGCAGTCTGGATCCCTTGCTGCACCACACCATTTACAGGTGATTATGTCCTTTCTTAAACAGCTGCAGTCGTCCTGAAGTTCCAGTAAAAATGATTGCCTCCACAGGCAAGAAAAATGTAACATGAAGTAAACCCACAGAAGAGCTGAAGGAAGAACCAAAGCAATTTTTCTCTCCCATCAAAGATCAGACTAGAATATCCACTTTGACCATCCACTGGGCTAGTCTGTATTGTCACAGAAGGCTCTGTGCTGTCCTTGAACTATTGCTGAGTTGAGCTACAGTACACCTTTTAAGAGAGACATCTCTTGAGGTTAAAACTAGAGATGGAAAGCCCATTACAATTGACTGTAAACTGTTTCAATAGTTAAATGATCTGCATTTAGGGAAAATTTTACCACTCAGTTCTTGTCTGATTTCGTTCAGCTTCAGCATTCAGAAATCAGATCCTTTTATGTCTGTCAACTAGATGAAGAAGCCAGATGTCAAGTTTCTATTTCATTGTAGATACTTTTGGAATGCATGGTTTTGTTTCATTAAAAAAAAAAAAGAGGAAAAGCTTCCTTGTATCATGCTACATGAATGAATTACTTTTCTGACTTTGCTCTCAATCTTTTCTAAGTATTCTTGAATACTTTCTAAGTATTCTAAACTAGGAAAAGCAAATAAAAAAAAATGTTCCAGTGCAAAACATATAACTAGTATTGTCTATGCAATCCCTAAATAATAATTTTAGTTTAGCCAAGAATTACACAAGACTTTCTGACCAAAGCACCATATTTAAGAGTTCCTTCACTGTTACCCACCTTGACAAATCACTCTGCATCTCTTCATTCCTCCTCCAAATCCTCAAATAATAACTTATTGATAGAAAAAAAATAAAGCAAATCAGCATTTTCAGTTCTACTCAGATCCAGCAAAACTCAAATTTCA
Source organism: Malurus melanocephalus (assembly GCF_030028575.1). Taxonomy (NCBI): domain Eukaryota; kingdom Metazoa; phylum Chordata; class Aves; order Passeriformes; family Maluridae; genus Malurus; species Malurus melanocephalus. The sequence goes on along the minus strand of NW_026623250.1, from coordinate 2,006,601 downwards.
GAAGATGAGAAAGGGAACAACAGCATTAGTTTGCCATGACATGACTGATGAATAGACTAAGGGAATTGTCTTCAGAAGTGGTTTTATTCTTTTTTGCAAGAATTGTACCAATRCATGTAAAAAGGTTATGAAAGGCAGAGAAAAGGTAACAAGTCACAATGAATCTATGGTATAAGACATATATAAAAATACTGGCTCAAATGTCAAAAGTAGAGTAAATTTGTAGCATGGGGATGTTTTAGCATTACTTTGAGATGCCAAAATTGTGTAAGCATGTAACATAATGGAACACTTCAGAATGATCAAAGCCAAAATGTACATGGAAACTCAGGAAAACRAATTAGAGTCTTAAACTCCCCTAAAACAAAAGGCTGTTGTGTTGGCTTTGCTTGGTCTGGTTTTGGGCAGTGCGGGGGCCACAGAAGTGGCTTCTGTCAGAAGCTGCTGGAAGCTTCCACCATGCCCAGCAGAACCAAGGCCTGATGGCTCTGAAGATGATGGACGTGCTTCTGGCCAAGGCTGGGCCAATTAGAGATGTTGGTTAGGCCTTTGTGATAACACATTTAAGAAGAAAAACAAAAAGTCGCGCAGTTTTTCCTAGCCAGAGAAGAGGAGGAGCTAAGAACATGTGAAGGAAAAAATGGGGAGACACCAAGGGCAGTGGAGAAGGATAAGGAGAAGCTGCTCCAGGTGCCAGAACCAAGATTCCTTTGCAGGCCGTGGTGACGACCATGGTGGAGCAGTCTGTCCCCATGGTGACCATGGTGGAGCAGGCTGTCCCCCTGCAGCCCATGGTGACCATGGTGGAGCAGGCTGTCCCCATGCAACCCGTGGTGACCATGGTGGACCAGGCTGTCCCCTGAGCCCATGGTGTCCATGGAGGGTGCAGAGCCTGTGGAGGAGGTGCCCATGCCGGAGCAGGCAGATGCCTGGAGAGGGCTGTTGTCCAGAGGGTGACCCAGGTAGAGAGAGGGTCCCCTGCTTCCAGGCTGGAGCAGCCTGGCCTTGGAACATTGCACCCCCTGGATGAGTGACCCATGCCACAGCAGTTTTGGGAGAACTGCTGTTCATGAGGGTGGAACCAGGCCGGAGTGTTCACAGAGAACTGTCTCCCATGCGAGGGACCCCACAGTGCAGCAGGGGAAGGACTTCACTCCCTGAGCAGAAAAAGAAGATCGGTGATGAATGGACCAAACCCCACCTCCACCCAGTTCTCTACACTGTCGGCGAGAAGGAGGGATGAGCTGGGAGGAAGAACGGTGCCTTTCAGAACTTATTTTGCTTCTCATTATCCTCTTCTGTTAGTAACACAGTTTGTAACTCTAAGTTGAGCCTGTTCTGCCCTTGAAATGTTTTCTCTTGGTCCTAATCTCAACTCATGAATCCTCTGTTTAATTTTCTTCATCTCCTCTGCCCAGCTGTGGCAGGGGAGAGCAAGTGAGCGGCTGTCATGGGTGCCTGGCATCTGGCCGAGTACAAACCATGACAGCTGTTTACTAGAGAATTTACTTTGAGAATAACCTGCCCAATTGGCCTTCAATGGCTCAAAAGTTGAGTGTCTTCTCTGTTCTGAAGATCCAGAATTTGATGGGCAGACTAAAGGTAAAGGTTGCAAATTTAAGACTAAAAAGGACATGCTGCTTTCTCTTGTTCTCAAATGTTTTACTTTAAAAGTTATCCACAAAACACTTGTCTATTTGCCCCCAACTTGTTAAAGCCATCTGAACTGTATCAATAACTTATCTTTGTTGTTTATTATATTTACAATCTTTTAGGTCATCTATGAGTATTGTTAATGACTTTGTACAATGTGGATGCAATTTAAAACAAGCATTAAATAACACAGCAAAAAAAAATTCCTAAAATAACCCCAATATGAACACACTTGCTCAGTTAAGATCCACCATTTACTGTTCTGTTTTGGCTGTCAGTTAGTCAATATTCTACTAATTAGCAGGTCRTATTGATCCAATTAGCATGACATATGAAATGTGTCATGCAACAGTAAGTTGGAATGTTTTCAAGAAATCTAAATATTATACATTACAGTATTGCTATGTAAACACCATACTTTTCAGTTAGTGTGTTAAGAAAATTGTAGTTAGACCTGTTTCTCCTATACCCATATTGACCAACATTAGTTCTACTGATTCCCTTTAAGAGCTTACATATCAGTTGTAAATAATCATCTGGATTATTCTCTTTACCCTTTTTGCTGCTAATACTTTTAACAAAGCTTGTGGACTGTCTTTCTCAATTTCAAATTATTGAAAACAGACAGTAGCAATACAGATAACTTTTTGTTCAGTTTTGGTATAAACATTGAAGTTATCTGAATGTGTTAGTTTAAAATTAGTTTTGATGGCTGACAGACTCCTGAGTTATTGCTGGAATAAGATGTGTTTTGTGGGTTTGTGAAGTGATAAAAGTTTGGGTTATCTTCAGATGCTTCAAACACACTAGAGCATCCACAAGCCCCGGTTTTTATGGGGGACTTCAAACACACCAATATTGGCTGGAATAACAACGAAGCTGGGCACAGGCAATCCAGGAGGTTCCTGGAATGCATTGATAATAACTTCCTTTGCCAAATGATAGAGCAGCTAGGGAGTGAGGTGCTATGCTGGACCTTGTTCTCATGACAAGAAGGGACTGGTGATGAAGCTCAAGAGCAGCCTGGGAAGTGGTAACCATGAAATGGTGGAGTTTGAGAAAGACATGCAAGAAGCTCTCTACTCTGGAGTCCAGGAGGGCAGACTTTGGTCTCTTCAGGGATTTGCTTGGTGGAGGACTATGAGACAGAATTCTGGAGGGAAGACAGGCCCAAGAAAGCTGGCTAATCTTCAAGGGTCAAGGTCCTTAAAGTCAGGAGCAATGTATCCCAGCAAAGACAAAACTACTGGGAGACCTGCATGGATGAACATGGATGAACAGTGATAAAAATGCAGGCAGAGTAACCAGAGAATTATTTTTGTTCAGCATTACTTGCAACAGCTGGCATGACTCAATGACAAAGGTGTAGTTATGTTGACTCTGCTTCTTCCAGGAAGCAGTGACCTGTGGAGAGACATGAAGAAGCAAGTTTTAACTCATACAAACTTCATTCTGCCAGACCACAACTACCTGTATAAAGGATTTCTGCAAGACCATCAAAACACGCAACAACTAAAAGTACTTATTAGATTAAATTTATGAACAGTTTAATGGGATAGCAGGTGACTAACCCAGATCTAGAACTTCCTTTTATATTTATCTTCTTATTTCCCATTCACCTCCCAAATTTCTTCTTTATTTGCAGGCAGTAGAACCTTCATCTTGTCTAAGAATTGTCATTATTTTTTACCCCCCAAATGAATGTGGAAAAAAGATTTTAACTATCTTTGCACTACTATTGATCATAAAAAACTAATATTGTTTGTATTTTTTAGGTATACTTCACACAATATGAAGTATACACAGAGCTGTTCTGTGGTCTGAATCATCACTAGATATTAGTATAAGTACTGCTTTCACTCATTGAAGTAAGAGTTATACAAATGATACCACAAATACTCTTGCTGAGATCAGCATAAGTATAGTGGTAAATTTTGCATAATTTTCATGCTGCAGATGATGAAGTGTATTCCCATACGGACTGTAGTCTGAAGCATTATTTTTTAGTTCTCAAGTTACTTTTAAACAGTTGCCTTCTGAATGCTAATTTCAGTATTGCGTTGGCAGATCCATACAGAGCATGTCCTGAATGTTGCCATGGTTATACTCTTCATTTAGTAAACAATATGGAATAAACCCACATTCATTGGCAATAATGCAACTTAGCCTAATCCCCAGGCAGTCTTAAAGTTGTTCCTCTTCATTTACACTTCTTAAACTCTGAGTAAGCAGATTGTCAGTGTGGAGGACATCACGCCTTCTAAGAAATGTTCAAATTTAGCARCAATTTTTCACTCCTAGGACCACCACTACAGATAAGACAGAAGATCCCGAACAAAGGGAAAACGTTTCCTTCTTCCCCTTAGCAGATGTGGTGACTGCGACTCATGAGTACCAGGTGGAAGTTGTCACCACAGTATCAATTATTGGGAGAGAAAACTGCAATTTTTGTAAGGCTCAGAGCTATTTTAGGAAGATTTTCCTGGTGCTAGAATCAGTCCAGGGTGGATCCAATTTCCCTGGTGGTAAATGCCATTTAGAGGGTGGAGCTGGCAAGGAACTATGTTTATACACTTATCCCTCAAATCTTACCCACATTAGTTCTTCCCTTCTCTTCCTCAGTTATTCCACTCCTCATATCTTAGTGATTTCTTGTTTACTTGTTAAAGAAAAGACCTCTAACATTCCTAGTGAGTTTCAAAAGCAGCCATTCAGCTGCAGCAGGCAAATTTTTCTTTTAAAAAAATCAAAGACTTTATGCTTGCAGAGATAAATTGAAAATCGGAGCAGGGTGTAAATGTGGTCATCCCAGTGCACACATGGTGAGCTTTAGTGCCTGGGCTGCTGTCCTGAGCACGGTGAAAACCATGCTCAGGCTGTGCTGCTGTTGCTTCTCAGAACCACTGAAATCACAACAAAATGATTTTTGTGCTGTCTGTAACAAAGCTCTCAGAACCACACATTAAAATTACTGACTGGGAAGCAATTCTGAGTTGGAAAATTCTTCTGGAGATATTCTTCCATCTTCTTAGGCTGGGGGAACAGTAACATGACATTGGACCTTTACGAAGACTGGAAGAATCATAAACCTGTCCTTGCCCAGAGGCTTCACTTTTGGAACCACTAGAAAATGTATTTTGCACAAAACACCAAAAGACATTTCAATCCCTCCTGCTCACACATCACAACATCTGCAGGATGGCTGGTGGTGACATCTGCCTAAGCTTGCAGTTACTGACTCAGTATGTCCTGCAGTGTTTGAACCACATCAACACAGTGCCTGCATCTATTCCCCAAGAAGGACCCCAATAGAGCAGAGCAGAGGACAGTGTCTAGCAATAGGACAGCTGTCCCATGAGTCCTGCATAATTTATTAAAGCAAAGAAACACGGGCACATATTAATTACCAAGGGGTCCTTTCCTTTTCAGTAGTAAACCTGTCAAATCTTGAAACTCCTTATAACCCCCTGGAGGAGGCTCAAAGCACTAAATTTCTGGAAATKTAAGACCATATTGTGCCACTATTGTTCCAAGTGTTGAAGTGCAGCAGAGGTCTCAGCTCATCTGAATCCCTGAAGCAGAAAAGAAAAAAAGGAAGAATGTTCTCCCTTTTTATTCAAAGCAACTTCAGAAATTAGATGTTGTTATTCAGAGCAACTGCAAAAGTTAGATGTTGTCTAGTCACAGTCCAGTAGAAAAGATTAAATCCCTGCTCCAAGAAAGGGTTTCCAGTGAAGCCTTTGAAGGTAGTGAAGGAAGTACTCTGACAAAATTTTACTGCAGGCTCTAACCATAGCCTATCTCTGTCTTCTGGATTTGATCACAAGGTTTAACTTGGTATAGTAACTTTGGCACAATTTCCAAGGCTGCAGGACAGGAAGAATTGGAAGAAGAAAGGTACGTGGTTGGAAAATTTACCCATTTTGTCCCCAATAGGGACAGAGTGTACAGTGAGCTGGCAACAGCAAAGTATAGTCAAAGGAAAACAGGAAAGAAAAAGAAGGGATGGAAACAGGCACCCAGACAATGAAAATACTTGCAGTTGAGGTACAAAATAAAGGTGAAAGTAAATCAACATCACACAAGACACATGTTAGTAAGCTGTGTGTAACCTTGAAAGCTTATTGCTCTGAACAGATGCAGCATTCCACAGCTCAGTCAGTGTTGCACGGATAGCTTGGCAAAACAAGTACACACCACTCCAATTAGCACTTGGGCTAAAAAATTTCAAATACTTTCTGAACTTTTGGGACAAATGCCCAAGTTTTGCTAACAGAAGATAAAATCTTGGGTTGGGGAAAAAAACTGGGAAAACAACSCTTCAAAATGTTATACCCTTGCATTCAATCTTTATTAACTATTCCTCAGTGTATAGCCCTCTGACAAAATGAATGGCAAGACAGCACAGTGCATTTTTTTTGTCCARTAAAACCTTTGATTCTTTTATTTCATAGGGTGTCTTAACTATACAGAAGCCCCGGTATTTAGAGCTCCACCTTGTAAGTTTGTTTCTGATACAACCCAAGAGAAGACCTGTCTGTACTGTAAATCTTGAATGGGTGTTTCAGTCCCAGCAAAGCTAGAGATGGATTGCAATATTGTTCAAATACTTATAAACTAAGAATTTAAGTACCAGTTGGAACCAAATTTTAACAGAGATCATTAAAAAAAAATTAGTCCAGCTCTGTTTTCCCAGCTTGCTAAAAGCAATCACTGGGACTAAGAGGAAGCAGGTATGTACCAAAGCTTTTTAAAAGAATGACAGTTGTTCCAACAAGAATGATTAAAGTGTTGCTTAGCTATTTCAGACTTTTCTTTGTCTCTTTCCTCGAGGGCCTCCATTGTAATTTGTGAAGGCTGAGAAGTTCACAGAAGATTGGCACCCAAAGAAATTGCTGGCAAGTTAGCCATAACTTTCTTCTTCCTAGCACTGTTGCCTTGGCTGTGCTGTTGGAGGCAAGGGTGCACCAGCACAGCAAGGATCCTACAGAAAGGCACCAAATCTTTCAAGCACACAGGCAGGTGCTCCAGGTTTTGGAATATTTAAACTGTTCCCTTGCAAGTTCAGCACTCTTGCCATCATGAATACACCTGGAGTCAGACTTCTTAGTCAGTCCTGACTAACCGGGAGGTCTGAGATGACAGGAGGTTGGCCAAGGTAACATCCATCCACAGGGGCCAGAAGGATGATCCAGACCACTACAGCCTGTCATCCTGACCTCAGTGTCCAACAAGATTATGGAGCAGATCATCTTAGATAGGGTCACATGGCACACACAGGATAACCAAAGGCTCAAGCCCTGACCAAACTGATCTCCATTTATAACACCGTGACATACCTAGTGGATGAGAGAGACTGTGGATGTAGCCTACCTGGACTCCAGCAAAGCCTTTGACACTTCTCCCATGGCGTTCTCCTGGAAAAGCTAGCAGCCCATGAAGTGGACAAAGAGTGGTGGCAGATGGTGCCACATCCAGTTGGCATAGGGTCACTATGGGAATGCTCCAACAATCAGTATTGAGGCCAGTCCTGTTTATTTTTTGATGATCTGGATAAGGATAAGGAGGTTGGGTGCACTCTCAGTAAACTCATGGACAGCAAGTTGGGTATAAGTATTGAYGTGCTGGAGGGTAGGATAGCTTTGCCGAGATCTGGACAGGCTGAATCATGGGCCAATCCAATGGTTTGAGGTTCAAAAAGGCCAAATGGCAGGTCCTGCCCTTGGGTCACAACAACCCAAGTTGTTGTGGCAGTGCCACAGGCTGGGGCAGAGGGGCTGGAAAGGACCTGGGGGTGCTGTGACAGCAGCTGAACATGAGCCAGGGTGTGCCCAGGTGGCCAAGAAGGCCAATGGCATCCTGGCCTGGATCAGCAATGGTGTGGCCAGCAGGAGCAGGGCAGGGATTGTCCCCCTGTCCTGGGCACTGCTGAGGCCACACCTCGAGGGCTGTGTCCAGTTCTGGGCCCCTCCCTGCAGGAAGGAACTGAGGGGCTGCAGCGAGTCCAGAGAAGGCAACGGAGCTGGGGAAGGGTCTGGAGCACAAATCCTGTGAGGAGCAGCTGAGGAAGCTGGGGGTGTTCAGCCTGGAGAAAAGGAGGCTCAGAGTGACCTCATCGCTCTGCAACTCCCTGGAAGGAGGCTGTGGCCAGGTGGTGGCTGGTCTCTTCTCCCAGGCAACCAGAGACAGGATGAGAGGACACAGCCTCCTGATGCTTCAGAGGAAGTTTAGGTTGGATATCAGGAAGAATTTAATTACTGGAAGGTCTGTCAAACATTGGAATGGGCTGCTCAGGGAAGTGATGGAGTCAACATCCATGGAAGTGCTCCAGAAATGACTGGATATAGCATTTAATGCTAGGATCTAGCTGACAAGGAGGTGACCATTCAAAGGGGTGGACTAGGTGACTTTGGAGGTCTTTTCCAAACTAAATGATTCTGTGATCCTTGAAATGGAAGAAAGAAGGGTTTTGGCTTGTTTGGTTTTGTTTTTTGGGGTTTTWTTTTGTTTGTTTTTGTTTTGTTTTGTTTTTAAAACCATTTAAAAAACTGTTCCACTAGCATTTAGCGTGCTGGAAAATGTTCTTCTAAAAGTTTTTATGTAATTTCTCTTTCTTTGCCATAGGTTAAAATTTAGGTAAGCAATGCCTTTTTTGGTGACAATAGCAGATTGAGGTTTTTGTGTCTTTCATGCAGAGTTTCTGCCCAAGAATTATTTGGCCTGCCACMGTATGGTGGTTACTCAGTCCAATGCAAGGAAGTCTAAAGTGCAGGTCAAAGGGAGAAAGTCCAAGAAGATAAAAGGAGGAGTTGTTGGTATAGGATGCTTATCCAGAAGGCAGTGCCCTGGAGTTTCCATTCACTTTCTGTACATATGTGTGTTCCAACATATGCTGGTATTTAGTATATACTCCCACAAGTACCAAAAACTTCTGGACTGGCCTGTCCCATTTTAGGAGGACAGACTTACCCGAAGAGACTAAAGCTTTGAGGAATATTTCTTTTTTTTTTTTTTTTAAACCACTTTATCACAATTAAAGGCAGTAAAGAGAAAGGACAAATGAAGAAAGACATTTTAAGATCTGAAATTTTCATTAAAATAGCTTTTATTTTGATATTAAGAAAATATACTTTAAAAATAACATTTAGAAACACCTGTGAGAGGAATATACCATTTTTACTTAGAGTATTCATGAATTTTGCAACTCAGATCTAAACAAGGTCAAACCAAACCCAGAGAGACATTAAATCTAGAGTTCTCTCAGAGACAGCCTTTCTCCTTTAGATTTTTTAAAGATTTTCTTCACTGAAGAAAAGTGAGACGCTCTTACTCTTCTATTATAAGACTTTGAAATTCTGAACCATCTAAATCACTGCAACATACTTAATTTTACAAAGTCATTTSCACATTATCATTTTACTTCCAACAGTGATGCTTTTATCCCAAATGACTTAGTGGTGAACTAAACTGTCCCAACAGATACCCCAACACAAGGCTTGTTGTAAGGAAGAAATAATTCATTCCCAGGGTCTACTCTCAATAAATGTAAACTGAATGTGCTCATTCCTTGAGGAAATACAGAGCAGCATTAATTCACACAGCTCTGGGACTATGGCACAAACAATGCCCTCCCCTTCAGTTCATCTGAGAATGACTTCATACATCAAGTACTGAGCCACAAAAAAAAAGAGGACACAGAAATTAATGTCAAGAGGATTCAACTCAGTTTTAGATGTTTGTTTCTTTGCATTATTCTAGAATACTGGTAAAGCATGCTTAGTATTTTAAGTAAATTTTTCTAAATTATTTTAGATCCTAGTCTCTGACTCAAATTTTAGAATTGTCATGGAATTTAATTAATTAATGTAAAAAACTATATTTTGAAAGGGGTCATTCAGTGCTGCCAGTTTCTTTTCACTTCAACAGAGAAACTCTAAAGAGCTAGCAATATTTATCCTAGAATATCTGATTTAAAAGGCCAGTAAAAGGCAAAGTTCTTTTTTTTAGGCTTTAAATGAAATATAGTTCCTTAATATAATGAAAGAAACCGTTTTATGAAATATTGTAAAACTGAAGACAGTGACCAACTACACTATTTTCTTCAACAATCAATTTTAAGATGGTAATTTCATCAACACTCATAGTTCTGTCTGCTTTTCCTACATTTGAATTCCCAGTTTCACTACACTGCAAAGTGCAGTGATATTTGCTACCTAGTGTTTTTCAAGTTTTCACATGATGTTTTCACATGATGTTGGTACCTGTAAAACCTATATATTTCTTACAAGGAATGAGGTGCCTAGTTACCTAAAAATGCCCACAGAAACACGATAAAATAGATTTGGTTTAGCATTGTAAATCCAGTTGTTTCAGTAGGCCTATTTTTGATTATTTTAGTGCTGTCTTGTAATTTTTCTTTTTTTTTTTTGTTTTAGCTTTAGCTCCAAGACCCCTCTAGCATCCATTCCCAATTCTCCTTCTCTGTCTGTGACCCCTCCCCTCTGAGAGTTTAGAAATATTTTATGCAGTGCATGAATCCAGACTCTTGTTCAGCTTCAATGAGGGAATGCCAAGTCTCATCTCTCCAGATAAGATTAAACCACTAGGGTGACATGCTGGCTAGCATTATGCAGTCTGCCATCATTTTTTTACATTTAGACCATTGTGTGTTTCATACAAAGACAACTGTGAAACTGTATGTGACCTTCCTTTTAAATTAGCACAACTGGTAGAACACTCAAGCCTTGTATGCTTCACTGGAATGAGCAAAACTGACTGCAACTTGCCTAACGCTTTGAAAAGATTGTTAGGAAGGAATTTCACTGCATGGTGGCCAAGGGTGTTTTTCCAAGCAGCTCACTAAACAGCCTTTGATTACATGCAGGAAGTAAGCCAAGTTAAGCTTGCTGTTTTGCAGCCATTCCATCCTCTCTGTGTAGCTCTGGAATAGAAACTTCGCAAAATGGTGAGAGGAACACAGGAAAGAAACACTCAGTTTGGGAAGGTCTTTCCTCAAGAACATCCAACTGAAAGAAAAAAAAAACTAACTAGCAAATAAAATACAGTTCAGATATGGCTTTGACACATTTTAATTTCTTCTCTTAAGTTAACATATCTTCCCACTTGATTACAGAAAGTGGAGGGAACTCAGGGGCAAACCTGGCAGGACGAAAGAACCTGTCTCAGATGAAAATGTGGAAGTTTTTTGAGTGCTTCACCAGTGCAGCTGGATCCCAAAGTGGAGCACATTCGGTGCTTGAGGCGGAATGACAAAAGTAAAGAAGCCTCTTGCCTCTTCGCCTGCTGCCTACCCCAGAAAGTGGAAAGATTGACCAGCATCCTGTGTACCTGTTAATATTCATAAACTCAGTGGGAAGTAGCTATTCCTGATGAGCGGAATCACAGATGAAGCAGGTGGATCTATGAGCTTTTCAACCTGCAATTCTCTGGGATTTCTTTAGTGAATTTAAGAATTTCTGCCCAGATCTGGAAAGAAAGAAGAAAGAAAAAGTTGAGATAATTGACACATAGGCTAATCTGCTTATTATGGATGATTTGTTGTTCACTGTCATTCGTCTCACTCTTCTTGGTTTTTACTGTAAAGTTTCTCTACAAGGACAAGAAGAATTCTGTCAAGGCATTAGTGTTATTTTTATTGCAGTAGGTGGCTAAGACCTGGTAAASAACAGCCATTACCCAATTTGGAAGAGTATTTTTACAGACTTGCTAGATGCTTCTTTAAAGCAGAAGTAGTGGTAGAACGGAGAAGAATGCTTTGAGATGTGAACAATCATTACTCAAAACTAAATGATGGAGTGAAAAACAAATATAATTTTCTTCTCCTCTCATACACATGCAATCATGAAATTATCTTTTTTTCCTGCCTTCTACAGATTTAATTTCTCTGTTCTCAAAAAAWGCTGAGATAAAGACCATATTCATAGTAAAAAGAAGTACTAGAACCTCATCTCTGGTCTGCAGCTTCAGCCTCAGGCTCCCTAATACTTGAGAAATTTTGTTAGAGTTTTAACTTTATAAAGCCAGCTGATCATATATAAAATAAGAAACAAGACAGTTAATATTGCAGCAAGCTGTCCATGAATTTATGAAACTGGCATCCAYAGCCAGAGGCACAAGCATCAGTTTAAACTCATTTCTTACACAGAAGGTAGCTTTCTCAATCCCATCCCCTCCAAATTTGTAGTATATACAAAAAAAAATTAACTATGAAGAAAATAATTCTGGCCCTGACTGCAGTTTAAACTCCTTGGTTAAAAAGCACGAGACATTTTCTAAATATGAGCAACTAGCAGCAGAAAATTTAAAAAAAAGAAAAAAGAAAAAAGAAAAAAGAAAAAAAAGAAGAGTGATATGGATAGATGTAAACAATTCTGTATCAATGAAACTTCCAATCAGTGCTACTGTTTGGAAGTTTAAAAGCATACAATTTCCCTCCCCCCACGCCCGGACCCCAAACACATGCATATTCTAAACCATCTTCAGGTTTCTATCAATCTCTTTAAAAATCAGCCAGCGAGTCTGAAAAGTTTCATTCAATTTACCATCCACTTTTAATGGAACATGCAGTTTCTATAAAGCTTTTAAATCCCTTGACTACCAAATAAGCTCCCGTTGCAGTCTAGAGGGGATTAGTGGAAACAAAAAGCAAACGACAAAGTTTCGAGCCAAGGCGATGCTGTTTGCACCTCTCACATCTTATGCCTGGCACGCTCGACATTCCTCCGCCGCATTCCCTGACGGAACCGCCTCTCGGCTGAGGGCGGCTGGCGCTGCATCATGGAAAATGTAGTTTGTCTGGGAAAACCAGCCTGCCGGAGGGAAGCCGCTTCAATTACGGCTTCTGCAGGGCATGGCGTGCGAGCAACTACAAGCCGCCAAAACCCGCCGCTTACMGCCCATAGTCCCAAAACATTTAATTAATAAAAATTAGTTTTAAATTTGGTTGACAAACTTTTTTTTTTTTAAAAAAGGTGATTGTTCTTCCACGACGTATCGAAGCGTAATCCCATGTCCGAGATAAGATTCTAAAATATCAATAATAGTTATTTTTTAAATTTAATTAGTGAAACAAAAGTGTCAGTTGCCCTGCAATGACACCCATCTCGCAGCCTCTCTGCGCAGAAAGGCGCTGAGGGCTGTGTTCGCTCGATCCCTGCCGTGAGGCGCTTCCATGCGGCCGGGGTTCCAGCGGGAGCAGCGCTCCGTGCTGCGGGCAGCCGTGGCGCCACGCAGCATCTTGGGACCCTCAGCACATCTATATAATAATATGTACTTACATACATACATATATATATATATATATATATTTTTTTTTTTTTTTTTCCCTCAGAAAGGACACTTGAGTGGCCGGCACGGACCCGAATGGCGCGGTTTTCAAAGATCGCCGAAAACCCCCCCACCCTCCGCTATGCCGCGACATCCTCACGACCCACCTGGGGCCTTCACCGAGTCCAGTTGCCGCGCTGCGGGTCCGTGCAGCCCGAGCCTTTCCCGCGGGGCTCCCGGAGCGCTTCCAGCCTGGGACAGCTCCAGAGCCAACCGGGCGCTGGCGCCGGCATGACGCCCTTTACCGTACTAACCCTAATAGACACAAAATTAAACCCCTCACAAAAKAGTACAGCAACACATCTGGGGCGCGCCTCACCCGTTCAGGTCAAAAGCTTGTCATACGCACGCAGCTGAGCTGCTGCTCCACAGGCGAACAGAAAGGGCTTCGCCAGTTGCGGCCCGCCTGTGACGCAGGAGGGAAGGTCTTTCCCCCGCCCCGCCGCAGCCGATACCGTAWTTCCCGGCGGCGAGCCGCGGTTCGCCCCGCCCCTCCGGCTTTCCCGRCAGAGGTGACGGGGTTGAGGCGCGGCGGCGGCCCCGCCCCCGCATTCCATTCCCTATATGGCGGCAGAGCTGGGGGCGCCGCCGGCCACGCCCCCCYGTTCCCACCACGCGCGCGAGGGCGCGCCCGGGCTTGCGCGCGTGACATCAACGGAGCAGAGGCCGGGAGGGCGGGGGAGGAGCACGCGCACCGCCTCCCGCGCCCCCGCCGCCGCTCTATTTACGTTCGTGACGCCGATTTGCATAGAGCCCCGCCCACCGCGMGCGGCGCGGCCCCGCCCCCTTCGCCACATAAGGGTAGGGGGCGTGTCCCCGGGGGCTCGCGGGCGCTCGCTGCCTTCCTGGAGCCGTTTATAGGGTACCGCCACTTCCGCTGTCGGCTTAGAAGCGGCGCGATCATGGCGGAGCGCGGTCAGCTCCCCCACCCCGCCAAGCGCCTCTGCTGCAGACCCGGCTATGGCTCGGGCTGCAGGTCGGGGCAGCGGGCGGGCGGCTCCGGGCCCGGCGGCGGCCCGCTCTGCGCCGGACCCTCCTCCGCAGCTGCCGCCGCCGCCCTGGGGCTGCTGCCGCTCGGCAAGACCCAGAGCCCCGAGTGTCTGCTGGACATCGCGGCTCGCAAGGTGGCGGAGAAGTGGCCCTTCCAGCGGGTGGAGGAGCGGTTCGAACGGATCCCGGAGCCGGTGCAGCGCAGGATCGTCTATTGGTCCTTTCCCCGCAGCGAGAGGGAGATCTGTATGTACTCCTCGTTCAACACCGGCGCCGAGGATCCTGCCGCCGGCCCCGGGGGCGCCGCCGCACCCGGCGGGGCCATGGACGCCGCCGCCGCTGCCGCCGACGAGAACCGGCTGCCCTTCCGCAGGGGCATCGCTCTGCTCGACGGCGGCTGCGTCGATAACGTCCTGCAAGTCGGTGAGTCACCGGCCGGTTCCGCGCTCCGGGGCCGGGCCGCCGCCGCTCGGGGCCGCGGGTCTCCCTCTGCATGTCACCCGCTTGCCGTCCCTCCTTCTCTCCGCCGGCTGCTCCCCGCCCGCGGCTCGGCCCGTGCGAGCCTTTCACTGCCCGGCTGTACCGCGGGCCGGGCAACTTCCTCCGCTGGTCTCCTCCCCCTCTCGCCCGGGACACGCAGGGCTCCCGGGCTCCGTGACACGGACACGGCCCCCGCCTGTCCCTTTAACTCGCAGTCTCGCACCGCGCCGTGCCCGCTCCCGGTAATCCAGCCTGTGTAATCCCGTTTGGTTCTGCCCCCCTGCCAGCGTCCACCCCCGGTAATCCGGGTCATCGCCTTACCCCGAGCCACAATAACGAGGAGATGCCGCCCCCCCCCACATCCCGAGGGGGACCGCCGGTGGAAATGAATCAGCAGAAGGGCGGCCGGCGGGGGAAGGAGGGGGGGCGGGATGTGCCGCCGTCCAAAATAAAGACATAAAAGCAGTGCGAGACCCCGGCAGCGGGAGTGCGGGGGGGGGATCCGCGAACAAAGGCATTTCTAGGGCAGCGGCGACGAGCCGGAGGGAGGGGGCGCGATCCGCCCCGCCGGGGGTGGTATGGCTGGGGGGCTTGCTTTAGGATGAGCGGCTTCGTGACAAGGGGGGAAAAGCGCAGCTCTTCCTCCTCCTGGAACAATACCCCCCTCCTCTTCCTCACCCCCAGCCCAGCCGCCTGCCKCTGTTCTTCACCCGCTGCGGGCTCCCTTGGTTAACTCCTCCCTACCAGTGTTTAAAGGGCTGCAGGGGTGGATATTCCCCCACTTTGGGGGGCTGTCTGCCGGGGGCGTCTCCCCTTTCATTGAGGGAATGGAAGGGGAGCCGCCCCCGCCAGGCAGTCCCCTCCGCCAGTGGTGATGCGCTTTGTGCGACCCGGCCACTTTGTTCTCATTTTAATGTTTATTTGCGTCTTTTTTTTTTTTTTTCCCTTCCCAGTTTAATGTCGTTTCCTCTCCTCCTCCCCTGAAAAGGGGAAGACAGACAAAAGAGGCTGCTGCTCGCCTTTTGTTGACGGCGGCGGCTCGGTGTGTGTATATGTGTGGGGCGCTGGGATTCCCCTCTTCACCCTTCCCCAAAACCTCAGTTCTGCCCGCTGCGGGTTTGACTTGGCGGGCACCTTCCAAAGGTGCCATCAGTTTTTTTCCCGAAAGGAAGACGTGTCCCTGCTCCTAGGCTCCGTGCCCTTCTCTTCTGCCTGGGGGACTTTCTTTTTTTTTTTTTTTTTTTTTTTTTTTTTTTTTTTTTTTTTTTTTTTTTTTTTTTTTTTTTTTTTTTTTTTTTTTTTTTTTTTTTTTTT